>NC_071536.1:24846536-25146536 GCF_026979565.1 Vidua chalybeata
CACTCCATTCCCAGCCTAAAATGAGAGAGAAGGCTGAAAAAGTGTCTCTGTCTTAACGAGTAGAAAAGATTGGCAGAATTTTCCTCAAAAGAGTTACTTCCAACTGGTTTAAATGTTGTCTGAAGATCTCTATTACTGTCCTGAAAATCAGTTCTCTTACATGGCTACATGTTTTGTGGTATCTAATCTATCTTGATTCTTAGGGTCCAGTTTTCACTATAACAAACCAAAGCTACTGGAAAGAGTATTAACATTTATAAGAAGGGATTAAACGTAGCCAGCTTACTGGATGAATTTAACATTCCTCTGCAATGCTGGAAACAAACAGAAGACAATAGTTTTGGCCCAAAGGCATCAAAATAAAGGATTGAAACCATAGATAAAAAAGAAGTTGACCAATTTAAGGGATTGGCATAGGGACAACTGCATCAGGAACACTGTGCTTGTCCAGCATTACAACAGCTATATTGGTGCCAGCTTTTCTCATTTTGAGCATCTAATGATTTACTCTCTTCTGCAAGGACACTACAAAAATTAATCAAATTATGTAAAAATGATTGATATTTCAAACTTTAACAATTTAGCAATATGTAGTGTTGCCATACTTTAAAAATACACAATATACAGTGAATTTAAAGCAAAATTATTATTAAGATGACTTTGCTGGAGAGGGAATTGAGAACCACAGCAAATTTTTCTGATTGCACAGAGAAAACAACACAAGTGTACACAAATCTTTTTAGCAAAAATCAATTTTTGCTCCTCTTTCAAGCAAAGTTAACAGCGATATCAAGTGAAACTGTAATCCATGGGAAGCTGCCTAAGTAAAAACCACAGTAATTAAACACGCATCGAGGCAGACAAATCCTGCTCCACGAATACGGCAAAAGGATTAATGGTTCTCAGATTTCATAACATTTAAGGAAACTGACTCTGCCAAGTATTCATGAAGCATTTAGGTACAAATCTGAATACAATGAATAACATTTTAACAACTCTGAAGAGCTCTGTTGAACATTTACATGAACATTTGTATTTAAAAGAATGCAACTGACCAATAATTAAGCTTCTACCTAGTAACTGAGTCTTTCCTGTAACAGGAAATTAAGAAACACAAGCATCATAGTTTATAGCCTACATAATGCTGGGGAAATAGTTTTACTTGAAAAGTTAAGCATTTTTAAATTTGGCAGTATGGTCCTGGTCTTCCCACAGATCTAAGATTTTGCTGGTCTGTTTTGAAATTTTGTGCAGAACTTTAGATCAACTATTTATGCCTGGTATGCTCACACTTAAACACATCACACCCACACAAAACTTGTAACTGTATCACTTTAACACCTAAGACTGTGCCCATTTGGCTCTATGGAGCCTTGAAGAATTAAACATTTCAGATTATTTTTGTGCATTAGAGAAAATAAATTTTCCCTGGTGATCAGAAGACATATAAAATGGACTTAAAAACCCCTCAAGATTCAGTATACCCCAGAAGCCAGCCCACTTCTAAATTACTAGGCAGGCAATATTTTTAGCTCTGCAGTATGGCTGGAAAGAGTCTGTTTAGATTGCCATCACACCTGTCATAAAATATGTATGTCTAAATTAGCAGACACACTGGAAAACAGAAGTTCATGTAAGCTTTTGTTCGTTGGGGTTTTTCTTGTTTGTTTGTTTTAATGCCTTTGGGGGTAAATGGAATTAATTTATGCAATGGAATAAACTCACTCTTTGCAGTAAATTCATTCAGGAAGTACAATAGACTCCAACATTTTTTCTCTGAAAATCAGCTGTAAAACTTCATGTTTTGCATCTATAAAACCTTGAAATTACATGATTGAGCCTAATGAGCCCCTGAGACAACAATGAGAGTCTGCTTCCAAAAGTCAGGAAAACAGGCCTGGAAACAGAGAAACCAAAAGCATCACTTTTGGAATAATCTACTAGAAGTTTGGAGACACAGAAGTTTATTAGATTCCCAGAGTTCCTGGCTGTAGTTCCATGTTCAGTCCCTACTGACTTGAGAAGGGGAGGACTTACAAGTAACATTTAAAAAGAGCACAAAGCTACAGGCAAATATTTGTAGTTGGGCCTTTTTTTTTGTTTCTTAAAGTTGATCCAGCTGTGGCCTTGCTTAAACTCAGAGTGGATGATAAGCTAATGTCAGTTCTCAGTGGGATGCCAAAGCCCAAAGGACTATGTCAGCCTTGATTGAGCAAGGAGCAAGGTGATGTCCCTTCTGAATCTCTCATAGACAGGCACTGGCAATCTGTGTCCTGCTCTTCTGCTCACCACGCAGGCAGAATGCTGATTAATGACCAGAAGGTGTCCATGATCCCCAAGTTATTTTGCTATGTCTGATGTTCCTACCCCACTATAGCAGCTACTGCCTCTGTGAGTTACCACCAGGACTAGAAACACCTCCACAGCAGGGTAATCTCAGAGTGGCAGCTCAGTTTCTCCTCCTGCTGATAAAAGGAGAGGGAATGGGCAATGGGGGACAAGCCCCTAAGAAGCACTGCTGCTGGGGCTGAGTCAAAGCCCTTGGATAAGGAAGCAAAGGAGCCCAGATTATTCTGTTTAAGGCAAAAGAAGGTAAAATCTGATGTCAGTCTGTCTACATCAAAACCAAAAACATGTAGGAGATCCTTATGACACAGCAGAGGAGGATGCAGCAAGATAAAAAGCTGAAACATGCAAATACAAGGCAGACGTTAGGTAGGTGTTTTAACAAAGTGGGTAGGTGTCCCTTGATATATATCACTGGGTGATAAACTGTCAGAAACTTCCAATTCTGGACTGGCTGTCTTGGCAGAATTTTGGTCACCTGTACTTGACCAGAAGAGGGAAAGTCCCCTGGTTTGGATTAGGGAGCAGTCAGATTGAAGATCACGAAGATCTCTCCTGATCTTATGCCTGTTCTCACAGTACATGTTTATTTTTCTCTCATCAGTTTCCCAATGAAGCAGCTAGAATATCCCCTGCCAGCTGGTCCAGAACTTCTGAACTCAGCACTTCAAAATACCACCATCAGCCCTACATCCCACAGCAGTGCTGCTGAGTTGAACAGGTTCAAGCCTCAGTCCCATTTTTCCTGGAAATATTTTCTCTGTAGTTGCAAACAAGAATTGGGCTCTTGCAGAAATCACAGTAGTGTACAAAGAGCTTAATTTTCCTCTCTTCCTTTTCTTTACCACTTCTAAGAATAAGGCCAGCCCTCAGCATTACACAGCTGTCCACAGCATCAGTTCCTTCAGCCACACACCAAAATCTTCACCCTTTCAAAGCCTTGCTATAGAGCTGAAACATTAACAATTGCTGTGTATCTCATACTAGTGATGCTTCCCACGTGGGTGCACAGGGGCAGACAGGAATCTAATAACCCATGGGAGGGAAGGAAAAGAAATGGTCATATTTCAGAGATAGCAAGGAACAGTTTATTAGCCAAACAATTTGTTATTAATCTCCATATGAAAACAGATGGAGAACCCTGGGGAGGCTGCTCTGCAAAAGCACTTTGTAGAGTAATTTTTAGAAGCACAGTCTTCTGTTACTATGCAGGAAAGCTACGGCTGCTTACACTTCCTGTGACAGTAATAGTCTTTGACACACAAAACAGGAGCCTAAAAGCTTGGCCTTGCACCATTTAGGTCAAAGGAAGCTTCTTCCATTGGTTTTCAGGGTTTGATCCTGCTGCTAACAGAAGAGAAATTATCTGGTTTGAATACAGACGGGGAGGAAGAGCCTTCGTGCAAGCTAATAAAATCCTTGATCTTAAATCCCAGCTGCAGCACAAGTAACCTTTTATGATTGCTCAGAGCAGACATGAGAGGAAAAAATGTAGATGGTAAGCAGCAAGGAGCATAAATTTTTATTTTTATAGTCACATAAAATGTACAACACATAAGAAGAACTGGCACGGCGTCTTCACTCACATCATGCAGAAGTAGTCTGCAGAAACAAAAAAACAACCTGTGCTTTAGCAGCACTGTGATTTATGTAGGATGGGGAAGAGATAAAGAAAAATCTACCCCAGAGACACACTTTGAGAGAGCTTCCCAGCCACAGATCTTCCTTTGCTTACTGCTTTTACTCCATAACCTCTGCATCCCCAATCTCATCTTCACTCAACCCCCACCTCTGATTTTGTGCATTTGCATGTGTGTGGTTTTGAGCACTCATGTCACCCAAGGGATTTTTTCCAATCCCTAATATTTCTAAAGGGGTTATCTGCTGTAACTGCAGGGGCAAACTGTACACATGAAAAATAGGTGATATTAGATGCATCCAGATGTTCAGGACAGATCTGTCTGCCACCTACCAATTGTGTTATGATGAAATGCATTGGTCTAATGCAGAACATGCAGCCCCCGGGCCCTAGAAAAACACGTGACAAGACATATATAAGAAAACACATTTCATTCATGCATTATGTAGGAAAAGGGCCAAATGGTAGGGCTCCCTCCACATGTTTTAAATACCTAAATGACTCCACATTATCTTTCACATATGCATCCTCACCTGCTAAAACAGCGGATGTCTGTTTCCTCTTTATGGTGAAATAGATCAAACTAGATTGCACAGTCACTTGAAACTAGCAAATACTCAAGGCTGTGATGAATGACATTAGACAGTGAGGCAAGAACAGTTCCTCCCTATCAGTACCAGGGTCTGTGCAGCTTGTGGTGAGCTTGACAGGGGGATTTATTTCACTGAAAAGAATAAAATGTTATTTTTAGCCATACAGATTCTTCAGCAAGCAGCTCCTTCTACAGGAAGGAATGTCTAAGGAAGGAGGGAAAAACTACCCATCCTGGCAGTGGCTGATTTCAGACTGCATTAAGTGTCTGTATAACAACAACAAGAAACACAAAGGAAGACATCTACCTCTGCCACCCCAGCAAAAGTAAAAGAAAGCAAACACCAAAGTTCAAAGATCACATCCATCTTTCTCTCCCTGCTTAATCCACAGGCTTCCAAACACTGCATTTCTTGGAAAGAGAAACAAGAAAAATGACCATGCTCTGGGCATGCTTCCAAGCAGGAGCAGACTTTAAGCTGAGCTGCCACAAGCAGAGGACGGCACTGAGTGCCTGAGCAGAGGGGATAACACACTAAGATGACCCAAGTCACCAAAAACTTTACAGGTGTTTGCTAGTGGAGCCCCCGATGTGCCATGCCTTCCCCTCAGGGGCAGAGGGTGCTAAAAGCTCAAGCTAAAAGCAAAGGGAGGCGTGGGCAAGCACTGACAGACCCAAGTTTGCCCAGTCCCTCCAGTTTATCACAGGCACACAGCTCCTGCCTGTTGGCAGGTGCCATTAGTGCCAGCCCTGCACCACACCATGAGCCACAGCTGCTGTGGCCAGCTTAGCTGTTGACCATCACTGGAGCTGCAGCAAGACTGGACTTGCTTGGGTGTGGATTAAAGGCATCCTGGCTCCCAGGACAGTGCTGGGTGCCTCAGGACCTTTGATCTCCCTTCCATTCTTCCACAAGACACCAAACGCTCACTGACAGAATTCTACAGATACAAAGCACAAAAAAAAAAAAGTAGTGAAGAGATACATTGCGTACTATCACTATTGTTTCTGAATTATATCATTTTTGAATGACATTTTCCAAGGGTATTTTTAAAAGTCAAGGACATTTTGCAGAGTATCTGCTTTTTATGAATCAGTTCTTTTTATTTTCCTTTGCTGTTCCATAACTTTTCCAAATGTCACAGAACAATAACTGCTGTGCAGATCACTCATTACTGAAGACTAGAAGACAGCATACAAGAATTTTATATTAAATGAGTTTTTTATTTTTTATTAAATGAATGCCCAATCAATTTTCTTGCATACCAACTTTTAAAAAATGCCCCAACTGTATTAGTCTACCTTTTTTGGAGCAAAAGCCTGAAACGCTATCTTGCCCTTGTCTTCCCACTTATTTGAACAGACTGCTAGAAGAAAGAGAAATTGAGATAAAAAACACAAAGCTTCCCACTGCCTCCACATGGATGATATCTATTTCTTTATGCCTTCCCCTCAGGGGCAGAGGGTGCTAAAATGTCAAGGAATGGCATGGGCACATTAGCCTTTAAAGAGAACCAAGATTTTAAAAGGAGCCTAATTTGGAAATGGAAGGTTTGAAATCTTCAAAGCAAACCAAGCATTTAGATATGAGCTTTGAATAAACTCAACCAAAGTCTTTAAATTTTGTAAGGAAAATTAGATTTCAACTGTAGAGGCATGCTTTCTCTGTTCCCCTGCTCTACCCCTCACTTCTGGATTTGCCAAAACAGGCCATCCTGCACCTCGAAACAGCAGGTGCTCATTGCAATCCCTACGCCATCCGCCAGGTCACTGCTGGATTACACTGTACCATAGGAACATCTGAACAAAGTCAATCCCACCAACTTTAGCTAAACATCTTGCCTCCACATCAGTGCCTTTAGGCTGAGATCAAGTGTAGCATCTATTTTTATTGGTATAAGACCCAACTGTCCTTGGTTGGGATTGGAAGATGCACTAGGAACTTGCTGCATACACGAACCAGAGTTGTGTCTCCTCCCCTCCAGGCATCCTAGTAGATGCCTAGAAAACAGTAAAAAGCAAGTAAGTACATGAAAAGAGAGCTTTGAGCCCCTCACCTCCCACACCAGAGGGCAGAGAAAACACCTCCTACACAGCATATACACACACATGTGGAAGTGAGAAACACGGGGAGTTGCTCCAAAGCCATGAAACACCGGCAGGTGGTGGGTGGGAAGCACCTGTGCTAACTCAGGACTTCTGCTACAGACCTGACTGCAGGGGATGCCAGTGAAGAGCTCCAAGACCTTCACACAGTGCTCTCAAGAAAAGGTTTTAATGCATGCTGGACTCTTTTCTGACCTTTACAATAACTAGAAGCAAGTACCCTGGTTAACAACTCAGGTTCTTTTTCCTTCCTTCCTACTCAGAAGATCCCTGACCATCTCTGTCTCAGTCCCCTTTCCTGCTCTGCACTGTGCTGGCAAGATCAAGCACCCCAGTCAGTGCTTTACTCTGACAAAATGAGGAGAAACCACACATTGAAATACCTGCAATTAGAGAGGAAGCAGTGGCAGCCATACAGCCTAATGGAAAATACAGTCAGTTGTAAATCCAGTCTGGAAAGCATTATCTGAAAAATACCAACAAGCTACATACATCTTGTGGTTCTTCTTTAGTAAAGATATTTGGGGGCTTCAAATCAGAACTTTTTCTGAGTAACACCTGGATGCAGCCCAGGAGTTGCTGGAGAGCACAACTGCACAGAGAGTGAACTAGAATATTCCCGTGGGAGTGATTCAGGATTGTTTAATGCATTGCACAGTAAATACAATCTAGGATATTTAGACAGTATCTCCAGCAGCAGGAATTACTTGGCTCACGGGAGTTGTGATTGGATACAAGTGCAAATAGAGACCTGTGATGCCAGGATATTAAAAATGCAGCACTTTGAATTGCAGACAAGTGAATGCTTCAGTATCATTAGTATGGTATTAGCAGGGTGTGTAATTGTTTAGAAAATCTTTCTATGAACCTGTTTCAAAGTATTTGATGCTGATATTCTATATCTTGCACCACTGCAAACTCTGCTTTGAGTGGGATGTCTGTATGTCTGTCTGTCTTGGTATCTCTCTCTTTTTTTTTTTTTTTTTTTTTTTTTTTTTTTTTTTTTTTTTTTTTATCACTGGAATGAAATTGCTATGGATAATGATAAAAGATTGTAAAATTCTGATTATCTTCTAATTAGACTGAAATCCCCCAAGACATAGCTGAGAGTAAAGTGCCTTTCCAGAGAGGAAGTCCCTAAAAAGATGAATTGACCAGAAAGCCTGAACATCAGCTGGGGTTGACCAGGAGGCTGTTCTGACATGGAAACCAGAAGCCACAAAACAGAAAGGCTCTCACTTGCTGTTAAGAGATGATGAAAGGAAAAGCAGCCTCAGGAGGGAATGTACAGACAGGAGAAGAAAGTAGCAGGGATTTCCAGAGAGGCCTATTCCATAATCCCATGGAAAGGTCTAGAGAAGTAAGGACACAAACACCAGCTTTCATTTGGTTTAGGCTCGATCCAAACATTTGTTGTAATGGGAGAGAAGAAATTATTGCTGTTACACTTTGTGTGGTTTTTGCTGTCCCAGGAGAAGAAAAATATAAGCCTGGAGTACCCATAACGGGTCTGAGAAAGCAAAGGCTACTGGAATGCGAGCCTGTGTTTTTCTGAAGGCTAACTAGCAGAAATGCTCTATGAGAAGCTGTCTCTAACCTTAAAATTTTATTTCTGCCACTAAGATGCTTTTCATTAAATCTCCTTTGCCCTCACCTCCTTGTGAGACTGCTGACCCCAGGCATACCTCTCACAGGGTTTGGATCCTGCGGATGTTTCTCTCCTGTTTGGAGCCACCTCTTCTCTCACACCACGTTGGTACTTAACTACTCTTGAGACCTTTCCCCTTGCCAGTGTGGATTCTGAGCTATAGGAGGGCACAGACACCCTGAAGGATAGCATGCCATAAGGAATTCTCAAGGCAGTACAGGTCAGTGCCAGGATTTTTAAAGCATGGCAGCATACTGGACTGGCAGGTGTCATCAGCTGAATAGCTGAGCCATAGGCTGGCAAAGCACAGCTTTGGACAAAAGTAGCCTTTTCTGAAAATGCAGAGTATCCTATTCATCTCAATAAATTGAACTACTTCATTCAAAGCCAAGACACAATCTGGGAGCTGTAAAAACAGGAAATCTATTTTTTTCTCTTCAATATGTAAATAAAAAAGTAGATGTTCAAGAATGACATATGCTAATCCTACAACTCCAAATGAGCTGACAACTGGAAAAAACTACTGAATTCTTTTTTTGTCATTTTGACTTTTGAATGGTTGATGCTTTAAGTGATATATATACACCAATGCAAAAAAAGTCAGATGGTTAACTTCAAAAAACAAAAATTAAGACTCCGAGGCTTTAAATGCAGATTTATTTTCTTCCAAATTCAAGCTGACATATACTGAAAAAAATAAATAAAAAAATAAGCTGTCTAATCAGACACTATTTTCTAACACATAAAAAGTTAGAATCTTAACATTAAGTTTATAGAGTAACATCAATATGCAAAAGCCTTATGCTTACTGAATTTACCACTGTCTGTGTGGAGTGACAGAACAACATCTTTTAATGTTATCAATAAAAGTGACATTCCTTTGTGATTTAGAAAGTAAAAGCATATGAGGAGATTAAATTTGATTTTAGTTAATAAGATTTTCTTCCTTTCAGCTTAAATAATTTTGAATTTCAACGACTGGGGTCAAATCAATTCACACAAAGGTACAGTTTGAATCCTTGGTTCAAAGGCAACGCACACAACAGAGAACAGAAGCCACTGCTTTGCTGAAAATGTCTGTGAGCATCGGTTATCCCAGGTCTGTATTTTGTGAACACATTTTGTACCAGAAGGGGCTACCCTCCACTGAATGCCAAGGAATGCATGTCTCCTTTCCCCTCCTCCTTCCTCTACAGTCTTGATGCCTTTCCCCTTTCTCCTCCCACCCATCATTCACAGAACCCTAACTCATGTGTTCAGCCCCTTATTTATGGCATTTCTGTGGCTTCTGGGAAATTTCAGAAACCAAACAATATATCCTGATAGGGAAGAAAAAATCTTTGATAGTGCTCTCCAGGAAGAACACTGAAGTCAAGGAGGTCACATGAGTAGAAAGGTCCACTGGATTTTCCTTGGAGCCATGCAGCTCAGTTGGGATGGCAGGCAGGCTGGAATATGAAGATCTAATTCACCAGCACAGATGAGTGCTTTTCCCTGGGATTAATTAATGATTGCTCTGATACAGCCTGCCTAAGATATGTGGGGCAGCCAGAGATAGTTAATGGGAATCTGTGAAGTCTCAGATTGTGAAAGATAATTAAAGGGAGGAAAAAAGATTTTTGCAGTGTCACTCACAGTACTTCACGTTTTGCCCCCAGGAAGTGGAATGCTTTCAACGCTGATGTATTCTGCAAACATTGACCCACCCCAAAAGGGCAATTTTGTCTAACAGTTGATTTATTGGCCTAAGTCACCATGCAGAAATGCACCCCTCTTGTCACCCTTTGGTGAATGAATCTGGACACACTGCTAGCTTCTCTATGCCTCCCCTCCCATACACTTAAAAGGAGGGTACACAGCATCGAAACACACTGAACTACAGGATAAACACGTTACCCTAAAATTGTGCCCGATTTAAACTATTAAATCTTAAAACATACTTTTGGAAAAGTAAATAAATTTGTTTCACAAATGAGAATCCCAAAACAGACTCAATGATTCTCCCACTTTACTTATATGTCTTTAAAGAAACCCCACTCTCTTCTCACATTAGCCAACTCTCCTAAGGCAAAAATAACAAGACAAAATTGAGACATACTTTCATACATCTCTTCTATTGAAAAGGACAGAAGAGATGCCTGGAAAGACACTGAACATGCATACACATGCTGCTGGGCACATCAGCGCCGGTTAAAATCACCTGCAACGGACAAAGATGCTGTCACTTCATTGTGGGATAGAAAAGAAAATAATGCTGCCGGTCCTCTGAGTCAGCTGAGCAGCTAATACTGAGCTTAGTTAGGGCCATTTTAAGGGGGCCGGGAGAGGGGGGACGGACACCACCATCACAAAGGCATTTGAGCCCAAAATTACTCTACTGGGGACATGGTAAACGCTGTCACCTCAGCCTTCGCGGCCTCTTCCCTACAAAGTCCATGCCCGGAGAGAGGAGTGCCCGCCCGCGGGTCCGTGGCAGGCTCACACCAGCACCTTCTTCTGTCCGTGACAGCCTCCGGGCTTCCCACCGGCTGCTCCCGGTGGGGCTCCGCTCCCGCTGCTCCTCAGGGTGCCTGCCCGCGTCCACGGGGAAGGTGACCCGAAGCGGAATAGAAAACCAAGGCGACCCGTCCCTTGCAAGCAGACGAGCCCGCGGCTGCGGGCAGGTGGGCGCTCACTGCGGGGCTGTAGCGGCGACCCCGCGGCGCCACCGGAGGCACCGACCCCTCCCGGGCGCTGAGCGGTGTCTGCCCCGCGGGGTGGGACCCGGGCGACACCGACAGCTCCCCTTGCCTTACCTGCCGCCCGCGGTACCGCGCTGTGCCGCGCCACAGGACCCGGGCACCGCCGCCACGGCCGGCACCGCCGCCACGGCCGGCACCGCTCCACCGTCCCCGGCGCCGAGCCCCGGGCGGGCGGGGCCGCGCGTCACACGGCGGGGCGGGCGCGGCTGAGGCGGCAGGAGGGAGGGAAGGAGGGGGAAGATGGCGGCGGCGGCGGGGCGCGGGCTGCTGGCGGCGGGGCTGTTCAGCGGGCGGGTCGCCATTGTCACCGGCGGCGGCACCGGCATCGGCAAGGCCATCGCCGCCGACCTGCTGGCGCTAGGTGGGCGCGGGGCGGGCTCCGCAGGAAGCCCCGGTGGGGCCGCGGGGCCAGGCGGGTGTTGGGAGGGCGGATGGAGTTTGAGGGGCCGTCAGAAGTGCCCGCGGGCTGTGCTGCCTTTTGGGGGCTGACGGCGCTCGGGGACGGTGCAAGGAGCCCGTGGTTGGGACATTGTGACAGGGTCAGCAAGGGGTACGAGGTGAGGTTGATGTGGCACTGTGCCTTTTGGCCCGCAAAACACTCGCTATTTTAAACACAGAGGTCAGTGAGGTTATGTTAAACCAGGACCCTTTCTCTCAGACTCTATCTTCAGTGACTTCTCGTCTTGCTTCAACTGGAGGATTTACGAGGCTGTTGAACCTTGATTCTTACAGAGCAGCATCCTTAAACTGCTGCCCGCACAGTCTCTATCTTAGAGACGTGGTGCTTGTCTCAGTGTCTGCGATTTCAGGAACGTCCTGAAATTGAAGAACATCTTAATGATGCACGGCGTAGCTTTTCTTTCCACGCTGAATACAGAGAAGTGGTAAAACCTAGAGTGAAAGGCAGTCTCCTGACTTTTTGATATGAGACCAGGAGAGGTAGAAATGACTCCTACATCCTACATCCACCTTGCAACACCTTTCCTGCAGATTTCAACATCAGTGCTAGGGATGGTCGGCATCAGATGGGGTTTGGATAGTTTATTGTCATGATTAGATTCAGCGCCTTCAGAATACCAACGCTAGTGTTACACCTCTCGGTGTCACACTCCCGTGGTTTGTTGGAATGTGCACCACTGCACTGCATCGTAAAGAGCTTTCTTTGTTAAGGCTGTGCTGGGAGACATCTCTGTCTCTCCTGGCCTTTGTGCCGCAGCTTTCCGCTTGCTTTGTACAGCTGAATGGAGGATTAGTTCTATTATTGGGGAACTGAGTATTTTTTTTTTAAGGTGTCCTTACATGCTGCTTTAAAGAGATACTTTTTAAGCATCATCACTCTGTTGGTTGGTGATGTTACCCAGTTATCTTAAAATTGTGCTTAATTTGATCTTTGCTGTTTTTTTCAAGCAAAGTACAATAACAAAAGTGTGTCCGTAACAGCCTAAATAGAACACAACAGAAAACAAATCTATACAAAGCACATGAAGAAATGAAGAAAGAAAATGAGAAATGAAGAAAGAGCTATAAAGGGCTTAAAACTGACTTAGTAACCTTCCTTACCTGTAGACTTGCATGTTACTCCTTACAAGATGATGATTAGGAACTATTGCCATGTATACCCTGCACTTCGGGTAAGGGAGACTGGTTCTTACAAGCATAGGAGCAGTGACACATAATGCTAGTCATGATATACATTTTTTATATAACCAGTCTCCTTTGAGGCCTTCTGGGCAAATTTAAACCTTTTATCTGGAAACTTGTGCCCTTTTCCCTGACCCTATCAGGAAATGGTCTGGTCATTCTTTGTGAAGAAAATTAAGTGACGTTGTCAGCTTGCACAGTATGTACCAAATGCTCTTCAGTGATTAGCATCTCTCCCTCTCCCAATCAGTACATTTAGCAAAAATATAGACTCTTACTGGACCTTATTCTATATCAATGTGTGTATTAATAAGCACTTAAATTAGTAAATACAGCTGGGCTACTGTGATTCAGTATTCTGTGTTAATTGGTAATTGTGTGTGGCATTTTATGAACTTTTTTTTAGTTAGGTGGTTGTGCAAGTGACTGGAGTTCTTAATTTAAAAAAAAATCAGGAGACCTCAGAGACAACTGTCTCTATATATGTTGTTTTAAGATGGCTGCTAGTTAAAGGTGAAGCTCCTATTCCTAAGGATATGTAGTTGTAAAGCCTCTCCCTGGAAGAATTAAACTCCTCTATTTTTAATATTTTTTTTAATACATAGTTTCACAAGACAGCCTGAGTCAAATGAACAGCTTGCTGCTCTTTCCTCCCCCTAGTTATTTTGAGTTGATTCTGGTGTTTGCTTGATCGCATGAGAGGCCAAATTCCACTCTGCAACAGAGGGAGGGGGGAAACCTCCACACCTGGCAAGATGCTAACTTTTCCTTTTTTTTTTTTTTTTTTTCTGGTTGAGGATGGTTTATATTGAAGCAGATGTGCAGCAGACCTGATATGAAGAGATTACTTCTGCTTTCTGCTGAATTACTAAGATGATGGAAGGAGCAAGACCTCCATGTCTGCTTGTCTAATAATTTGCTTATCCATTGCATGATATTGCATGCCTGCTGGATTTGCACTGGGAATTAATTTAGTGTCCTTTGGTTTAGTCTGTGTAATAACAATTGCTGAAGCCTTAAAGCTGTCCTGAGTCCACTAGTGTGACAGAAGAAATTAGACTGGTTTCAGTATGAGTGCTTGACTTAAATTTGGCACCTGCATTGTTTTTCTCTGTAAAATGAATTGTTCTGCCTCCAAATGCTGAAAAAAAAAAAGAGTACTTGAGCTCCTGCCTTATTTTTTTTCTCTCCTTTCTGCAGCTAGGATTCTGCAGTGCCACAGGGAGGGCTCTGTTCCCACTGTCTGTAGACTGCAGATAGGGATTAATCTTGTGAGGCTATTATCCTTTCCTTCAGTCGCTGTAGTTAAAAACCAGACCATTACATTTCCTCACTGCTAGTCAAAATTATTGCCAGTTGTACAAGAAGATTATTTTTGTGGTTCTAAGAGCAAGCATTTTTTGTAATCAAGACCTGCTGAAACATCTTTAAATCACTTAATTGATAAATGAGGCAGTTGTGAGCAGAAGCAGCAGAAGTGATGTCTAAAAGATGTTTTGCTGACTCTGCAACTCACAGGCTATCTTCTCTTCTGCAGGAAGGAGAGGAAATCTTGGTTTTTTAATTGCTCTTTTCCTGGCACAAAGGGATCTTGTTGCTAAGAAGCATCTGACATCAGTCATTTCTCTTTCTTGCAAGAACTTCAAGACTCTATTTTCTAGTCAGTGACTAATAAATGCACATCCTACAAGATATGTCCATGATGTTACTAAAAAAAAAATAGCATCATTTTGTTAGCTGAATGATGTTTCATTTTGTCTCTACAGGTTGCAGTGTTGTTATTGCCTCTCGTAAATTTGACCGATTAAAAGCCGCTGCAGAAGAGCTGAATACCAGATTTGCTTCCATGAGTCCTGCCCAAGTGACCCCCATAGAGTGCAATATCCGCAAAGAAGAGGAGGTAAAGATGAGTGACCTTGTTCTGGGGCTTAACGTACCAAAAGCATATTGTATATATAAATTGTCAGATCTCTAAAGATTTCTAGCCTTCTCAAAAGTAGCTTAGATCAGGAGAAAGGTGGAACAAAGATCAGTTAAATTGATCTGGTTAGGTGTGCTTCCCAAGGGAAGACATTTGTTAGCCACCTAAGCAAAAAAGCATTTGTAAATATTGGCAAATATTTTTCTGATCACGCTTACGTATTTCTGGTATTTCTGGGAGATGCAGGCCTTGGAACTGGCATGTTCTACAGCGAGCCAGAGCCCACTTAGCATGATTCTTTGTCACATTGCTGTGACAGAAGTGAGTGGGTGTAAACTTGTGAAGATGGAGACCTCAGAATAGTTCCTTCAAACAGGAAGGTATAGCATGGAATCCGAATGCTTGTGACTTGACACAAGTGCCCTGCATTGTCAGTTTGGCCTGTAGTAAAGCCAAAAAACCCCACAGATATATAATATTATAGCCATGTCAGAAATTTTGGTTACAGTTTGAGGCATGCCTCATTGCAAACTCTGTTACTGTTCAAGTTGATTTTTAAATCTTTTCTTCATATTACAGAAAATGGAAGATCAAGAGCAAAAGTACATAATCCAGGTTCTTCAGAAGTCTGCATACACCTCCTAATTCTTTTTATCTCTGTAGTTAAATATTTAAAAGTCCAGCTTCAGGTTGGATTTTTGACTTTTTGAAGACAGATAGAAAATTTTCCAATAACCACTGATTGCTTCATTTTTCTAAACCACTCAAGGTCTCCCTTAACCTAGACATTAATGACCTTCAGTAGCTATAAGGATTCTGGAAATATCTATCCTAAAATATAGCCATAAAACAAATAAAAATTTAAATTCTTCCCTTGTGGAACAGTTCGTGCCATAAAGTATTTATAGTGATATACTCCGACTTTCTCTCCTGAAGGAGATGAACCCTGGGGCTGTGCAGTATGTCACTTCACCTAGCAGTGAATTTTAGGTGTGTATTTACTGGCATCAGCAGTGCAACATAATAGGTTATGGCAGATGTCAGAGGGCAAGTTGCATGATTAAAGCTACAGGAAAGAGGAGCGGTAAAGAGGAAAAAAGGTTTAAGCTTTTTTTCAGGTCTATTTCTTGTAGAAAGTACTCTGGCTTGCTTAATAACCTTCTGGAGGTGAATCTCATTTCTGTAAGAGTGTGAAATTGATTTGTGGGAACTACAGCCTTCTGGGAGATGGTTTGGGGCTTGCTTAGATGGTGAAATGGGGTAATCTCCACTAAACTGCAGTTCCTTCTTTGTTTGCTGCTTAATTGTGGCTAAATACCTGTTTAACAAAACAGGCATAAGTGGCTTTGGAAATTTTTGAAGGTGATTTTCCAGCCTTCTTTATAATGCTGTGTAATGAGTTTAGGCATTATTCTGTGTAATGGGTAGCCATACTGATACTTGAAGAAACTTTTGTCTTTGTTATTACCTTGCAGTTTTATCATAGAATTATCCTGTTTCAAATTTAAACTCTACCCATTTACAGGCACACCAGAACTTTCCTAGAACTTTTCATATGATATTAGTGAAGCTTCTATTGGATGTCTCCTATCAGTGGAGAGACTTCAGAAGATAAAGGCAAATTAAACTCTAGTCTTGAACTTTTCAGTCATTGATTTAGTCTTATGGTTTGACTCACTTCAGTTCTGCAACTGCTCTTATTTATTTCTGTTAAAGTCCTATTTAGAAAAATATTACTATAAAAATTTCATGGGCCTTTTGCTGACAATCTGAATAAGGAATGCAATTTCTGTTGCATATTAACATAAGAACTTGTGTGCCTGGTAGATATTTCTCCATTCCAGATGCCCGTCTCCAAAACCAGATATTTTATTGGTTAGAGACTTCCTGTAAGTTTTGTTCTTTAGCTTGTGCCTCTCTGGCTCTGTTCTCTTCTTAATGCTGAGATTCTCAAAGATTGCTAAGTCTTGGCCATGTGTTACTTAATTCTAAATTTACTGTTTGACCAGAAATTTGTGTTTTCAGCTCTCAAATTTCAGCTCTCAAATTAGTGAGGATAGCGCTTCCTTACACTTTGGTTTTTAAGTGTAAACTAGATAAACTCAAATTAACAATTGTTAACTTACACTGCTAAGAACTGTCAGAACTGAGGTATATGGCAGGTTTTCCACCTCCCACTGCTTACTATTGCTAATTTATTATGTCTCTTAGAGCAGCAATGGTGAAAAGTACTTTTTTCCTAATTTGCACTTGCTTGCCTTGTGGGAACTGGAGGAAAAGTACCTTTGGGCTTTTACTTTGATTCAGAGTATTATACATCCACTTTCAAAACATATTCCATTCTTAACTTAAAATTTAGTGCCTGGGACTTGGAGTCATAGGAACAGGAATCAGTAAAAGATGTTGTTAAGGATTTTTCTAGCCTAGGAGGCAAATACTGAGTAGAGGTAACACAGTAATATAACTCACTTCACTATTTTCATAAATACAGGAAGAGCTTCCTGTTACAGTGTAAGAGGGGATGGGAGGGCATGTCAACTTTTGGTTTCCCTCACGAAAAAAGTGAGACTAGTTACAACTGTGTTGGGTCTGTGTGCTACTCATTAGTAACATTACAACTCATTGTTTGCTTTCAGCTTAGTATGAGTGAAGAGTATTTACCTCAGAAATCATGGGAGCACATTGTTGGGTAGAGAGGAACAGCCTCTGCAAGAATTCCGTGTGAGTCACTACATCCTCCTTCTTAGTTCTTATACCAGGTACCAAAGAACATGTGCAGGAGAAAAACATTATAAATGTTTCAACAGAAAAAAAATAGGAGTTCAAACTCCCTTAGATGTCAGAAGTGATCTATCACAAGCTTCAAAGCCCAGGAAGTTTCCTGAAGAACTGCATAATTCATTTAATATATCATTTTCTCTGACATCTCAGAAGTTTTTCTAAGAGTAAATCTTTGTTTTAAAGGAAGCCACCTTGATCACCTGTAGGAACAAGCCATTTCTTCTTATTGCAGAATGTCATTTTTTTGAGCCCTCCTTCTCCATCAGTTGTTCTGCATTTCTCTAAAGGTCTCTATAAATTTTGTCCTGGTTTGAATTTTTTAAACTGGAGGGAGGGACTTTGAATAGGGAAAATTTAAGAAAGATGAAGGTGCTTTCAAATTGCCAAAAGATTATTTTTTGCCTCCTATTGCAAATCTTAAAGTAACTGACCTGCTTTGAAGATGACACGGTTCATGCCTCTAGTTTGGATCTGTGAAATTCAAGCATTAGAAGGTTCATCCCTCATCATGTAGTCCAGAATGTTTGTTGGAGCTCTTTCTAGCCTAGAATGAGGCAAAGAAGGTACAGTGAATTAATTACTGCAGAAACTTGATGGCAAATATCATGGGAATAGCTTAATGAATTAATATTTTTAAGTCTCTAAATCTTCATCCTCAGAAGTCCTTTTGCTTTCTAGCAAAGCTTACTTTTTGTTTAATGTGCAAGAAATAATCCTGCTTGATGGAGGATTTTCAACCACTGCATAACCTGTCAGGCTTATTTTTGTCATGAGTTTGCTGCTGCTTTTGACTAGTTTTCCATTGAGTGTTCTGTAAAGGATAAAAAAATCTGTTTTATTTTTAAAAATGGCAGAGTAAAGGGTTCTGGGATAAAAGGACTTAAGGTTTCTCTATGCTGTCATCAGAATATATTTCTATATTCTGTCATAGGGCCTTATCCTGGAGCAGCAACTGTTCACCTGTTCCCTTTCCCTGTGGTTTGGAGTGTATATAGTGATAGATGTTGCTTCTTAGTGATTATGAAGCTGAAGTGATTTTCATTGTTTGCATATTTCCTGGCCTCATAATGTATTGAGAGCAGATCAGTTTGCTCTTGCTGAGATGCAAACCAGACAGTTCTGTGTGCATGTGTATCTTTATTTATCTCTTTTTGTGTCTTAAATTTTGAGCTACACCAAAATCTGTTGGCTGGGACAAGACATGAGGAATAAATGCCTGAGTTAAGGGGTGGAAGGAAGGGAGGGAGACTGAGAGAGACAGAAACCAAGCAGATGATAGTCACAAGCTGTGGATGCAGCAGTGTCCTGTCAGTCTTCTGGGGGTACCACCTTCACACTGGCAAAGTTTCAAGTACCCATGGGGTGGTCACAGGTGCCGTTCCCATGACTTGGGGTGATGTGTGTGAGCAGTTGCTTCCTTTCCCACAGTTTGCCACAGTGGGCATTTTTGTCTGGATGTATTAACCAAGATGTTCTAACCTGATCTTACCTCTGCTAGGCCTGGAATTAATGCTTTCCTGTTGCAAATTCCTCCCTTCTGTGCTTCTCTCAAGTTCCTGCTTTGGTGGCTTATCATCTTATAGTAAGTTCCTTCTGTGGCCTTGACAGTGTTTTGAGACAGGCAGCAGTACTCTTTAAATCCTTACACTTCTAAAGCCTTTTTGCAATACTCTGTGGACAAACATTTCTTTAACTGGCACCTAGATAAGTAGAAGCTTACATGTCTAGGTAAGTGAAAGATAAATCCTTGTACTTCTGTTAGGCCACAGCTGTTCTTGAAATCAGCAATTCAGAATTCTGTTCATGGTGTCTCCTTTCCATACTTGAACTCCAGCAACAGAACCTGCTGCTGGACCAGACCCCGAGGGTAAAATCTGTCAGTTGGACATCAAGAAGGCAACTTCAGACAGACTCAGTACAGTGCTACTTAGCACATACCTTGTGTCTGAGCTCACCAGCAGCTTTTCTTTTCCAATCAACTTTATAGCTTAGCATAGGCTCAGTTGGTTTATAAATACTTAATGCCTGTCTGTGTGAAGCCTGTAATGAAAGACTGGCTTGGTGGGGAGTTGTGGATAAGAGATTCCTGTTGTTGTACTTTTAAATAACACAGCAGTAACACAGTAAAAATACCTGTTACCACTGTGCCAGAATGCCTATTAGCTCTAGCCACCAAATCACAAATCTCTAACAATCTGTAGTGGGTTGTTTGCCTGTGTGTTTTGCTCACTCAGGGTGACCTGTGAATGCATGTGGACATTTGTCCCTTTTCCCTGAGTCGGTGACTGCTGTCATCTCAGTTGTCTGTGAGTATGTGCTACTGCATAATACATCTAAGTTGCAGTCACACACAAAAGTTCCTTATTGCAGTGTTCCAATCTTCTGCTTATGTCTGAAGTGCCTGATTTTGTTATTTTCTGTCTTTTTCAGAAGAATGTCCTAAACTAGTAGCTCTGCTTCATGCAGCTTTGGTTTGCTTTGCTTTGCTTCCAAAGAGACTCTTTAATTGCTTTTCTAAAAAGTTTTTTCCAAGTGGATATTTTAATTATAGCAATAGAAAAGAATCTTCTTTAGTAGTCACTGTGATTTAAATGTGTTCTACCAGACCCTCCTTCTCCCTGTGCTGCTGGCTGCTGTCACCATGTTTACTGTAACTGGGAGAAGCACGGCAGTGATGCTTTTCTACAGCACAGAAGACTTTGTGAAGATTGCTACAGTTGAAGCCATCTGAGCTGTCACTGGAGAGCCTTCTGGCCTTTCCTGGCTTTCAGAAAGCAGAACTGTTATGTGTTTGTTGTTGTTGGGTTTTTGTTTTTCCTGAGAATATGGTGCAACACGTAGGAACAACAACAGTTCCTTAAGTGCAACATATGAACCATTTTGAATTGATATGCTATAGCATAAAACATACATTTTGTCCAGCTGTTGAAAAGTTGCTTTAATGTCTCTTCTCAGTGGATTTTTCTTCCTAATTGGTTTTCAGTCTTTTCTTTTTATCATTCTTAGCAATTTTCCTTCTCTCTCTCTCTCTCTCATCTTTCCACAGTCTGAATAGCCTTAGTCTGTGCAAATCTTCTTTGTACTGAAACCATTTCTGTTCTATAAATGAGCCCATATTTCAGTGACTTACAGAGAATAATATTCAAAGCAACATTCTCAGACTGACAGGGAGAAGAGTTTGATATTGCTGAGCAAAGCATAACTTTTGCTGCCTAGCCAGACATAACTTTCCTTTGCTCACAACAAGAGAAAAGTAAATGCCAGAACGTCCTTGTGGCGTGGCTGTTTTCGCAAGCTGTGAGTTTGGGACTGCTGTCACAGATGTTTTGGTTTTCTGCGTTTTTTCCTCACATCCCACTACCTGCAGTGACTAATAAGTGAGGAATAAGATGACATTCAGAATTTGAAGATTGGATTTAGGTATTGAAATTATTTTCTTAAGGCATTTTTTATCAGCAGGCACTAGTTTTTATACTATATATTTGTTTAGGGTTTTTTTTTTCTTTCCAGAGGTGCATCCTTACAGGATCCATATTGTCCTGTTAAACCATTCTGTGCTGTTAGAAATAAAAGATTAGTAAGTAAATAGTTAGGCAGCCTTTGTGAGACTGGGTTGGTAACACTCATTGTGATATACAGATAATGCATTGCTTGCACTTTTTTTTTGTTTCCGGTGTTCTATTGCTAACTCAATTAAAAAAAAGGCTGATTGATATCTTCCCCTAGCCCAATCTGTTTGAGTGGCAGCATTGCTCCACCTGTTTGGTTTTTTAGGGCTTTTTTGTTCTGTGTTTTTCTTTGACCACAGATACTAGGTTATCTTTTTATATATGCTTGAGTAGGAATAACTGATGCATAGTGCCTAGTTATGATTGATGATGTAAGCAGGAAACAGTCATGTTGTCCCATTTCCTATTTCTTGAGATAAATATTAAATTATTAAGTTGTTGCTATGGAGTTCTTGCTACTATCTTGCAATAATATTTTTGCTAAACAAAACAACTTGTATTTCCAGCATTTTTTTGACTTCATGTTTTTTAGGGTAATTAACTTTCTTGCTCTGTGTAAGAAGACCAGCTATTGTTAACTCATATGTCAGAACTGTAGTGAATATGCTAAACTTCTAGATAAGGATGATAAAACTCCACAAGAAGAGTTAGGTTTTCTATTTAAAATGGTCAGATAAAAATAACAGTAGCTACCTTATATGGAACTTTTTGCAGATCTCATGTGAACACCCCCACTCTTCTGAAAAACATCAGGAGATTCTTAGTAGGTCATATGTAGTGGGCTTTTGTGTCTGTTTGATTTTATAAATCTTCAGCAGCTTAAATCCCCTTCTTCTTTGGGTGCTGGTATTCTATGCAGCACCTGCCTTATACCAGCAAAATTTCCTAAGTAAACATGGATACAGCCCAGTCCTTCTTGGCTGCCTAAACCTGTCATACCAATCTTACAGCCTCTCTGAAGGCTAGACCTCCTCTTTTTCTGTGAAAAGGGCATGAGGGAGAAAATACTGTCTGAGAAAAAATTTGGATGTAGACCTTGATCAGCATACCACACTAACAAATACTGTTTCAGGTAGAAGCTTTGGTGAAGTCTACACTGAGTCTGCATGGGAAAATTGACTTCCTGGTGAATAATGGAGGGGGCCAGTTTGCAAGTCCTTCTGAAGCCATCCGTGCAAAAGGCTGGAATGCCGTGATAGACACAAATCTGACAGGGACCTTCTATTGCTGCAAAGCAGGTAAGGTCTGAACATTAAGGTTTTTACGTTTATTTGGTTTTGTGTTTTACAGAAATACCAGAAGATAAGAAATGTCAAGTCTCCTTAGTCTCAAGCTGTGTCAAGGGAAATATAGGTTGGATATTAGGAAAAAGTTTTTCACAGAAAGAGTGATAAAGTTCTGGAATGGCCTGTGGGGGAGGTGGTGGAGTCAGCATCCCTGGGTGTGTTTAAAAAAAGACTGGTATGGCACTCGATGCCATGGTTTAGTTGAGGTGTTAGGGCACGGGTTAGCCTTGATGATCATGACGGTCTCTTCCAACCTAGTGGTTCTGGTAGTTGTATGAGTTCTTCTTTTCATGCACTTATCTGACAGTGCATATTTGTTTTCCTGAATCTCATCCAAAGCTTTGCATTAAATGGTATATTACATTTGTTCATAAATACAGACATACATTTAGGCAAGCATGATCTGGTTAAGGCCAGGTTTGGGAAGTCAGTTGACTTGGATATTCATTTAAAAGACTGTAAGAAAACCACTTAACTTTCATTGCCTGTATTCACTGCGTAACATAGGAAAATAGTTTTTTCAGGGATATAAATTTAGGCTTAAATTTAAGTATGGTATGTCATTCTCAGATAGCATTTGGAATGTGGAAAGTAAAGTAATTTACATGGAAACATGAAATCTTGATTTCCATCAAGTGCTTCTTTACAATCCTTGAGCCTTACCTCGACTGTTCCTGTTGCCTCATGGCCTCACCTCTGGATTGGCAAGGCTGTGGTACAAGCAGCAGATTGTTTTTCCAAACCAGTATGACAAATGTGTAGTGTGATTGCAGTTAAGACTCCAAATTTGGTTTCCAGTTGGCGAGTTCATTTGTATGCATTTCTTCTGATATTTATAGGTTATCTTCCTCCTTCATACAGTGTACAATGCCTGGATGCAGGAACATGGAGGAGCCATTGTCAACATTACTGCTGCCGTGAGAAATGGCTTTCCTGGAATGTCGTAATATATATTTTCTTTTTATACTTTCCTATATTTTTCTCCCAGAAGTACTAACTGTTCCTAAACACCTCAGAAAGGTGTATACTGGGCAGCAACAGAGTATAGAAATACAGTAGTTAGGTCAAGAGAGAGCAAGAGTATCACTTGGCTGTATGTGTGGGGATCTCTTAATAATCCAGTAGATGGCATCTCTGGTCTCTCTCCATTTGTTTGTAAGAAACTATGAAGCAAGACTTGCCAGTGAAGCTTTATTTGGAAATGGCTTCTTCTGGTTTTAGTTTGTTGTTTTTTTTTTTTTTTTTTAACTTGGAAATTGAGTTTCTGTTGAAGAAATATAAAAATATATTTTGAACAAGTGTTGCATTATCTCTCTTCATCCTCATTCAGGGTTGAATGCTTTCAAAACCAGCACTTTTAAGGAACAGCAGCATATTTTCTCACTAGCTTGTTCTTCACAGTACAGAATAAATAGAGAGATCCACACGGTGGTGCTGAAGCTACAGTTATTTGAGTATCTCCACTGCGGTATCTGGTTCAACTGTCATGGCAAATAGGCTGAAGATGTTTCAGTTTGAGTGAACTAAGAGGAAAAACAAGCTCATTCTGAATAACGGTGAAAAAATTTTCCTAAGTAACCATTGTATGTAGATGGATAGACAAAACTACTTCCAAATTAAATTGAGTTGGAAATTCTTGCAGAAATGTACTGTTGAAAAAGATATGCCTTTACAAGTCCAGCCACCACTCATGCCAAAAGTCACCTGATAGGAGTTTTTTATAGATATTAATTTTGAGCATAGAAGTTGTCATGCCTCCTCACAGTGTGCCTGGAGGTTATGTATTTCTGGCCTAAACATATGAATAAGTTATCTTAGGTTTTTCTTAAGTTTTTCATATTCTTTCCCTGTATTTGAGAAGCTATTGTATCTGTCTTCTCTTAGTCTGTTTTGCTAGGCTAAAGCTGCTAAATTTATTTATTTTCTCTGACTACAACTGTTTACAATTCATTACTGCAGTAATTTTGTTTCCATTTGTTCAAGCTTGTAATCATTTCAGACTGGTTACCTACAGTAGCAAGGCGTAGGAGTTCACTCTAACTCTCGTGTCTCTATCTCCATCCACCTACAGTAATTTTTGAATAGTGATTTACTTTAATCATGTTTGTCATGAATAAAACAATCTTCCAGACCACTGTTCTTCCACGTGTTGCTTTACCTGTGCAAGCTACAGGTAGTTTTACACAGTTTGAACTTCAGTTGTTTCTCTTTTTATAAGCCTTCTCCTGCAGTAGAGTGTAGCTGACCCCATGTTGCATTGGGAAAGAGATTTTAAGTATTTCTGGCAATGACAGGAAATCACAGCATGGCTTGTTTAAACAGTGAAGCTATGGTCAAACTTGGAAACTAGAGAGTCTCTCTTTTCCAGATGCTTGGTCCAGCCACAGAAAACCACTCTGAATACCCTAATGAGTAGAATTAACACTGAACACTCCTAGCTAACGGAACAGATGCTTCCTTTGCTTTCTTTTCTCCACAGGCACTCAGGAGCTGCAAGAGCTGCAGTGGATAATCTAACCAAGACTTTAGCTTTAGAATGGGCTCACAGTGGAGTGAGAATCAACAGTGTTGCTCCCGTAAGTAATGGCAAATAGTCTGATTAAAATCAGCTATTACACATGTTCATAGTTAGAGCTTTTGGACCAAAACGGATTTTTAAATTTATTACCAGTAACTGTTTGTAGATTATTTATATATTTGTTTATTTATAATTTCCTTACTGTGTTCTTTGGACCATTTGACAGTGTTTTGTACTTTTGGATGATGAGTCAGAGGATGTGGGATAAAATTGCTTCTGCTTTCTGCCTTGACTTGGCACGCTTGGTTTTTAGTTTTTTTATAGCTAAATGAAATAATACTGGTAGGAGTTGGTGACCTGTCTTACAAAGCCTTGACATAAAATTACTGAGTGCTCTGTCTTTTAGTAATGGATACTTTACTTCTGAGTTTGGGAAACCTTTTCTGTTTGAGGTTCAGGTATGCTGATGGTTTTCACCTATGTTTACAAACTTATTTTGAAAATCTCTGAATGTTTCACATAATGCCTTTTACTTTGTCTCCTACATGTTAAGTTAGTTTAGCTTTAGGCATATAAAGAGACTGTAGTTGGATGTACCTTCTCTCAGAGAAATCATATATTAAAATGTGCGTTTTGATTTTTTTCATAAAAAACTCATGCAGACAGGAAACCACTATACAGGTCACCTAAAATATGCCTGCCACATTTCTGAGGAAGTAGACAGCAGGTAGAGTTGTTTTAAATAACTGTATAGAAAGAGCTGCAGATTTTGTAGTGCTGCAGATACAAAAGTTATATAGAAGCTCTAGCCTTGACATTTGAGAATGTGTGATCTGTTGTAATTTTCTCTTATCCACAATTTATTTCGCATGTTTACTCCCTTGAAATTAAAGAGGAAACAAAAATTTTGTCCAGCTACTTCTACAGTCAGAATTTAGCTTATTTCACAGTGAGTGTCATAAGTGAAGTGTCATGTTTGTTTAAGTGATCTCTAGGAAGATCTTGCTACTATTTTTGTAGAATGTCTGTGTATTCTGTTGTGCTTCTTGTCCTAAAACATCTGGCTTGCTTTGTTTGGCATAGCATAGAATGCTTAATGACAGATGTGTGTTAATCATTCAGGTAAAGGCTTTTATGTAACCTTTGTGAGACCCAGTTCATCTGGAGACATGTTAAATATTAAGATGCACTGACTTGTATTTCCTGTTTATCTGTTTTTTCTGATTTATCAAGTCTTGGGGAAGTAAGTAATTAAGACAGCATTATTATGTGAATATACTTTTCAGGCATGCTAATTACCTAATGAATCATGCTGATTAGATATTATAGCACATGTCAGGAGACATTTTTGACAAGCAAACACTTCAGAGCTTTGGCTCTTTCAGAAGTATTTGCTAGCTTTGTTACTATGCTGGTAACAAAAGTCCATGTTGTAGTTACAATAATACTTCTGTCACCTTTGTGGACCCCTCAGGTTGTGGTAACAATTCAAAATTGTTACTGCTTTATGGGAGGAGAGTAACCTGTAGGGAATGGATACACAGAGAGGGAAGTGAGCATTCTGAAAGAAGGAGTTTCACATACATTATACAGGTTATATAGATTTTCAAAATCTTAGTATATGCTTCATGGGTGAATTCAAATTTTGCTATTTTGCTTAAACTTGAGTCCCAAAAGTTCTGTCCTAACTGGTGGATGTAACTCTGTGTTCACATTGCCATCTTCCTTCTCAGAACTTCCTTCTCACCAGTCACTCTGGTGACTGTGTGGTCACCAGAGCAAACACAGTCATCTTTTTCTGCTTCTGGAGCAGCTAAGTAAGGAGAGTCAGAATTCTGACTGAAATCTGTCTGCTTCTGTAAGTCACAATAAATCGGTCTAGTGCTCCTACAGATGACAAGAAACTTTTGAGAATTTATTCTTGAGGCTTTGTAGTTTTCTGCTGTAATTTAACATTAAATGCTTGAAATTTCAAAGCAGCATCTGAGTTTTTTTAAACTCCACTTTTTTGTTATTGAAGTGACAGCAGAGAATTGGAATAATCAGAATTATTGTGCTTGAACGGAGATGTGGCTGGCAGCCAAATTACCTTCTTGTATGAATTATACTATGCCATTACATTCGGAAACTTGTATTCAAGTGCTCTTTAGATAGTTCAGTCCCACAGAAAATCAGTACTGACAACTTCACAATTTTAGAATGATCAGTTTAAATGTATGCAAGAGAACTTAAGTTTCACTGGGCTGTTTTTAAATAGGGACTGGTATTTTCGGAAACTGCTGTTGCAAACTATGGAGAACAAGGTGTAATGATGTGGTTAAAGAGCATACCAAAGGTTCCTGCCAAGAGGTCAGCTGTTCCTGAGGAGGTAATGTATTTCAGAATGCTTCTGATTTGCCTACTTCTGTGTCTCTATTTTGAAGCCATTTCATTATATGGAGAACAAAAAAGATTTAATTTTGCACTGTGATGGAATATTTAAAAAGAAGAAAGCTTGTAGCAATGTGTGGTTTTGCCAAGTGAGAGACTTAACCAGTAGTACAGAAAATTTCATTCAGCTGCCTCTTACAGCTGAAGTGTTTGACAGTAGACATTATTTCTTGAAAAAGTTGACTTCAACAGGAAGGACTGAAAGAATGAATATTAAGGGAGAAAAAGTGTATCTTAAATACACTTAGCTCTCTTCCACAAAGAATGTGCATCTTTGATAAACTGATCAACCTTTTTTGTTGTTTTTTGGTATCTGATGCTGCTCTGTGACAGCTTTCTGGTTTTCTTCTGTTAAATACTTGATGTTTGTGGCTGGAAGGACAGCTTTAAGGCTGTTACAGTTTTCATTACTAAGTAGAAAATCTTACTAGATCTTGCCTGTCAAAGTTTTCACAAGCTTCTTTGACATGAACAATTCCCGTCAGTTTAAGAAATTTAAAATTTGAGATTTTAAAATTAAGATTTTAAAATGTCATTCTTTTGCCAGATCTCTCCTGCAGTATGTTTCCTGCTGTCTCCAGCTGCATCATTCATAACTGGGATAACCATGGTCGTGGATGGTGGCCAGAGTTTGTACGGCCATAGCCTAGAAATACCCGGTAAGAAACGGGCTCCAAAATAATGCCCTTCAAGGCACTGAAGTTGTACAGGACACAAAAGTAAGATGTCTAGTTTCTCAATCAACAAAGTAAATTCTTTTATTTGTTTTCCTCAGATCATGACAGATGGCCCTCACCACCAGAAGGAAAAAATTCTGAAATGCTGAAAAAGCTTGTTTCTGGCAAGTTCAAAGCAAAGCTGTAAAAGAAAGAGATATTACCCTTGCTAATAATCTCACATTGTGATTTGGCCTTATTATTCTCAGTAATAATTTTTTTTGCTTATATGTAACTACATTAAGTGCCTTGATTTTTCTTGGTTTATATTTAAAACTTTTGAAAGTCTTTACATTGTACATGTCTTCTTTGAAAAGTCTCACTCTGAAAACATTCAGTCTTTTGGGAAGGGAAAAGATGTAAAAGACCATCCATTTGCACAGGCATTAAGTAATGAAGAATCCCAGCAAGAAGGGAATACAAAGTATACTTATTTTGCAGTGAAGAAGGAATGTTTAGGAATCCTTCTGTCCTTGATGAATTTACAGAGAAGGTAATTTAAATATTTTACTATTAATTGCATCAGTAACCCTTGGGTCAGGGTTAGCTCTACACTACTTCTGTTCAGCCACATACTGAGTGTTAATCAATGGTTTTAAAGACCAAGCAGAGTATGTATTTCTCTGAAAATAAATAAAAATAAGATGGAATACTGTTATTAATGTTTCAAACTAATATGTCATATCATATTTTGAATGTTTTGAATTGTTTGAAGATATAATGACATAATGGAGTTAAGGTGGCTGCAACTTAAATTTGATAACAGAATAAGCAGATAATAAATGCAGTGATGGAAAACTGTATAGATTCAATAATTTAACATGCAAAATCCATGGTGTATATTGTAGTGCTCTCTGCAGTATGCTACACTAGTAAAGGAGAAATTTGGAATTCTTCATTTGCCAGCCAAAACACCTTTTATCCATACTTGTTGTCTTACAATGTTAGCAGAATTTTTTTCATTACTATCTTTAAGTGTGGTTTTTGTGAACAATGCAGAGATGCCATTTAAAAAACGGAAGTCTTGTAATACATCACTTGAAGAGGCTATATTTGTAAATTTTTTGTTCACTTTAAGGCAAATGTTCCTATGTCTGCTCACTTTAGTGAAAATACAAAAATTACGTAATGACTCTGTTTGCTGTAAAAACTGAAATTCCTGGAATCAAGTTGCTACTATAGAAGGGTACTTTTAGTACTTCATTTTTGATGGTTGGTTTTTCTCTGCAAAGATGTTTGACTTTCGTGTCTCTCAGTATTCTTATATAGGTACACGTAGATTGCTTTTTCATGAAAATGAAATGAATGCCAGTTTGGGGGGGGGGTGGGTAGTTTGAGCCATCATGTGTGTTCTTTCTGCTTTATCCTCTTTCCTTAGTAACTGAACAGTCATTTATGTGACTGTGAGAAATTGGTACAGAGGTAAAGCCAACTTTTTTCAAACCTCTTGTGCAAGGTATATTTTGTTTATTGCAAATACTAGTTCAGGGTACTCAGCAAGGAGATTCCTGGAAGCAAATGCACTTGTTAGATAACTTACTCTAGAAGTCTAGCCCATTGTATTCAAATGAAATTATTTAGTTTATTAACACATCGTTTTGACATTCTTGACATCTTTCTGGAAAAGAAGGTTAACATGAATAAGCTTGAGACTTGTGGAACTTACTTCCTCTTTATGTTTGACTGTGAGTTTCTATGGTACATTTCTAAGCCATGTACTGTGGCTTTAAAGTGAAATGGAAGTGAATTGATTACTTATATTATATCCCAGAAATGTTCACTGAAATATTTGGGTACAAACGTGAAAATCATCAATTTTTAATCTTGCAAATTTCCTCTTTAACTATGCTATAGTGTGAATATTCATAAAGAGGGGAAGTTTATATGTAATGATGGTGAAATTAATCATTCACCTCAGGAAATCATGAGAACATTAGAAAGGTGAGCATTCTCCTGTGTGGGAGACAGGTTCAGTCTGCAGTTAATAAATTTCTTCACAAGTAAAACTATAATAAACCTTTCTGCTTGTGCTGAATACAATTTGACCTTGCCTTCTTCAACTTTCAGCAAAGCAATGGATGTACTAAGAAGATGTAAGTTAATTCTTTAGAAGAGGCTGTGTGTGCTTTTTCTTTTTAACTGGCAGGAAGTTGAAATAGGCAGCATTTGTGGAGCTGTAATGTGCTCAGCTTAGTGCAATAGGATAACATAATCAGAATACTCTAAGGGTAAATCTGTTATAAAAATACGGAAAATACATCCTCGGAAGGAGAAGGGGACACATCAGTGTTGTCTGCTTTTCTCTGCTTTTTCTTTTTTTTCCCCAGTAATAATATCAAGGTTCCCTCATGAGCTGAAGCTTACGGTGCATAATATTAACATTTTAATCACAATTGTTTATATATTAGGATAGTAAATCCCTTGCTGTAATGGTTTTGCAGTAATCACAGCCTTTCCTTTATTATTTGGATTTATTTTTGTTTTTATTTGTATTTTGGGGGATTTACTTTGTTTTTGTTGTTTTAATCTTGCACCATGGATTACATGAAGTGTTTAATTCTCAGAACAGAGGTTTTATTTTGGTCTTGCCTCTTTGGTCCACTTTTACGTAGATTAAAATTATTTTAAAAGTTTTGCAGCACCTTGCAGAAACCCAGTATTGTGTCAGCTGGCAGCAAGAATGTTTCAGGTTTCTGCTGTAGTGCTGCAGATAATATCAACTGTAGCAACGCTCTTCCTATGCCAACAGCCCTTGATCAAAGGGCATTGAGAGGTTAAAAGAAATGGGTGTGGTAGCAAAAACATCCTTGACCTTAAGATTGGGGTATCTGGAGTTCAGAGAACAGGACTTTATTTTATTTGATTTATTGTACAAGGGAGGCGAAAGCAACTATGAGAAAAGGGCTAAGGAACCTCAGGAAGAATCAAGATTTGCTGACCAAACACTGAAATGTAAACATTTGCTGGACTGTATAATTGTAATGAGCAAAGAGAAGAATGTTGGAATGACAGTTACATTTACCATTCTGTTAGAAATCTCTTTTTGTTTGCTTTAGTATTTACCTCTGGCTAAACCTCTGCCTATTCTGCCTATCTTTTATCAGATATTCATTTGATGGATGAATAGATGCTTACCAACTGCTACAATACACCACGATCTGGTGTTATATCTGAATATGTGTCATAGAACTTCACATTTGTGACAGCAGTGTAATTCACTGAAGGGGAACTTCTATCAATTTCTGTCAACTGCACTTGCCTTATGTTTTACATAAGATACAGATACTCTTTGTATCTGTACTCTTAAGCAGAATATTGTTCATTCAGGGTATTTATTTAGGATAAAGTGAAGTCTGATTATTCTGTGGGTTTACTTAGTGTAAAATGAAGTCTGTGTTGTAAAAATCTTCATTCTTTCAAGATTAACAGTTGTGTTTGCTAAAGGGAGAATAGTCTGTGCAGTGTCATTCTGCAGTAAGGTCCCCTGTCTGCTTTAAGATGTAAATGAACAAATATCAGGCAACCATTGCTTGTTACAAGCTTTTATGGCTGTGTTTAGTCTTCTGAACAGTCACACAGAATATCCCCTATAATCTTTAAGAAAGTGTGCTCTTTGCAAGATAGTGTCATTTCATATACTTCTAATCAGCATCTCCCAGTTTCCCCTTGCCATCTCAAATAGCAGCCTTGTGTTAAATGGCTGAGTGCTGCAGATGTTAGGGGAATTGCCTTATTAGTAAAGTCAACAGTGTTCCTGAAAATGGCTGAGTCCTAAAGGTAAATGAGTTGCTTCATAAAATTCAGTGATGGCGTTGGAGCAGACAAATCTTTCAGTACTGCTGCCCAAGATCACTTAGTGTGTATTACATTTTTGTAAGTCTTCCAGCAGTGGTTTAGGACTGTGCTCCCCAAGATATTTGCTTTTCCTTTCTTTTTGCATCAGCCTTACAGTGATGGTGCATTTGGATTGGGTGGAAGTGGTGAGATGCAGGCACTTGTTTCCTTCTCTCATGGAAGACAGATGAGCATAGCACACATGACTAGCAAAGGTTTGAAATAATACTGCTGTTTCCTCAATGCATGTGAGCTGGATTTAAGTTTATAAACAGACTGTTGGCCCTCCTGCTGGTGAGGAAAGACTCTGGATTATGTTATAACGTCTTGGCATCTCGAGCTTTACCCTACTGCAGTTCCCAGAAGAAGCCATTTTGACTTCTGTTATCTGCTTTGTCTCCAGCAGCTTGTTTCTCTGTCAGTTAACCCCTCCTTTGATTAAATATATATTAAATTAATCACTAACTTACCCTTTTCTGGATGTCATTCAAAACGTGGTAATACGGTGCCATCTATAGGAAGGAGTGGTGGGGAGGCAAAGAAACTTGGGAGAAAAAGGAGAGTGATGGCATGGCTCTGAAGAGGGGCTCGTTCTTTCCTTTTTAGTGTTTAGAAGCTGTAGCTCTAGTGTCAACTAATACAGGTACTTGTTAGCCTCAAGCAATACATGTAGGAGGTGAGAACCTCTCATTGCATTGAGGTATTGATTCTGGAATTCAGGGAGAGCCATTCTGCCAGATTTCAGTCAATTGCTTTAGTACACTATCCTGAGATGTGCTTACTCTATAATTTCTACCCCCACACCTCCCAACTTCTGTCACCTGTACAGGGTTTGAATTGAATGGATAAATAACTGATATACTTTATTTCAACTCCTGTCAGCTATTTTTTACTGTTTTTTTCCAAATCAGCAATTATGCTCTTCCTGTAAGATTTATTTTGCTCTGGTAGCATGACACATGATCCCAGAACCATGCCCCTGGGTTTGGGCTGAGCTCAGTGTGAGCCAGTGTCATAAGTGCTGGTCCTTGGTGTTGATAGGTATTTTTTATCTCAAAGTCAATATTTAGTTGTTTATCCTGTTCCTGGTACTGAAGATGCTCTGCTTTCAGGATTATGGCATGATCACACTGATGCCTGTCAGGATGTACATCACCTCTGCAAGGCACTCTCGGGATGCTGCTCTGTGCTGGGCAGGCTTTGTGCAGCAATACAGAGCATCACATGGGCAGAGGAATATAAGATGATCTTCTACAATCCTTGCTGGCTTCTTCTGTAGTGAAAGAACTTTGACTTCAAAACCTACCATTTGCTAAGCCTTCCTTCATCAGTTAAATCCAGTTACAAAACACTGAAGCTGACAAATGGCAATGAAATGGAACATTAAGGCAAGGGAAACACTGGATGTGTTTTCAAAGCTGTGTAAGCAGCTGTGGCTCATTGATTTTGCTTGATGGTGCAGGAGCATCAAACGTCAGCATTTTCTTGGCTGTTTCCCTATTGTTTGGCAGTAAAGGTCACCTTTTTAACTTCCTAATTAAAGACTCTTGGTCTCATGAACACCACTGACAATTTTCCCAAGTCTGAAGCAAAGTGTCTTAGCTTTGAGATCATTATGTCTCCTGCATGATGGCTCTAGGATCAGTGAGTCAGTGCCTTGTGCCTTGGATGTGCTTCATCAGATGCTCTTTAGCGCTGTCTTCAGTGCCTTTTAAAGACTATGACGGTATTTTCTTTTGTCATTCTTTGCAGCCTATTTTGGCTGAAGATCTCAAAATAATCAGGTTTTGGACTTCAATGGGCAATTACTTAGTTTTATATTTGGTTCCCACTGCAAATTGACATTTAAATCTTAAACTTCTGTTCAAGTATTATTTCACAGGTTTGTTAAGGGTGATGAAAGTAGCCCCCCAGCCCTCATTTTGGGTAGATTTTGAGGGGTTGTCCAGGATTTGCAAACCTCTTGATGTCTTACACATTAAATACCTCTTAGCACATGCCTAGAAAGCAGCAGGTGAGCAGCAGTGGAGTCAGGTGCCCCAGCACAGGTCACTGCTGTCTCTCTCTGTACAGCTCTGTGTGAACACACCAGGCCTGGCAGTGTCTCAAAGGGCACCCGCTAAACATGCACAGGTCATTTGTGCATCTCACACACAATGGTTCATGCCTGTAAGGTTACTGTTAAATCTGTACAAAACTAATTACAGTGCCATGCTATTATTTACCGTCATCGGCTACTTCAGACCGCAAGGGTAGCTTTAATAGCTGCCCTGCTACGTATCAGGGACTGCTTCCTCGCTGATTAATTGAGGGTAGCATCCTTCTTCCTTGCATGCATCGGCTTCCTGCGGGAAGCAGGTGCCTCCTGCAGAGCGGTCAGTCTGTGCCGGGAGAAATGGGCGACCTGAAGCCGGCAGAGCGCCGTTCTAAAAAATTGTCCCAAAAGCGCACACAGCCCCCGTAAGAGGCACGTCAGGGCAGCGCGTCCTGCGCTGGGCTGCGGTCGGGCCCGCCAGAGGCGGGGGATTTGCTGCCGTGAGCAATGGCAATGGTTGTACCGCGCTGCACCTTCCCCTCGCACGGCGCCGATCCCGCAGCCGCGGAACGGCACTAGGCCGAGCTTCTCTTACGCTCGCCTGTCCGGGAGCGGCGAGCTGACCGACCGGCCGGTCCGGCGGCGCTGCGGCGGCGGCGGAGCCGCACGGCCCCGGTGCCCTCGGCCCGGGGGTGCCGCGGAGGGTCCCGGGCGGGACTCGAACGCCGGGCGGGTCCCGGCGCGCACGCGCCCCCGCAGCCCGCGGGCGCGCGCCGCCCCCTCGCCGTGACGCCGCCGCGCGGTGACGCCTCGCGCTCCCTCCCCGTCACGGGGCCCGGGGCGCGCGGGGCGGAGCTCGCGGGCGGCAGCAGCGGCGGCCGCGGCGCTTCACGCCCGACGGAACCCCCCGGCCCGGCCCGGCCGCGGCCGCAGCGCCCCGAGACACCTGCCCGCTCCTCTCCGCCTGCCGAGTCGCATCGCTCCTTCCGCGCCGGCCTCGGCGCCGCCTGTCACCGTCCCCGCCGTGCTCCGGCGCGGGCAGGCCCCGGGCCCTTTCCCCCCCTCCCCCGGGGGGGTGGGCTCCGCTCCGGAATCCTGGCCGCTCCCTCCGCGCCGCCCGCCCAGCCGGGGCTGCTCCCGCCGCCGCCGGGAAGCGCGGGGGGTCCCCGGCGGCCGCCCGGCCTCCGCCGTGACATAGGTCGGTGCGCGGGGAGGGGGCGGGCGGGGGCGGCCCGAGTGCGTGGGAACCCCGGGGCGGGTTTGCCCGGGCGCCTTGCGGGCCCTGGGACGGTCCCGGCGTCCCGGAGGTGCCTGGGCCGGGGACAGCACGAACCCGGCCCGGTGCAGGTGGAGCTTCGCGGCGGTGTAGTTGTTTGCGGTGCCGGGAGACACGCTAATGTTGCTCGCTTACATTACCGCTGCAGTATCTTAAGTGTTATACGTGCCTGACGAGTATTTCGATGTTACCCTGAACCTTCCCGTGCTTGCTCGCTGATGCTGTGGTTTCTCGTCTTTGAATTGCTCTGCAGTGGTAGTGCTGTGAATTGGGTATGTAGGTCAGATTCTGCGAGATGTTTTTGTCAAGGGAAAAAGTGAATGTTGGATTATTTATTCCCGTGGTGCTTTTGAAGTGCATTGCAGCACCCACGAGGTTGGGAGGTTTTTTTGCCTTTTTTGTTTTCCCCTTGGTTTCTCTCGCTTCATAAATCTTCTTTTAGTTTTTGGCTGTGGCATTACTGAAGATCAAAGCGCTAAATTAGCTGAGAGCTTCTAAGCTGTATTGTATCATACAGTGTCCTCTAAGAGGGTGGTAAAAGGTAATAGAAGCCTGCCTTGAAATAAGGGGGATTTCTAGTCCGCGCAGAAAATGTCTCTCAACTACAACGTTTCTTTTCTTTAAACAATGCAGCACGTTGCAGAGCGTTGGAGGCCTTCAGAATTGTATTGCTGTGTATATGGCAGAGACATACTAGCAGAGTGAATGGCTACAGGCTTGTCTTGCACAATATCTTGGGTTCTCTTGTGTCAAAGCACTTGCAAACGAGATACCCTAGAAAGTATTCTTTCCTGGGGATATTTTTAAGGGAAGGGACATTGATGAGTTAGTATTTGTACCACACTGAAAAACCTTAGAATAATTCTTTTTTTTTTCTCTATTTTTTCCTGCTTTCACCTATACCTTTCCTTACAGGGACTCTGTAAATAACTGATTTCCTCAGAAATCTGTTTAAAAATCAGAACTTGCTATAATTCCTGTTTCCTTTACACTGTGTTCTGTGATGACTGCCACCAATATGTATTGAACCCAGATTTGATTCAGGTAGCAAAGCTGCGTAGAATTAATTTAATTTTTTCCCCTGAGGTTTTAGTGTATGTTGATAAAACAGAACAAGAAGATAATATTTGTCAGATTGACTCATTACTTGAGAAGAAAAATCTGTGTAGAGTTTGCCTTGATGAACTCTGTGTTGGTGTTTGAACAGGTGGTTTACCTGGCACTAATAGAAGAGCAAGGTGAAGAAAACAGAAGTTTTTGCATTGCTTGCCTTGGCTTGCTGAGATTTCTAAACTGTCAGAGGAATCTTTTTTTTCCAGGATAGCTTGGTAATCTTAGGCGTTTTATAGTAAATGTTATTAGGTAGAGAGCTGTGACGGAATTTATTCATATAGTGAAATGAGCATTATGTTATTGTTTAATATCAGTAAGCAAGCTTTTTTATTTTGTTTTTATATTGATAAAGCTAATTTATGGTAAAAATGAATAACCTTTCAATTTTGGTCATAGATGTGTCAGGGGTTCTTTGCTATGAATGTTGGGAAAGCCAGTCAGTCCACAGGCTTGTGGAATTTAAAGCCTAGTGACTCTAAATGCAGGAGAGATTGTTTTGTTATAGTTTTCTCTGGAGGAAGTGAGCAAGTTGGTCAAGCAGAAGCTTTAGTCCACAGTTAGAGTTTTTACTTCACATTTTTTCCTGATCATTTCCTAGAAGTTACTCATATTTAGATACAAGTCAGAATTACTGTTTTTTAAAACCTTGTCATTAATAATAAGTATTTGTGAAGAACTGTGGAGAAAAAGGCTTTGATATCTTGACAATCTAAAGTTTTATATTTTTTTCTTTCGTATTAACTGTAGGTTTTTTACCTCAGCAAACTAAGTCAAAAGTGATGAGTAATCTGTTTTTGTGACAAGTTGTTTGGTGGCTCTCTAACTGGGCATCCTCTGAATTTAAAAGTAATGTTTTCTTTAAAAATGCAGCCTGATAATGATAATAGATTGATTTCCTTCATTTGTTCCCCCTCTTCCACAACACACAGCCAATGCTGTTCTGATCTGTGGAGAAGTATCCATATATCCCCATTTAGTTTGGAGTAATGAACATATTTTATAGTAATATCTTCTTAGATATTTTGTACTACTAACATTATCTTTTGTTTAGACTTCTTGGAGAAAAATAACTACATCTAGTCACATTTTCATCATTAATTTAAGTCCATCTTAAATACATTTGCAGAAAATGTCATGTGTTTTCATATACATGACAAGCTAATGTAAGTAAGTGTATTGTCTAGTGACTCTAGGTTTATCTAATTAGGCAAACTATTAGATTTGCTGTTGTGAACGTTTAATTTCTAAATGCAAGCTTTTAAAATTCTCAAGTAGAACTGACAGAGTATTAAACTAAAAAAAGGGAAAAAAAACCCTGTGAATTCTGTTAAACACAGATTTTTCTGTGAGAAGAAAGAAAAATCTTTTTAGGAAGAAATGCTTCTTTTGCTGTTTTAATGTTTTGTATTTTGTAGTGCTAAGGTCAAAATAGATCATGCATGCTATAATTGCACACAGCTTGTAGAATAACATTGGAAACATGGGAACGTGTTCAGAATTCAGCATGTTATTTGTGATTCACTTCTCACTTCTGGATCTTGACATGACATCTTGATTTAATAATATGACAAATGAAGTTTATGGCTCTATGTAAACCCGTTTTCTTAGACTAACCATGCTTATTTGCAGGGTTTTCTGGGATGTTTTAATATGTTAATCTTAAATGTAATATTTTAGAAGCAGGAGGAAGATTGGTGACGATGAGGAAAGGAAAGATGAAGTTCTGTATTGTGTTATTGCAGGGATTCCCCTGGGAAATGGGAACCACTGCTCTAGAGATACTTGACCCACAAATACACATGTGGCATAGTTTAGGGCCCATCTTGATGAGGTTATTTGAAGTTGGACTTACTTGAGCAGGACCAAAGCAGAAGTATCTGCATTTTCCTTTAAAAACTGGCAGTTGGGAATTGGTAAGGCAGGGAGTCCTGTAGAGATGTGTCTTTTTCCCATCTGTTTGTGAAGTCTTACTTATGTGTACTTCTGTATCTCAAATTATTGCATATTTTTTAAGGTATACCAGCAAACGTTAACTCAGCTTTTCTTGTGAGAGGAGAATAGTTTTCTTTAGGCTGAAGTATTTTTTCTTTGCTGTGACTTTGTTTTCAGCCATTTTTTCTTTGACTCTTTCACAATATCTTTCTCACTTGCTTCTCTTCCTATATTTGAAATCATCATTTGTCCATTTTTGTGGATTATCTTCAGCAGTAAAGGATGCTGCTTTTTGTTTTCCTGACACAATTTGTGCCAAGCACAGGAACAATCTGACAACAGCAATGCAATAAAATTCATATCCTTCTGTTGTTTGTATTGGGAAGACTGTACTTTTGAAGCTCAGATATTATAACACTGATTAATATTTCTCATTTGGATGAAGAAAGAAATGATGGATGTGTAAGAAGGGAAGGGATTTCATGAGGTCATCCCCCACCAGAGGCAGAAGGAAATATGCTGAAATCATGTGTGACAGATATTTGTTTGATCTTCTCTTAAAAAGCTCAGAAGAGGGGAATACCACACCTCTTCACTGATCTATTTATACGTATGACATATTTGTACATATGACTATTACTGTTTTTAGGAGGCTTTTCTTAACATTTAACTCTGTCTTGGTGCTAGTTAAGCCATTTAATTCTCATCCAACTCTTACTACTCATGCAGGATAATGGTTTCTGCGCTCTTTTCACCAAGTCCTCATACATGAAGACTCTTCCTCTGTCTCCTTTTATTTTAGACTTCTCTTTACTAAACTGTCCAAACAGGGTTTTTGTTGTTCAGTCTCACTGTGCACTGATTTGTCTGTATCTTTCAAAGTTCTGCATGCAGTTTTTGAGCAACAGAGTAATTAAGTTACTCTGCAAGTAGCAGAAGTAACATGATGGCCTTATTAAAATGTCATTCTAGGGTGTGTGCATGCAGGTATGGCTGGGTTTTGTTTTTATTTTGTTGTTGGGGCTTTTTTCTTTTCTTGCCAGCAGCATCAGGTTCCTGGCTCCTGCATTTGCTAACACAGGAGCTCATACTAGTGTTTATTGTGTCAGCTATCTTTCTTCATATATATGAATTGGAGTTATCTTTCCAAGGAATATAACCTTATACTGTATTGAATTCAATCTTTATTTTGGGTTAGTTTTCTTCTATTAAGCTTTTTTAGACTTAGTAGAGTATGCAGTTGCTGCTCTTCCACATCTCTTTCCCAGCACATGCAATCCCTGTGGCTTTTGGAACATAAGCCTGCTCTACAACAGGAAATTTGATTGAGGACAAGTTCTCCTAGGGTTAGATGCAGTTTCTGTTGGCACAAGTGTGTCCTTACTGGTCTGTTTTATACATGTGCTATCTTTTGAAGTAAATTATATTGCTGAGGTAACATCTGTTAGTGTAACTGTACCTGAACGAGCCTTTTGCCATTTTGAGATGTCATATGGTCCAGTGACGTAGCAGAAGAAATTTTAATCCTATAGGCATGCTTGATTGGAAGAATTGCAGAGTCAGCTATGGAACAGATGTGTTTAGCATGTTCCCTGGTTTTACTCCATTTTATCAGACTTATGTAAATGATTTTATCCATAATTTTTGAGTCTAGATCACAGATGGGACAAATTTTACAATTCTTTCAACAGTGTGTTCTTCACAAAAATTTAAATGGAGACCAATAATGATTACTTTAGTTTCTTGCAGGAAGAAGTATTCAAGCAGTCAGTGTAGATTACATCACACCTGCCCTTAAAATTATTTAAAAGTAATGTAGATAAGAGGTCTGTAAATGCTAACAGTTTAAATGCCATGTTACCAGAAGTAACTATAGTCTCATCTTTGAACAAACATTTGAAAACTGTAAAAATCTGGATCAAGCTGTTTGAATTTATAATAATAAAAAGAGAACAGAAAGCTAAAATACTGACACAAGCAGAAATTAAACTTCTAAATAAAATCTAAAAAAAATACAACATTCTATTGAAGAGCATGAGATTTGTCACCCTAAATATTTTATTAATGCAGCAACGGAAAACTGGTAAAATTCAACTTGTATTTAATTGTTGTTTTGTCACACTGACTATGTGTGTTTTTAGCAGTGCCACAATTTTTGTAACTCCAGCATAAGACTTTGTTTTAAAAATAAAAATCATTCAGAATAGCTATTCTCCATGGGAATTGTGGGGTTTTTTTCCCATAATGGCTTGATGAAACTGTCTTGGTGTAAAGTTGGGCTTAGAAAAGCGTTTTTTGACTTCTTAATGACTGACTTAATGAATGCCTTGCTGTAGCAAGTTCCTTCATGGAATATCTGTTATGCTTCTGTGTTTGTGATACTGGCACTATCATGAATACTGAATGAGACTTTCAAAAGCAAATTTATATGTTATTGGTGAACTGTCTGGCAAGTTTTAGGTAAAATCTTAACCTGTGATTGAATCAAACAAAAGAAAATCCAGTATTCATCCCGCAATGATGAGCATGAATGAATGGTTATGGAAGAGTGAGAACAGTAAGAGTAAGCATTCTTAGCTTGAATATTCTTTCAATCCCTAATTCTTTTTAGTAAAGGTTAATTCTAAATCTGGAATAGTTTTTGGGTAGGTAGTAATGTTTGGATTTTTTTCTCAGACTTTTTTTGCATACAGCTAAATAAATGTCTGGCATCCAAATATCCTTTTATAAGAAATTCAATAGGTATGCAAGTGGTTCTAGTAAAAGCTACTATTTTTTTAACTTTTTAAAATTTTTTACTGAATTCCTTTGGTGTCATCTTTCTTTTGGAGGAGAGTGGACATTCTCTGTGTGTTATAACAATACATCTCTCTGTTCCTTGTACAATTTTGTAGCCCTTTATCACTTTCTCTCCACACCCAAATGTTATTGAAACCAGAATCCTAATTTGCTTATTTCTTTTCCCCTGTAGAACCCATTCTATGCCTTTGATTGTACCTTTTCCTACATCCTTTACCCTTTTTCCTTTACCCTTTTTCTACATCCTCTTCTGGAGTTGAAGGTCCCAGGATTGCTAATGGAGTTCAAGATGTGAAGACAGTGATCTGTTTCACACTTTTTGTTCACAATTCCTAACACTGGCTTTATTTCTGAGTGCTGTCAGTATTCAGTGCAAAGCCCATTGGTTTCTCGTGTACAAAGTTGGAACTGTTGCTTTCCTTCCTCCCTTCCACTCAACTTGTACTTCCATTCATCAGTCTAATTAATGACCTGCTTTATTGCTCAGTCCTCTCTCTGATAAAGATGACCACCTCTACTGTCATCAGTCCTCTCCTTGCTCTCCCAAATAATAGGAGCTTCAGAAAGCTCCTGTTTCTTGGGTAATCTAGAATATATTGAACAACACACACAGTTGTGGAGGCCCTCTGGTATCGTTCTTTTTGAAAACAGCTATGTCTGTCCTATGTCTTCTATATTTTAACCAATTTATTCATGCAAGGGTCGATCTTTCTTATGCTGTGACTGCAGGAAGGCCTTTGGCAAGACTTCTCCAGCACCATAAATCCAAATAGACCATGATACTGAGTGAGGTCAGTTCTTTATACATGTACACAGAGTGCACCAAGATTTGAAAGTGAGGATCTCTTTTTGGACCTGCTCTACCCTGGTCTATCACAATTATGCATATGTCCATTATTTGTAGTTTGTTGTATGTCACACTTAATATTGTGCAATTTCCTGAAATCCCTGCATTATGCATGTCATCTTTTTTAAAAGATCCAGATCTGTGCAGTGGCCAGGAGGGTTGATTCCAGCAAGTGTTCTTACTCTTTTCTTGTATTGGCATGGATACTGTAGAATGTGAAACTGATGGGCTGATTATTAATTAAAATGTAAAATCTTTTCAGCTGGATCATCTCTTGGCTCCAGATCTCCTGCTTGTCATTAAGGTCCAGCTGGGCAGCAACAGTTAGTGTAGACAAGCAGGACTACTCTCTTGACACAAATGCAACCTTAGCAGTGGAACAGTTTTCTTAAAGTTGGTAGAAGTGGGCACAGACAGCAATCCTTTCTCTGGAACTGTAGTTGTTTTCCTTATTAGCTGTATTTATGAGGGTTCTTTCAATTTTATCACTTGAGGGACAAGTATAGTAATGAAGCATCATAGATGTCCTCATAATTTGGTACCCACTGCTAAGAGCCGTGCTAGTGCAGGTGTGAGAAGGAAACCTTATGACAGTACGTTGTTTTTGTGTCTTTGCATTTAATTCTGGAGTGTTTTGACAAACCTAGGATTCTACTTTTACATTATCGTTGAAATGTTATTATGAGGGTTTGGGTTGATTTACGATTTTTTTTTTTTTCACAGGGAGCTAAAGATTATTACCAAAGTAGAAAGTGATGAAGAGTTTGTGCACTTGATAGCTTAGCAATGTCTTAGTGTTTTAGCCTCTGTGATTCATCCAGTTTAAAACACAGTGCCTACTGCATATGGCTAAAAACTTACAAATTTGTCCATTTAGACCTGCGCACTGAGACCTGCTTGCTACAAAAATGCTGCACAATCATATAAAAGGATATTTGGATTTTGCATGCTGTGTGTTACCTGTGCATGTACACACAGTTTTCTCTGTTTCCATCAGTGTATATTAATTAAACACTTGCCTGTCTTCTTGGTGGTATTGTTGAGCAATCTGTACAGTTCCAAGTGTGAGAGGTCTGAGTCTGTCCATACCTGGGGTGCCCTGGTTCAATTCATTGCTACTTGTTGTTGCATGTTTTATTCTTGAATTGGAGATGGATTCAGGGGTGTTTTTTCTATTCTGTGTTGGAAATGTGTATGGCTCATGAATGTCTTATCTACTTAAATATTCCATGTTAGCATATTATGAGGTCGGTTTATTTTGCATTTTATATTTGTTTTGAGGACAGAAAAAAATGAACTGTCTGAATGTACAAAGCTAATTTGAATTACGATGAGAAGAGCACGTGGGGTACATAATGAGAAAGAATTGAGTATGAGCCAGGAAATGCATTTTAGGCAGAAGCTTCAGGTGCTGGTGTTTTATTGGAGTGGGAAAACATTACAGCAAGGCAGCAGAAGATGAGAAAAATCATACTTTTATTACTGTACTCTGGATTTCCTCAATGTATCACTGCCTTGAGTAGTGTGCAGGATCAACTGTGCTTTGAGGAATGAGTAAGATAGTATATAACAGAGGCTGTTCACTGGGGACAATTTCTCCTTTATGTCTTGAAAAATTTGGAAGATGGAGAGTAATTGAGACTGAGCTGTCTTCATGGTGGAGACACAGAAATGTCCTTGGAGACTTACTGGCGTCACAGCAAAGTGCCAGGTGGATCATATTAATCAAAAAGGCTTGTATGTATCCTTGTGTTAATCTTTTTTGGTACTTGATTTGAAATGGTGATGTGATTTGCAGCCGTGATTTAAACTCTCGACTGCTGCAAATTCTAAATAGTTTTTGCTTCCATCTGAATGGAAGATTCTGTCAAATGTGACTGTTAGACTGAAGAAAAACAAAGCTTTGCAATTTCAGTACCTGAAGGTAGATATTAAGACTAGGTATAGAAATTGAGAGTGGGTTTATTTGTCTGGCTTATTTCCCAAAATGCTTGTATTTCAACCCATCACAGTCACAAAACTGGAAGGTTAAGTGAAAAGAATAGAACTAGTTACTGAAGCTGAAGGAGGTGCTTTCTTCTGTATGTCCTCAAAAGCCATATCTGACTGATGATTTGTGTGTAATCACTCTTGTACATTAATTGAAATGCTGCAGTTGTTTGCAGCACTTAGTAGCTGCTGGAAGACTGCATTTTTTTCTAATGTACTTCATTTTTGGTCGTAGAATATTATTGATACAAGTGTTTTGTGATAGGCTTACTCTTCTAGTGAGTGGTTACTCTTAAAATCCATTTATTTGTTGCTGATTGTAGCATGGTCTTCCATTCTTAGAATAGTGAAGGTTGCAGGAATCATCAGTACTCGTAGTGCTGGTAGGATTAAGTTTGTACTCTGTACAGTTAGTTCTTTGGCTGAACTGGTGATCTTGAATGCTGTCTCAAGGGTGAGAGCTAAACTGTATTCTTTTAGGGTGTATGCTCTGAACTGTTGGACAAAACCCTGCTCCAAACAGTTATCATCCTGTAGGACCTTGGATAGAGCACAAGCAGTTACATTTGGAGTGAGGAATGGTTTTCATTATAGCACCTTTAGCCCTTCTTCACAAGTATTTTGACTTGGTAGTCTTAAGTTTGGAGAAAACTAACATTGGTGCCCCCAATGACAGCTTCAGCATAAGGGCTCCAAATGGCAGCAACAAGTGCTGAGCCAAGAACACCACTTGACATTTTTGGAAGGAGACACAGAAGCACCTAAATCTCATTATGACACTCACTGTAGTGCATGTTTCACGGGATTCTAGAGTCTAAAAATGTCATACATCTGTTTTGCTTGAGACACCTATGCAGCTACTCAGTTAATGTAAGATAATAAATTAGGATAAAGTTACAAACATCACAGAAGTGTTTTATTGTGTGTGTGTTTGTTAACACTCCAATGTTATCTTAATATATTGAGTTAACCTTAAACATTTTTATTATGTGAATAGCACTAAGCAGTTTGTTTAGCATATAGCCCAGCTAATGGTAAGGAAGTTTCGTGTTGTGGTGCTAGGGCTTTCCACCATGATGGTGGTGATAAACTTCCAAGATGCTAGAATGCTGTGGAGGCAGTGGTGCAGTTATGTGTAGCCCAGTGAACTGTGTCTGTTGCTTTTTGACATATGTTTGTGAGAAAATCTGGTCGTGGATAAGAGAGGAGGATGAACAGTCAATTTGCAGCCATTATGTTCTGTTGCAAAATTGGCAGCACTAACATATTTTGCAAGGTGTCGCTGTTGCTGTCTGCAAGTTTCAGCTGCTGTGACCCTTCCTCAATTTAACACTTTTAAGTTAAAAAATCATGAACAGATCTTAAGAAAGCATTATGACTTTCAAGAAAGATTTGCTTGATGTATCAGCAAAATAATTTTTCAGTTAGGTTGAGAAGTGAGCTGTCAAGTGCTTTGGCTGCTGCCGAGGCAATGACAGATACGGGAAATAGAGAAGTTCTGTAAAACTCGAATCAGGTGAGGAAAGAGGTCTTGTTGAGGAAAGTAGATGTTTTTCTGTTTCAGGCCAATTACAGTCTTATCTTTTTGGTGTACTTGAAATGGAGTAGGTTAGCTAATAGAGCCTCTTGATACTACTTGGAAGGAAGAGGTTCATTCAAAGCAGGAAACTTGCATTTAAGTGTCTTGAAACTCTCTAAATATGCTTATCTCTCCCTGTCAACTGTAAAGAAAGTATAGAGAGATTAGCTTTTGTAGACTATGGTTATTCTTTGTGAATATTGCTGTAAGTGTTAAGATATTTATCTCAAAAGCCTAATTTTGGTATAAACTCATCTTGAACTGCTGCTTTCCATTTTTATGAGAACAGTCTTTAAAAACTGTCCTTACATTCTCAAAACTTCCAGCACATTGTAAGTTTTTCAAGTCAAGATCATAGTTCATCAAGCTGATGTTACATGACTCTGTCAAATTACAGTTTATTGAACAGCGGGAACTAAAGATTTAATCTGAATGAAATTTTGCTATTGTCACTGAGCACGTTGGATGCTTCAGTTAATTCTGAAATCTGGTTTCCGAGGTAATTTGAGTGAGAGCAGCATTTAAGGTGCTAGATCTGACAGCAACTGATTTTTGAGGTTTTATTCTTCCTGGAACTGGGCGGGCACCATTCATAATGATTTTTATGCAAGTCTAGTCTGTTTTATTGGTTTGGAGATTTTTGTTACTTTTTTTTTGTCTGTATATTAAATTGAACTTGAAAAGCAGTACAGCTAGTAACCATTCTTTTCATAAAATATACAAATACCAAATCATGTCTGTAGCTGTATAGATGAGGTAAGTCTGCATGCTCCTGTGGGCTTGGTGAGACACAAATTCACTTTTTGTTTTGCTTGCCAGGAAAATCTTAGAAGTCTTCAGTGTAAGAAATCACAAGTCTGCCCATTGTAGAGATACCTGATACCTCTGTACCAGCCACAAAGATTCTGATGCTTCAGCCATCCCACATGTGCAGTCTGCACAGAGCACTGTGCCTGCAGGTTGTGTACAGAAGCAAGATGGCTTCTGCATTCACTGCATTTTTGTACACACAAGGATTTCACTATGCCTCTTTAATTGCACCTATGTTAGATAATTACATTGTGATTTAGTAATTCTTCTCAATTGTTTTTTGCTAAGGCTGTCCAGTCTTGTGACTGCAGCTTTTTTTCCAATTGTCTGAATGATTGTCTGTATGTCAAAATGTATTCAATGCAGAAACATTACTGAGTAAATGTAATAAACCACAATATTTAGACTTGCATGAAATACAGCTTCTAATTGTGGGTGATGCCCTTCTGGTTGCAGGGAGTATAGAAGTTCAGAAAGCAGTCCTGTCAGTTTTAGTACCATAAATGCAGTTCATCTCAGTTTTAAAGTGTTTAGTATTATTTTTAATTAATAATAAATAGAGAGTAACCACAGTAAATTATATGTATTTAAAACACTTAATGGTATTTAAATACATTTTGCTGGACTGCAGCTATTTTCAGACATGATTCAGGTAGTTTCCTTAGGCCATAACTTGTCTATCTCATTGTGCCTGCCTCATCACTGTTGGTCTCCAGGGGCCTGCAGTAAGACTCATATTCATTGGTGTTTTCTGCTAAGTAGGAATATGGATTTCTTTTATTTTAGTCCATCAGCTGGGTTTCCTGTTAAGTAATAGAAGTTTTAAAGCAAATAACTAGAATATAATGTGATACTTAGCCAAATATATTGGAAAAAACCTAAATAGGGTGATTGCTGCAGTTAGTTCTGTTAACTAATCTGTAATTGTTTCAAGAAGATATATTTTGCTTGGCAGTAAACTTTGAAATTGAGGCATTTGCTATGTTTTGCACTTATTACTATGGTTTTGTTTTCCAAATGTTACCTTAATTTAGCAATGTATCATTGGCTTTTGGTTTGGATTAGTTTAATCTTTTTCTCCCTTATGTGCTTTCCCTGTGAATACCTTTTTAATGTATTATTACAATATGTTAAAGATCCAAATTTTTCTAAAGTTGATCTCACATCTGATGTGTTACCGTTCAGCTTTTTCTCATTACTCTTCTTCAATGCCCTTTTTTTCTGTCATTCATGATTTTGTCCTACTGCTGCTGCTTTCATATTCTTTGAAAAGGCTGGCTTTTTGTCCAATGTTCATTTGTGTGTATGTCCATATACAATCCTCTTCTTTATGTTCATTTCTATGGAGTTACTTTCTTTTAGGTATCTTCTAATGTCTTGTAACAATACTGACTTCTATGCTTGTCACACTATGTATTGTCATTATTGTTATTTATGCCAACAGTTGCTCTGATTTATGAAAAATGCTACAGAAGTTCAGATGTAGGTATTATTCTTTGTCTTGTTCACAGATACTGGGTTTATTTTTTTTTAAATAAAAACCTTAACAAGCAGTGCTGCACATTATTTTGGTGAAAGGTTAAGTAGGTATATTTGACTATGAGATTTTGTCAGCCTTGCTTGCTGTGATTTATAGGATGTTGGTTGTGTGAGACCAAGCATTTGATTATTTAAGAATAACATTTTTAGAGTAAAACCGTTTTATCTGGCTCATTCTTCTTGCTGTGAAATGAAATTTTATAGTCTTACTTGATATTCTGATTGTCCATTCTAGAGTCTGAAAAATCACCTGTGAATGCTCACTCTTGATTTTTACTTGGCTCTTTTTCCTTCATGTATTGTAGACAAGGGTGTCTCTAAATAGCAATGCAAGCAGACACTGGTTTTGTATTGTCTTGGTGTAACTTGCTAGTGTCTAATACAGTGTAAGTCAGATTTAATCTTTACCCGTGATTGAAATAATTACACTGCATCTGTCTTTTTTTGAGTTCACATTATGTCATTTTGCTTTGCTGTAAGGGTTGGAAACCATTTATCTTTGTACTCATTTATTTTAGTGAAAATTTAATGGAGGGAATTGGTATCCTTGAGATTCTTGCCCCACTATTGCAACAGGTTTGGACTTTTCTATGGCCTTTTCACCTTTCTATGTAGGTAAAGTCTTCCTATGTAAGTCTGAATTCCTTACTAAATCAGGCTAAGCTAGATTGCTTGCTTCACTGGAGGATTTTTTGTTCTTGATTTAGTAACTGAGGCACCCTGGTTATAGAATGGTGTGAGAATGGGCAATTAGCTCAGAGTGTCTGAAACAGCTGCATCATCTGCATGGCTTACTGGTCCTCAGGCTTTGTTTCATTTGCACTGACAAATCCACCAAAGAAAGAAAATACCCAGATGATTCTTGGAAATTGGTTTTAGCTTTCTCAGATTCTGAAAGACTTCCAGACTCTGGAAGGTGGCTGGTGGGAAGTGAATCATGAATATGAATCAGCATCTCTCCACCCTTATATACAAAATGCTGTTGCTAGGATATTCTTCTTGATGATGTGATAAGAGTGTAGCAAACACCTTTTTGAAATTCATTCTGTCATCCCTTCTTTAATTACATTCAAATTCAGGCTGATTGTGTCTCTCTGCAAGACCTTGACATAATTTTATTCTACCGTTGCGTCTGTTCTTTGTGTTTGCAGCCTTTGCTTCTCCTGAGTCTTTCTCTGAGTTTCAGTTTTTTGTTTTGCTTCCTTTTTTTTTTTTTAATCTTGGATTGTAATCTACTCTTGTGTGTGTGTTATACTAATGCTTCTTTGCAGCCAGGGATTAGGGTATGCTTTTTTACCTTTTTTACTGAATTTATATATAATTGTTTGAAAGATGTTGATTTTTGTTATCTTTCTTCTACTCATTCTCCACAACCACCCTGTTGTTATAACCCATTGTGAAATTGATCAGTTAAAAACAGAAGTCTTTTTTCATTTCACAAGGTGAATTCATAAAGACCTTCATAAAATTGGGTCTGAGTCATGTTTTTAATTGAAATTGTAATGTTGTTAGCTTATTTTTAAAGTAACATTAAATGTAAGTTTTAAAGTAACACAAAGGTTGTTAAGGTGACTGATTATACTTCATATTTGAACACAGAATTTTGGTTAAAAGGGGCAATAAAATAAGAAACATAAGTTATTCAGAGAAATTTAATTTTCTTAAGTTGTTTTTTTTTTTTCTTTTAATGAATAAGAAGGAAGTGGAGGGGAAAATAAGCTCACTTATTAGCTTATGTTCTAGTGAGACATATTACAGATTAATACTAAAGAATGAGTTGTTGTAGCTGGAGGAACTTGGAGCAGATGTTTTTTTCTTCAGCGCTATGTGAGCCCTTATGCACAAATATCTTCAGCTTCCAAGTTTGGTTTTTTTTCAGCTAGGTTGAGGAAGAACAGCTGGAGTGTTTTTGTTTGGAGATATAGGTTGGTTTTATTTTCTTCTGGTGTGGTAGAAGATTTAAAATGCCTCACAGAACTACTGTATTTCTTTGAAATGCTTACAAATAAATATTACAGAAGTGCTTCATCTAAAATAATGAAATACATTATGTTTAATGTATTAAGACAGCTAATTAAAACAGACATTACATTAGCTCTCATTTTAAGACAGTTGGCTCAGATACAGAGTTAAAAAATTTTTAATAAGCATTTTAGTGAATAATTTTTTGAAGATTCTCCAAGGCAACTGCTGATACAAAAAACATAGCATAGGAAATAATTTAATATATGTTCTGCTTTTTTGGACTCTCAGGGATGCAAAAGCTGCAAAGAATTGCTCATGGGAAAGCAATGTTAGTTCCAATATTTTAGGCCATAAAGGTAATCCCTGTTCAATAAGTCAATCAGATCTGGCATCTTGTGTGAGAGCAAGGTTCAAAGATACAGTCCTTATTTTGAGTGCAATTGGCCACTATTATTCAGCAAATAAGTGAAAATTCAGCCCATTTTCCTCTCTGAGGATTAGTGTCAATCCCCTGCTTTTTTGTCTTCATGGGTTTCCTTTTCTGTTACAGAGCAACAGAACCATTTTGTTTGGTTGGTTTGTTTTGTTTTGGGTGGGATTTTTGGAAAAAGATTTTTCTGTCTCCTGCTGTGGTGGTATCAGGAGGCTGAAGACCCCATTAACAGTAAAAGTTGGGGTTGTGCCTTGAGGCTGTGAGCAGCCCAGCCAGGTTTACTTTTCACACTCTTACAGGTTTTGATACTTTACAAAGCATCAAATTGAGGTTTCTTTCCCCCAACACTTGGAAGCTGTTTCGGGTATTGTTGGGAGGCTGTCCATAGACTTGGGAGTATATAACTCAGAATACACCTTAACTATGTTTATAGCTTTCTTTTAGTTTTCATGTGCTTTTTGTGTGTTCTTTAGCTGAACTGGTTTCTGATTATGTAGTGGGAGCTCTGGGTCTTCCTTAAGCTCTTCTTGGTTATTCTGGCGCTTGTAATAGATGGTAGTAGGTGACTTATCTGATTTATAGGTAAAAGGCAGAAGTTTTCTACTTTATGCAATCAGTAGGCATTGGTGACTCTTGATTTGTGCTGTGAGTTTCATATGTATTTATAGATATGAACTATATGTATGTAGTTCTGAACACAGAACTGTGAACACCAGATACAGGGACCTGTAAAAAAAGAATTGGTTTGTAATAAAAGTCTGGAGTTGTGGGTAGCCCATGTAGTACAGTGTTATTGTTAAGCTACTAATCATCATTTGGGGGTGTGGGTAGAGATTAAAATCAGCTTTGGTCTGAAGAATATTTAGTTCAGGCTTGGTGTCTTCAGAGATTATATGTTACTCAGAGGCTGGTGAGGCTTTGTGGGCAATATCTGTTTTCTCCACATATCATATGTGTGTCTTCTGCAAGCTTATCTGTAGTTCATATGTATGTTTACTATGTGGAATCTTAGAAAAACTGCCCATAAAGAATGAAAAGTTGACTGTTTTGCATGGCTTTGACAACTTAAGTAATTGTGGGGTTTTTGGTTTTGTGTTTTAGGAAATAAAATAATACTAATGAAGCAACCATTTCCCTGAAGTTTGATTTTTCAGACTCGCTGCCATAATGGGTAAGTCTTCTGTGTAACTTAGATAAAAATTTACTACAATTCCTGGGAAACGTGCTTTGTCTGTTTAACACAATGTAACATCTATATATGAAAGGCAGTGTTCAGCAGCTTCACTAGTGTTGAAAATATTCCTCTTGGGGTTTTTTTGTTTGGTTGGTTGTTTTTTTCCCCTTCCTTATAATGTAGAACTTTTCCCTCGTTATTTTTTTATTATAAAACTGCATTGCTGAGGGAAAACAAAACAAAAAGACATAAACACGGCATCAAATTTAGCTCTGTGTTCACAGTTCTTGTATGTGAAACAAGAGGTGTTTGTCTTCAGCTGTACTTACAAATTCAAATTTAGGAAATTGACATTCATGGTATTAGGGTACTGAACAATACTTACTGTGCTCTGAGTGGTAATGGGTGTTAAAAAGAATCAAACTCAAAACACAAAAACTACATATAAGAGTTTTATCTCATTGCCTTGTGTCATTACAGTGCAAAGCCACATCTACAGTGCAGATGGTCGGACTTGTTCTACTTATGTGGCACATTTGTATTACTTTAAATTGTATGTCAATTTTTCAAGTTGTATGTTTTTACTGAGTTGACCATGTTGTTATTGTAATCATTTCTCAGTGTTCCCTCTCCAAAAAATCCCAACAAACCAACCAATCACACCACACACATTTTTATATTGCTTTTGTTTATCTTTTAATGTTTTCCCATTTTTTCTAACCTTATGCTTAATAATCAAGTTGCTCCATCTGGGAATACAGCAGTCTTCAGATTTCTGATATTCTCTGACATTGTGTGTGAGAGAAATTATTGTTGAGTCATATTGGATATTTAGTAACTTTAGATGCTGTGCCACAGTACTTTGGTTTCTTTTGTATAAAATACGCAATCTAGTAACCACCGGAAACTCCAACCAACTGCTAAAACATTATTTTAGGTTTTGCATTGCTGAACACTGGAATAGGCCATAACACAATAAAATAGTTCAACTGTTTTAATTGGGGCAATTTTTGAAGTGTGTTTTAGTGTGAGAAATGAATCACTGAGCTGCAAGAATGCCTTTAGTTCTGCTATTAAATATTACTGGTAAAACTTTCTTTTATAGATGTGCATATCTTAGTAGAGTTATGAATAATGACAGCATGAGTAATCAAGGTTATTCGTTTTCAGACCAATTTTCTATTCTATAAGCAATCTATTAAATTAGAACACCTACATTTCCTTATATGATAAATATGTTTGGTTATATTTTAGTAGAATGAAGGAATTCTCATTGTTGTTGAATACATAGGGTGCTTGCTTGCTGCTTTTAATGCTGAGCTTTTCTCAGGTCCATGTTTGAGGAATGTGGTTCTTTGGTTGCTTTGCATTTAGCAATGAACTCTTCAACAAGCATATCCATTGTGAAGGAGCAGGAAGGCACACAGTCAACACCTGTGGAGATAAATACTGTTATCCAGTGTTCTAGATACATACTTAGTGCAGTACTATTGCTGTAGCAAGGAATTAATATAAAATATTAGAAATAAATTACTCTTAGTGATGGATGTACAGGCTTTTGAGCTCCTAAGTACTTTCTTGTATAAAGGGACATCCCAGTTCTAGGGCAGATTTTGTTTATCATGCCATCAGCTGCAGCAGATTGTCAGAATTTAGGATTTTTTGTCAATTTGAAACCTAACTTAGGTAGGTTATGTATGTATTATGTATGTATTCCTGCCCCTAAATTGTCCTCTGGGTTCAAAGCTTCTGATTCTCCATGTGAATTCTTCCTTTAAGCCCTAAAGTCCTCTGTATTTTCAGTCCTGGAAAAGTTCTGTGGCATTTTATTTTTGATTTATTCATTGGTTTTTTTTGTTGTGGTGGGGTTTTTGTTTTGGGTTTTTATAATGCTCCATGGGCTATCAGCAGATGCTCAGGCAGTTGAGGTGTTCATGTGGGAGGTTGTGTATGCCTCTCCTGGGCATGATCATGCCTGTTCAGGACACAGGAGAAATAGTTCAAAAGAACTTGCTTTTTATTATTTTATGGAAAGGAGTGGGAAGTCAAAGTCTCATCTATGGATATTGTTTGAATCAAAGTAGACAAGGCTTTCCCCTGCATCCCCTTTCTCTTATTAATGCAGCCTGCAGTTGTGTAAAGTTTAATCTTTGTTATGACTTCAATTTTTTTAAACCTGTTATTTAATTGGGATTACTGATTAAGGTATTTCCTTAAGCACTGTTAATGATAAATAAAATAAAAATGTTTACAATGTGGCAACAATTTTTTTTAATTTGGCAGTTATGTATTGAAGTGTAATGCAGACTCTTAGATTTTAGACTACTGCCTGCCTAATTGTGAAATGAGACAGTAATGCCCTTCAAAAGTAACAGTCTTTTACACTTATCTGGTCTTTTTCTCTGAGCAGACGAGCAGCAAGCTTTGAATTCAATCATGCAGGATTTGGCTGTGCTTCATAAGGCCAGTCGTCCTGTATTGCCCCAGCAAGAAACAGGAAAACCAAAGTCATCCTCCCCTAAAAAACAGGTAATCTTCAATATCCTCACTAATGTACTGAACATGGAATGTCCTGCTGTGACTTCTGTAATTATTTTTCTTGCCAGACAAGTGAGCATACCAGAATGAGCTATTAGTCTCCCACGTGTGCTGCCATTTTCTTTGTTCATATTCTTATATTAACAGCAAAATGAAATGGTGGCATTTCAGAGCAGATCATAGTGTGTGCTTAAATAAATAAATTGAAGATTATAGAGGTATTTACACCATATGTAAAGTGATTTATATTTGTTGTTATTATTATATTGAAATTATACTATTTTAAAATACCAAGGAATAATTTTATAGGTTTAGTAGATTACCCAATTGTCACCTGTATCGTACCAAAGAATGTCAGTACAGCAGCAGAAACATGCTTAAACTCTTTCACTGCGTCTTTTGCCTCAATTTCTTGTTCATGCAGCTGGAAATAAGAGTTCTTTCCAGCTGCATCTTTTTTCTATAGATACTGAATACAAATAGAAAATCAGTAAATACTTAGCTGATAGGTTTGAATTACTATATGGAGAGTTTAGGAGAGGATGTAGACTTCTACCTAAATTGAGTTAACTGTATGTTTATTTGATTTGATCCTTAATTTACAGTTCAATAAGCTTCAGTTTGTACTTATTTTAAACTTCTAAAAATCAAAATATTCAGATATATTTGGCTCTTAAACTGTCAAAACCAAATGTCTACATAATTTTCAGTCTGTGCTTTAAAACTTATGAGAGTTCAGTGTGTAACACAGTGGTGCTTTGCTACTGTCATAAAACTCACATCTGAGCTGTGACTTTAGACGTTGTGATAACATGCATATGTGATCCAAAATGATTTGAGTATAATCCATGTTTAGAAAGTTAGAAGAAATGTTTATCACTGTTTCAGTTTGTGGATTTTGAAAGTAATAATTTGAAAATCAATTCTTTTGGAAGATGAATGCATTATTGTTTTTCCTGCAATAGTTGCTAATACGATTTGATTTTTAAAATAATGATTTTGCAAAGCAATGTTATTTCCAAGTAACTGCAAGTATATACAGAGATGGTTATTGGAGATGTATTGCATGACTGCTGGCTTAATTGTATGTGTGGGTTTCTATGGTAATGCTTATGAAACAAGAGATGTTTCTTAGGCCTGGAATGCTCAGCTGCAAAGTGTACTTACAAACATGTTATTGGTATCTAAATGCATCTGCCTATTCATGATACAGAATTCTTTGGTAACCAGTTCCACATTAAATTTGAAGTCATAAATGTGTTATAATATTAACATATATTGATAGAAAATAATATGTTTATTTACAGATGCATTCATTGCACTTCAGAATACGTTTTTGTGTTTTAACACTTTTTGGTTTTGAACTCTTTAAGCCTCTATCATGTACCTCAGCAGAAGCAGCTTATTAAAATACTTGATCTATCGGAAAGGGCAGAAAATTAATATGGAATTTAGTTCTAGTGTAGGAGTACTGAATGGGAGTCCATGGACTTCATCAAAAGAGGTAATAACGAACTAAAAGTGGTTCCTTTATCTGTCTTCTTACAGAATGATGTTAGAGTCAAATTTGAACATCGAGGTGAAAAAAGGTAAAGAAACAGTATTGTCTCCTTGTTTATAGTTTTGTTATGCTCTATCATAAAGTTTCAAATTAACAGTTTCAACTGTTTCAGATCTCTAAGTTTTTTTTGTTTGAGCTTAAATTTAATTTTTTTATGAACACAATTTAAAAAGAATTAACTGTTTAAAATGTGGATTCTAAGGATGCGTAAACACCTAAATATTGTACTGTAACTATGTCCAATGTAGTATCCTTCATTTGGTTACCCTTCAGATAGATGTTTGTAGCCTGGAATAATTACTTAAGTCATTAAAATAGATCTCAAGTTTGAATAGACCAGAAAATACATTTTTGTCCTTCGTTGTGTGTGTAATAAATGTGTGATAATTTAGTGTTACTGTAATACCTAGAGGAGGAGTTTGGATTGTACTTCAGGGGTGCCAGTCTGACAACTGTAAGAGAAAAATTTATTAGACTCAGATTGTTTTCATTTAATCAGTTAAAATTTATTTAAATTTTGTTTATGAGAGGTGGATGATGCACCTGCTTAAAGTATATGAACATCTGTCTCTATATAATCTCTTCTCTGGTGGCTGCTCAAAAGTTTTTACAGAATTGGATGTATAAGTCCATGCAGAACTGGTTTGTTGACAATGCATTTTGCCTGTCTCTTTCTGAAAGTATCAAATTTCATTCTACATACAGAGAAATTATGATAGAATAAGATCTTTGAAAATACTTACAAAAAACCCTAAGTAATATCCTGGGTGTGCTATTTCTCAAGAGAAATATTAAATTCTTTTTAAAAATTAGCTTCAATAAAACCTATACTAGTTCTGGGCAGCCCTTAGTGTTACTCTCTGAACATCACATGTAAAAGTGCATCAGTAATGGTTGAGTTCTCCATATAATTTGGGGGGAATATGTTTTTTTGAAAGTTTTGAGGTCTCATCTACCTAAAAATTTCTAGTAAAATAAGAGGAAGCATGAATTTAAAAACCGAGGAATGTTTACATGCTGCCAGTCTGCACAGATGGTGCATTTTGCAGTTCATCATATTTCACTTTCACAGTGGACTAGTTAACCAGTTCAATATTAGTACAAGCATAAAGTAAGTGCATGGAAAGATACCTTTCCCAATTTTTTTATACTCATGAGCCTAGGTCTGTGATGAATTGTCCCAAGTGACTTCAACCTGCTTGTCCAAGGGTACTGGGCAGCCTAGGCTCATTGCTCAGCATGAGTTACTATACTTTGGTTTGCCTGAGCATGTAGCTCTAGTGATCAAGGGAAGAAATCATGCAGGAAAAAAAAAAATTATGCAATGGCTATCTCACTAGTTTTTAAGAAGGGAAGTGAAAAAGAGAAGTGATTCCAGACTTGCTTTCAGTAGTGAATGTGGCACTTTGTTCCAAGGAGCATGTAGTGTGATGGGTAGAATTGCAGGCTTGCTGCCCAAATTGTTAACTACAGTGAGAAGTGCTGTTTGTTGGGTTTTGGGTGGGTTGGTTGGTTGGTTTGGTTTTTCAGGGTATTTTTTAAAAGATTTTATTTTTTTAAAATAAATTTTAATTGGAAGTGGCCTGGTTTCTAGCCTCATTTCAGTGTGAAAAAATGTTCCCCAAACTGCATACTACTACTAACTGAACTGCTGATGAAAGGGACAAGGTACCCTTTGCTAACTCTTCTACTTCACAGAATTTGAGTGCTCTTTCTTTTTTGAATGTGAATTGAATGTACTTTAATAGCTTAGTCCCTATTAAAAGCTCTTTTTTGTTTAATGGTGTTGTATCTCAAAAACAAACTGGTTTTCTATAGTAAAAGGTTAGTTATACACAGTTTGAGCTAATTGGTTTGATGGGACATTGAGGTAAAAGAAAATCTAAGTTGTTGACCTACAACTGCACCATTCTTTCAGGAGCACACTTGAAGCACAGTTAGTGATGGACTGGGCAGTTTGAGTGTGTAGTTCATTATGGTAAAGATGGTGACATTTAGTTACCTTCCTCAGGTAAGATAGTCTTTCAGATTTCCAAAATACGGGGACTGCAGGAGTAACTCCTTTCTGATGCTTATGCTTGTCAGCCTATGGTACTGCATTGTCTTAGTTTTCTAAAGTGGAAAAATGTAGATGTTTCTAAGAATTTCCCTCAGAAATGGAGGCTTGCGAAGCATTAAGCAAGTAAAATAGCTACAATGACATCTAATTCTGTATCTGATTATCCCTTTTAGATATTTCATTGCTTTTCTTTCTTTTTTGAAAGTCTCAAAATAAGGAGGACAGGGAAAAAGTATAGCCTCTTATAGTCTTCTTAGCAGTAAATTTAGTTCTGAGATAGTTCCTAAGTAATGAGTTGCCAGATTTTCATAAGTAATGGACATAAATTCCTTATAATTTAAATTGTGTTTCAGGATCCTGCAATTACCAAGGCCTGTTAAACTTGAAGATCTTGCAGCTAAAGCTAAAGTTGCTTTTGGACAGACTATGGATTTACATTACAGCAATAATGAGGTAATATTCTGTATCATCTAAGTTCTTGCCTTGGCCATTGATCATTTTAAGGCTGAAATTTGCTCTTGTAAGAAGTGGGAACCACTTCTGTGACCAAACTTACTTCTGTGACAAAACCCCAGATTTCTAATGTGTGTATGTGTGTTTTCTCAAACGTGTAAGTCTTGTCTGAATGAGGATAGGCAGGAAATGCATGAAATGTTTCATGAGTAGTATTATATCATAATGATGCCTCCACAGTGACCTTGGGAAATTCTTTACCTCTTTGAGCTTTGTCATGTTTTTAAATTTGAAATAGCTTTTATGCCTTCTTGTAGGTAATTTTCTTTAAGGATTAATCTTGTTAGGTAATTGCTAGAATGCTGCATTTAGATAATGTGTAGATTGGAGGACCAGGCTTAACTGTTGCTCCTCTAAAGTGTCTGGTTGCCAAAGATTTCTTGGTAACAGGGCCAGCACTGTAAAGCCACTTATGCCTGATCAGTATTACTTCTGGCTTTCCTTTAGAAGTAGGGATAGAATTATTAATAGCAAATGTATTTACAGATGCAGGATCCATTCTTAGTGGTCACATCTGGCATTTGCCTTGAGTCAGCAAAGTGCATGAAGGCGTATTCATCTGCTCGGTTAAGCACAATGTAACTCCTGTATCTGCCCTGCATCTTTGCAGAAGAAAATGCCAGTGATTGCTGTTTGTTGGTTACTCATTACATTTTCAGACAATTCTGTGAAACTGATCCTCAAAATGAAGAATTCCAACAGAATGTTTCTGGATATTAGGAAGGTCAGGTGAAATGGCCCTTCATAATGCATTAGCCTCGGCTTCTTCCACTGGTAGATTTTTAGGCATTTGAGTAAGTTTTCTGCTTCTTACCTTCTGCACTAGTTGGCAAATCACCCGTCACCTTTCAGAAATGCAATGGTAATAATGTGTCATTAGTATTAAAAGTTCAATTTAACAAATAAGCATACTCTTCATTTTATCAAGACCTTCCTCCTCAATCCCCTCTCTTTTTGTATAAAATCACTGTATTTAAGCATCATTGACTGTGGCTGTTTACAAGTAGAATAGATTTAAAAATCTGTATTCTGTTTTTCCTTTGTTAGAAGCAGAAGCTGTAATTTACACTCCTGAAACACAAGCCAAATTTTCATTGTTACAGAATTCAGATTTCAACTGCCCATTAATGGATAAATTTTCTGTTCTAAAGATGCACGTACGCCTAGTTAATTAGATCCAAGTAAGATTCTAGTGAGGACTCAAGTTGTTGCACATGGATCACATCTTCCTTAACCAATGTTGGTTTTCAGTGGAGAAATTCTGTTAACTTCAGTGATTAACTTTAAACAAGTGTGTTTGTAACATTTAATATACAAAAATCTGCTTTATACTCTGTGAAATAAGACTTATGTTTATCTTACAGACTTGTGTTAATTTAGGCTTGACACAATTGTACCCATTTTGCTGAAACTTTTGGATATCGAAGTTCTACATATGCAAAATGGTTCCTTCTTGTAAAGACTTGTTCTGCTTAGTAGAGGAATCTGAAGGAAGAGTTAAGGTTGAATTCCAGACTTTTTAATACTTAAGGGATCATTTAATAAGGTTTATTTTCAAGTTGTTTGCTATGAAAGGAAAGTTTCTGTTTGTTTCTCTGCACTTGAATTCCTCATTTCTTTCTTCTGTCCTGTTTTTCTCTCTGCCCCTTTTTTTGTAGCTTGTAATTCCATTAACCACACAGGATGACCTGGACAAAGCTGTTGAACTACTTGACCGCAGTGTACATATGAAGAGTCTCAAGATACTGCTTGTAATACATGGAAATACACAGGTATGAGCAGACATGCAAAATGCCTTTTTCCTCAGTTTTCAAAATGGAATATAATTTGTATCTTTTCTTAAAGGTAGAATTTTCCCTGTTGAATATAATACTGATTGCTTCTACATTTCAAGCGTCCATTAGCATTTTGTACTGATTCAGTTTTAAATCTTTCCTAGATCCTGTTCCTATCTTTTTGTTTGCCTACCCTACAGTGGTAGAAAAGTGAACCTTAGTAGAATGATACAAGAAAAACCATACAGAATTTAAGTAATGGTAGTTATTTGAAACTGATCTTGAAGTCATATGTGGGAAGTTCAATATTTGTTGTAGCAAAGGCTAGTGGTTTACAGACTAAATGCTGAGATATTTTGGTGTCATGCCATTGATATTCATAGGCTTTGTATACTCGTGCATATTGAAAATGAATTTTAAAGACTACAAATGAGCTACTAAAATAGATGAATTGTGATGTAAATTGGCAAGCTACTTTTTTGACTGCTTAAAAAATGGAATGTACTGCACAAAGCCTATAAAGTTTAAAATGTATTTTTATTGTCAGGAATGTAAAGTAATAACTGCAGGTTGTAATACTTATGCATTTTCAGTCACCCAGTGTAAATAACGTGGAACCCTTGCCCTCACTGGAAGATTTAGATAATACAGTGTTTGGTGTGACAGACAGAAAAAGGCGACTGTCTGTATTAGGTAAGCTGCGCCTTTCAATAGCTTTAATTGTAAAAATTACTTTTGTTGTTTTCTCTTCATGAAAATTTTGCTCTCAACACAGACTGTCTCTTCTACTCATCAATGACTACTATAGAGTTTGCATTTGGGGGAGTGGATTTTGAATGTTAAGACAAAAGTTTTAATGTTTTAAATATATATAATACAGGAAAATATAAAAAAACCCCACAAGTTAATAATTGTATGTAGAGTTATTTCAAGGTAACCTAAAAAGCTGATGTTAGTACTCCCCTTTATTTTCCAATACAGGAATGAGCTACTGAAAAATCTGCTTATATGACAGTGTGTTTCCTTGCTCACTTTAGGACCCCCATATTTTTTTACTGTGTGAGCATTTGTTTAACATACTGATTTTGGGATTGATGTAACCTTTTTACTTAATCATGTTTTAAAGTTGGGTGATGTTAACTTCCAAATTTAGTTATGAAAATAGAGAGCTTAATGAATAATTTTCCAGACAATTTAATAAATTATTATGCATTTATTATGAATATATGTATTTGTGTTCTTACAGACTTAATATTCAACAAAGAAAAACTGAAATTCTCAAGAGATGGAAAGGATTAGTTGACATGGGTAGATTGGATTTTGATTTTGTTCAAAAGAAGGAATTTACTCAGCTAGATGTGTGGGCAAATTATATTTCTGTTCCTGTATAATGAAAATTCTCTTTAATGTCATTGAGGCAACTCTGCCACAGATTTTTCATAATTTCTGGATTGCAGATTTTAAATGCTATACTTAAGTCTTGTATTGCACAGGCATTTGGGGGATTTCTAAAGCAAGAAGTGATCCAGGCAGGCTCAGTGCCTGTGAAGCATTTGAATAAAGCCTTGAATTCTGGGTTAGTGGAGAGGCTCTGACCTGCCCCTTTTCTTTCAAAAGGTTCTAATACTCGTGATAGGAGTTCACCTCCCCCAGGGTACATTCCAGATGAGCTGCATCAGGTGGCTCGAAATGGATCCTTCACCAGTATCAACAGTGAGGGTGAATTCATTCCGGAAAGTATGGATCAGGTACATCTTTGATTATTGAAATTCAAGGTTTTGTTAAGTTTATTTGTGAAATGCTGCTGTTTAAGAAGGATATGGACTTATTAGAAAGAATAGCAAAAAATTGATGATAACTCTATAAAACTTGATTGGTTTCAACCTTGACATAAGGTTGAAATAATTGTGCTGTTTAGTCTTGCAGAACCTGGTTATTTTTTTTTCCCTCTGTCTCTTCAATTTTTAAAATATGCTGTTACAAGGAGAAAGATAATATTCTTAATTGCTGTGATAGTTGAGTGAGATAGTGATAGATACAAATAACAGCAGAGATGGCAGGGGAAAACATTAGAAATCACAAGTCCCTTTATTTTACTGAGAATGATATGTAAGCAGGACCAGCTTTACAACTTTTCCAGGTAATTAAAAGGAGATTTTAAGAAAGAGTTTGAATCTGTCAGAATTATTTGGACTCAGTTGATACTTAAGAGTTGGACTCAATGATCCTTGTGGGTTCTTTCCAACTCAGAATATTCTGTGATTCTGTGTGATAGGTACTGTGTTGGGGTAGAGGAAAGGGAATGGAAGTAGGCCTGGTATAAGTAGGCTCTGAAAGACTTCCCAAATTCACTTTTTTGGTGTATAAAGATCACAAATGTGATATTAAATGTGTGTATCTTACTTTTTTTTTCTTCTTACTCACCTGCATTAATGTAGGATATCAGCACACTTAGCAGAATAAAAATCCTACTCTCTGAATATAAAAATTGCCCTTCAAAACAGCAGGAAAAGGAGCAGGAATGTAACTACTCACAGAATTGGCAATGGAGAAAGATGTTTCAAGGAGGAAAGAAAAATAATGCTGCATACACAAATCAGTTCAAGTTGTTGTTGACATTGGCAGTGTATTTACAAATGGCAAGAGGCAACAGTTTTTATGAGCTGACTAAATGAGAGACAGATGATAACATAAAGGCAAGGGGGTAGTGCAATTTGTTGCACAATTTTAATGACTGAGCTGAGAATAGGGACTGAATATCCTACTTTCCAGACCAGGGCTATTCATTATCATAGCCATGTGGTCAAATCCAGCCCAGGTCTGGATTCATTCCAGTGAAACAGTTACTTTAGGGCAAAGTAATTTCTGGTCTGACTGGCCACACAGATGGATGATCCCTGAAGCATGGGATCTCCATTTACTCCTAAGTATTCCAGAAATATATAACCTGTCATGTATGTATTGCTGTGTGAGCTGTCAGCAGGTTTAAATTAATGCATTTTACTTTCATAAGAAGCCAGGTTAGTTCAACCTAAGCAGCCTCAAGAGCCATTTTGGGGTGATGGGCTCACAAATTCTGTTTGCTCCCCCCACCTACATTGCCACATCACCCTGGCAGGTGTTGGCCATGCTGCCTTTATCTGTCACAGCCTGCCCAACAAAGACAAGAAGGGAGTTTGGGAGTGCAGGGTTTTGCTCTGCTCTGCTGTTGATCTGCGTGAGCACAGCTGTTGGCACTCTGACTGCAGACCCCACACTTTCTGTAAGAGATGAGGGTTTGGATAAAACCCATGGGCTGCCAGTTGGGCCATAGTGCATTGGCTTAGAGAGGTAATCAATACTGTTCAGCATGAGACCAGAGGAATAAAAGTGCTGAACCTGTGATAGATGTTGTCCTCCCCAATACAGTGTTCATTTAAGTGTTTGAGTTTGCGGAGTGCAAACTCACTTTCAGGACACTGTTTCTTTAATAAGTCCTTGATTGCTGTAAGGCAAAATAGGTGCCCAGGACCTTTAAGATGCAGCACAAACCATAAAAATTGGAGGGGTAACCGATCCCCTCCTCCTCAAGGAGCTCATTTTAAGGCAACATTTGAGCTTTCCACTCTGTTTTTACCAGTTCATATCTGATTTGGATTTGTTTCTTATTAGCTGTTTCATAGCAAAACCCTTATCTAGTTAGAAAAAAAAATTGAAAAAAAAACCCCTTGAACTTGTTGATCTTCCTCTGTTTATTATTTATTAGATGCTGGATCCATTGTCTTTGAGCAGTCCTGAAAACTCTGGCTCGGGAAGCTGTCCCTCGCTTGACAGCCCATTAGATGGGTAAAAATTATTTACATTCATTATTTAATTATTTATCTTTATTAGATTGCATAATATCTCAGTTGTAAAATACAACTCCTCTCAAGTGACAATACTTCTTCCAGAAATTCGTTTGTAAGTTATAGAATGTTTATAAAAGCTTATTGAAACTTAATTGCTTACTAATACATGGAAAACACTGAAAATACTGTAGCACTTTTTTTTTTTTCAGTAATTTGTATTTAAACCACAAAAATATTTAAGGTCCTACAAAAATATATTGAAGGTTTTTACTATATGTTGCTAGGTCTTTCATATGAGTGGTGTATATACCCTGGCAGTGATCCACTCCATTAAATTTGGAGTTCTTAGGCAGTGCCATATGAAGTAGGCTTTCCTTTGCCAAAGCAGGGGGTACCCAATTCAAGAAGGAGGGTGGAATAATTTACTGGCTTCAACAGTCAATCCCTTCCTTTACTTTGCAATTACTGTCTTGTTCCTCTCCCCTTGTTCCTGTTGCAAACTTTCAACTGATTTTTCTTTGTTCAAGCCCACCAGTCAGCAAGAGGCAGTGTGTGCTGTGGGGGGTCTTTTTGGATTGACCTCTGAGGAGACCCATGTGTTTTGAGGGGGTCACTGTTCACCAGCCAAGTCAAGTAGAACATATTCCCGATTGGTTTATGGTGGTTGGGCAAATAACCTTGGGTTTAATGTGCAGATTTGCTCTTTGTTTATTTCAAACTGTGAAGCTAATAAAACTGCTAATAAAATATTTTATTTAACTGGTAGAAAGGTGAAGAGGTGGAGGTCACTGCCTGTGGCAATTAATCAGAGCTGTATTATTCAGTAGTACTACTTCATTTGAGAATATATGGTTTGAGGACACAAATAGATTTGGTCTAACAAATACAGTTTTAGGTTTAATAAGTCTGCATTTCACAAGCAAGAAGACAAACATGAAAAGTATTTCGTGGTCTTAGTGTGGTAGGTTATACGTACACAGTATTTAATGTAGCTCCATAAAAAAGAAATTTTATCTAATTGCCAAATTTAGGGTTTTTGTGGGCTAGGAGTGAGTGGAAGAAGGAGAAACAAAGCAAACTTAATGCAACTCATATTTCTTCTTCAAAACTTTTTTTTTGTTGTTTTTATTTACTTAATTTGTCACCTCTACTTAGTTTGTTTTCCTTTTTTTTTTCTGTTTAAATATTTCCTACAAAGATGTAGGTTTTCTGTCTCCATTTAGCTTCTGTTACCCATTAGAGAAATTCTTACCAGAAAAAGGAGGACACTGTTTTGGTATGTTTATGGAAATAAACTGTTATCGATTGCTCTGACTGGCAATCCCATCCATTCCTTTTGGTGGCTGGGAGTTACATACCAACTGTAGGTAAGAAACAATGTGATCATGTAAGAACCAAAAAATTCTTCATCATTCTATAACTCAATAAAATCACTCTCTTAATCCTGTGACTTTCATGGAGAGAAGAGAAAATGTTTTTCCTCATTAAAAGGTTCTGCGTTTCTTTGGTTAAATTTCCTCAAGAGTTTCTGTAGTCTGTATAACTGATTTTGCCAGTCTATAAACCTTTGTGTTCAGCCATAAAGGTGTTAAGTATAACAGTGTTCCTTTGTGGCTGTACTTGTGATAATTCGTTTTTACTAATATCATTGCTCATTAACAGAGTCTGTTGCTTTCTTACCTACATGCAGCTCAATAAGCAAGCTTTTCCATTGTTGCTGATCCTTAATTGTTACAGTTACCTACTAGAATTGAGTTTCAGAATTGAGTTCCACGTTTGTAAACTGGTGCAGCAATTTGTGTAGCAATGGCTTTTCATCAATAAGAGGACAGTAAGCTTAGGTCTGGATTAACAGCAGTTTTTAGATTCTGTGTATTTTTACACTTACAGGGACAACTATCCCAAGTCTCGGATGCCAAGAGCACAGAGCTATCCAGATAATCATCAGGAATTCTCAGGTAGGCAAAAATCACTGGAGACACCCTAGCTTTCCAAAACTGCTCCTCTTGCAAATAATAGGCCTTAGAAGGGATGTTCACATTGGAGAAGTATTGTATTACACAAACATATGGCAGAAGAAAGCAAAGCAACACCAAATGCACACAGTGAAAGATACCATAGAAATACAAAAAATTTCTCAGTTTTTCCAGATTATTATGTGTGACACCACTCCTAGTGGGTGTAGTGTAACTATCTGCCTCTGTAAAAAGAGCAAATGTTGCAGTGCATAGGGGCATGCACACTTAGTTAAATTGGACTGTAATATCTCTAAGTTGGTGTCTAACTGTGGTTAATTTATTTAATTTGGAGGTGGTGTGGTTTAACCCCAGTTAAACCAGCTAAGCAGCTAAGCCCCCCACAGCTGCTTGCTCACTTCCCCATGTGAGATTGGGGAGAGAGCCCAGGGGGAAAAGTAAGAAAACTTATGAGTTAAAATAAAGGCAGTTTAATAGTACAGCAAAAGCTGCACACACAAGCAAAACAAAACAATGAATTCATTCACCACTTGCCATCAACAGGCAGGTATTCAGCCATTCCCAGGAAAGCAGTGCTTCATCACTCCTAGTGGTTACCTGGAAAGGCAAACACCATCACTGCGAATGTCCTTCCTTCCTCCGTCTTTCTCCCAGCTTTTGTTGCAGAGTAAAACCTCAGATAGTATGGGGTATCCCTTGAGTCAACTGGGGCCAGCTGTCCCAAGTGTGCTCCTTCCCAAATCTTGTGCCTCCCAGCCCATTCTACCAGCTGGCAGGGTAGTATGTGAAGCAAGAAAGCTCCTTGATTCTGTGTAAATGTGCTTTAGCAATAACTAAAATATGTTAGCAACAGTGTTTTGGCCACAGATCTAAAATGTAGCACACTGTACGTGCCACTATAAAGAAAATTAACTCTATCCCAGCCAAAACAAGTACATGGAGCCTTTGTTTTCTTCTCTGTGAAATAAGTATCACTTTGAAGTGCTCATGACTTCTGTATTTGAAAGGATGGAGAGCTGTGTGCTGTGCCTATAAGTTAATCATCACCACTAATGTTTTTTCATACAATACTCTGGCTCAAATCTACTCTGGCCCTGTTGTGCAGGGCTCAGGATACAAAGTGCAGTGGGTAACCTTGAAAGTGTTCTGAAGTGTCTTCTCACAGTCGTGTCTCACTACAAAGCTTTGCTGTTGAATAATAATTAGTTTCCAATAAATCAAGAGGGTTTTGTGTTTCTTCAGTCTATTACATATTTTGAGGCTTCTTTTTATTTTGATTTTGAAGCTTTATCTAGATAAATCTGTGATGGTGAGTTTTTTCTTTTTAGAATTCTGGAGTGCTTAACAGATTGCACCACTTTTAAATAAAAATAAAACTAAAACTGTGTGTAAGTAGCATTTAGGTGGCAGAGATAAGTACCAAAAGTGTTGGAAATGTCAGAAATTACTTTGCCTTTTGTATAATCTTAATCTAGTTTATGTGTGTTCATTGCAGTGACTTTTCTAGTAAGATCATCTTGCAATATTTTTTATTGGGATTTGTTGGGTTTTTTTCCCATTCTGTGTTCTGGTATGTTATCAGTGGGATGGACAGCAATCATTAATTCTATAATCAATATTTATTCTCATTATTTGAAGTGTAACAGAAGCAGAAAAAAATGTCTATCTGACCTAGTCTTTCCTTCTGCCACCACCAGTACTGGGCTTCTACAGAGGGGTGTGCAATGTTCCTGTCTCAGAATATATTCCTAGTCATGTATTGCTCGAGGGTTCTGTAAATGCAAGATGTTCTTCTGTGATTTGATAGATTTTTTTCCTTCCACAAATTTTTCTTGTCCCTATTTCAACTTGTATAAACTTTCTCAGCATCAGCTGTAGGTTGCAACAGAAAGTTGTGCAATTTACTGTATTTTATGAAGAAGTATGTGCTTTGTAACTTCTTTTAAGGCTTGGTTTTTTGGTTTTTTTTTCTGTTACTGCTTTTCCAGTGGATTTTTTTGTTTGGTTTTTTTTTATGCACCTCTTTACTCCCTTTGAGCTGTTGCTTTTCTAGTGTATAGAGGCCTACATTCCTTATGGAGGAGCAATTTGGATCTTTGATCATCTCTGTGCTTCTGAACATTTTTCAGTTTTACTGAATTCTTTGAAATTGAGTACACCAAAGCTTTGTTCAGTGTATCTTATAGCATTTAATTTTCTTCTCAGCTAATACAAAGAGTTCAGCTGCTGCTTTTTTGGAAGTCTCTATCACAAACCTTTACAGAAGTCTACACTGAATTTTGTCTGCAACTTTATTATCCAGTCACGTAGCCTCTTAAGGGCCTTCTCTAATTATTCTGTTGGTTTTATTTCTCAAAATGATTTTGTTACCTCCCTGTTCCTTGTTCTGTACAGAGAATTCATGGATAATTAAACTGCATGAGTTTTAGACCAGATTCCTGTGGACTGTTGACTGTTTCCTCCCTTCTTATGTACTTATCTTCTAACCAATTATTTATGCATGAGGGACTTTTTCCCTTATCTTATACTTTTCCCGCTCAATAACTTTTAAAAGAGGATCTTTTGAATGTGTTTTAGTAATTCAAGCTGTGTTGACTCATTCACCAGTTTTTCACATTTATACAACTTTAAATTATATTCTTTGGAATAGTTTTTCCTCTATAAAGTATTTTTAAAACTGGAGTAATCAGACATTCTGCCATCCTCCAACATTCTTCTAAGCAAGAGGTTACAAACCACTTGAGCTGTTGAATTCTTGATCCTTTGGGACTTTTGACTGAAGTCCTTTTAGATCTTGTGAGTTGTGTGATTTTGTTCTATAAATGTTTTTCCTCTGATGTTTCAACCCTTCATATCCTCTGATACATTCGCCCATTGTAAGTTTGTATTACCAAAGTGATTAGTTTAACATGCTTTTGTCACATCTAAATTTTGAAATGAATCATTTTATTTTCTAGTAGAGTATGATATCCCAATATTTGAGAAATTTGGAAAGGGGGGGACTTATCCCAGAAGATACCATATTTCATATCATCAACAAGACTACAATGATGGTAAGGACTGCAACAATTTTATTAATCTGTTTTTCTCATCTAAAAATGTGAATAAAATTGTAAGATCTTAATGAAATTAAGTGAAAACATTGACAAAATTGAAAGCTTAAATTCTTTCCCCAAACTCACTTGCTAAGCTTCTAATGATTGATAGAACCTCTGAGCAGTTTTATCTCTGGTAAAGTTATGGAATTCCTGACTCATATGTACAACTGTGGAAATGTTTGCTGTCTTTGGCCACACACAAGCCATACAGTATACGTTTCTGACCTTTGTAACCCTTTTCTGGCTGAAGTAGGTATGTCTGTTTGTAGCGTCTTGTTTTGCATTAAGAAATCCCAAGTACAGTGGAGTTCCTGTTAACATTTTCTTAGATTAAAAGAGTAAATAAAATTTAAGAACAGTGATGTAAACTGAGAATTAGTTTCTGAAATAAAATTTTGGAATGCAAGGCAGCACCTGCTAATGTGTCCACAAAACTGGTTTGGACAGTAATTGATATAAATTTAACATGTGTTAAATTTCTAAAGGAAGTAGAGAGGAGCAGCTGAAGAATTTTCATACTTAAGGGTGTGTCGAGCGCTAGTTGAGAAGAGTTACGAAGAAATGTGTCCCAAGACCAGATGGCTTCACTTGCAGTGTGGAATATGCAGAGCAATAAATGGAATTATGTTACAAGAATCACAGAAATATCAGACTGAGGCACTGCAAAGTCCAGTCCCTTGCTCTAAGGCAAGGTTTAAAGAGGCAATGATTTGTCACACTGACTTTCAAATAAACTCTTAAGTTGACTTCAACAGAAGACATACTTCCTTTATGTTACCAACTTACAGGATAGCTTATCTTATAACTTAACTTTCTGTCTCCCAAGACATTTTTCCTCCAAATGGAAATAGTAACTAGTTACTCTTTTTTAACACAGTGAAGAATTGGTCATTGTCCTTATATATCATCACACACATACCTGGTTTCTTGCCTTAGTTTTCTTCTTCTGCCCAAGCTGAGGCTTTTCTCATGGCCACTTTATGTATAACACAGGATATAAGCAGAACTTGGTATATACCAGTCACATTAATATATTGCAAAATTACCCTACTTTCTGGTTACCATTCTGACTTTCTCTTCAGTCTTTGGTTACATTTTCCTATATCATTTTCTTCATGACTTCAGGCCAACCACTTGCTTTAACACTTTGAACTTTCTGCATTAGATTTCACTTTAAGTATGTATGTTGTACTTCCTTACTGAATCTCATCTTATTGATTTTTTGAATCATCTCAAACTTCTGATTACACTGTGAATTTTATTTTTATCTTTAAATAGACTGTCAGCTACACTTAACATGATGTCATCTGCAATATTTCAGTGTGTTAAGTTCAATCATATGTACATCATGAATTAAAATAGTGCATGGAAGTGGACTGAACATAAACTGCTGGGGATGTCCACTTAAATTATCTTCCCCTTTGATGAGAAATCACTGGTAACTGCTCTGAATCTGTCTTGAGTATAATCTGCATAGTAAGATGGTCTGCAACACTTCATGAGTTGGCTTGTGAGAATGTCCCATTGAAATGGGAAAATTGGATTAGCTACATGTGACAAACCAATTATGACTGGTTTATCACATTTTTATCTTTTCAATATGAATAAAACTGCTTAATAACTTGTTTGTATATCTTTCTTGGAATTTAAATTGTCCAGACTAGTATATAAGTCTGAGTCTACTATTTCAAAGATATTTTATCTGCTTTTTTAGTCCTCTGGGAACTCCTCCTCCAGTGTAGTACCTAATGAATCAGAGACTCCTTCAGTTATTGCTGAGTTCTGTAGGATGAAACTTAATCATGAGATGCTATCCTAAAAATAGTTGTGTTATCTAAATAGATTAACATAAATTGTATTAGTCCTATCTGGTTGTAATTAGCATGTTGAAGATCGGTGCTCTGTTTTTTTATTCTGATGCTGTAGCTATCTCCAAATTTTGCATTGCTTGTGTTTTGATTTTTAAAATAGATTCGTGGTCTTCCTGTTGATTCCATGTGTCAGTCTTTCTCTGAATTCAATTCTTTCTAGTTTACAGAAGGAAGAGGCTGGCTTAGGCACTACAGGATTATAAACATGTGTTTTGTTCTCCTAAATATCAGAAATTTGGTATTTGCACATTTAATAGAGCAATAAAAGCAGAGACTGCATTTTCTTTTCTCCTCTTACAGGTCTCCAGGTTTTTCAAGCCTATATTTCAGAAAAAATCCAGAATTTGGTCCCAGTTTTCATCTTTTAAACACAAAATTTTGATTCTGTCTAGTCCTTATATACATCTTTGATGCTTGTTTTCTTCTAGGTGGAAGAAACTTCATTATGATTGTGTCCTCACCTCTGCTGCGGCAGATCTGAATGAGATGATGTAGAACTCATAGAGTATTTGCATGCACACATTGCATTGTAGCATCTTTTTGTACTGTAACTTTTGTGTTCTGTGTATGTCATTGAAGGTCGTAAAACTTTTCCAAGAGCCAGAAGGACTCAGGGCAACAACTTCCGATCTCCGGTTAGTTTCAGTCCCACTGATCACTCGCTGAGCACCAGCAGTGGGAGCAGCGTCTTTACGCCGGAATACGAAGATAACCGAATGAGGAGGAGGGGCAGTGACATAGACAATCCTACCTTGTCAGTCATGGACATCAGCCCACCCAGCCGCTGTAAGTTCTGGCATTTTCTGAATCCCGCTGTGAAACTCTTACTTTTCAAGTATATCATGTCAAAACCTTGCATGCCATCCAAACACATGGCATTAAATAACATGGTTTTATTTCTCTAATAGGCAAAGGTCAAGACTACGCTCATCAGTATTTTCATTGCTTACCTTGCCAAGCTTCATGTAGACTTTCAATTGGAATTTACATCTATGATAACAAAACATTGTAAAAGTGATTTCTTAAACTCTTTAGGACTTGAGAAGGCTTTTGTAGGTTATATTTGCTATTTATTCTTGCAGATGTTGGTCATGTTTTCAGTTAAACTGTACATTTTTAGTGGTACTGCTTTCATACTTGTGGTAGAATTTCAGGAGCAAATATAATTTGTGTTGACTTCAGTAGCTCATACCTTGTAATTATGCCTTTATTTTTTAAAAAAGAAAGTGGTTTGTTTAACATTCTTTTTCTGTTTTTCAAATTAACTATTGCTAGTTGTTTTAAGTATATCTAGTTCTACCACAACTTATTTTGTGAATAAATTTAAGTAGCTAATGTTTTCCATCTTACAGGGAGTTTTATTGATCTTTGTCATTTATATGGTGAGGTTTAGGACACACAGTCTCTATTGTTGAAAAAGTAGTCTTTTAAAAAATTATTTTCTGTGTATTCCAGTTTTTCTCGATCAGCTGAATAACAAGCTCATTTGAAAACCAAAACATACTTATATTTTCAGCACCACGAGCTCCAACTAACTGGAGACTTGGTAAACTGCTGGGTCAAGGTGCATTTGGCAGAGTATATCTGTGTTACGATGCTGACACTGGAAGAGAACTGGCTGTTAAACAAGTTCAGTTTGATCCCGATAGTCCGGAAACCAGCAAGGTAAGAGATACCAAAGAGAGACCTTGGAAAAGGCTTCTGCTGAAGTGGTATGCTCTAGACCAGACTCACATTCCTTTCCTTGAACAAGATGAACATGTTTTAAACCATGTGTTAGGAAACCATGTCCTTGTTAGGAATTCTGTTTTGTTTGTACCATAGATAATTAGTCTGCTTACCTGATTTTAATATTACATCATATTTTTTAATTTTCAGGCAGATCCTTATACTGTGAAGATTCATAATTTGATTTGGTGCCATCTCAGTCTCTAAAATCAATCTATTACAAAGTGTGTTCTGAAATAGCTAATTAGTTATACTAATAGAAATTGGAAGAAATTACATTTATAAAGCAAAAATAGCTGTACTAATATAAGTGTTCCTGAAAATAAATTGCCAAAAAGAAATTGGTTTTGGCTATGAAGACAGTTTCTTATATATTTTTTCATCTTTTTTGGAGGTATATCTGTTTGGGGGGGCGGGAGTTTTGTTTCTTTTAAACGTTGTGTATCAAGACTAGCTGCTGTTACACACTGTCTTTCTCCCTAAAGAGCACAAGTTTCCTTGTTAGTTTCTTCTCTCTCTAAAATTAAACTCTATCTTTAATTACTGGCTGCTGAAGGAGATAAACAATTTAAAAGTAGCACCAATCTGCTGTTTCTTTTTTCCCCATACTTGCTGCTTTTTACAGGATGGGAAGAGAATTATTACTTTCCTTATGACTCTGTTCTGCACTGTGGGGAGCAAGGCCAGGGAAACAATAGGTGTAAGCATGATTGCAGAATTGAGCAGCTGCCAGATATAGTTGCTGCTATTAGTGGTATAGGATCAAAGAAAAAGTCAATAATAATTTGTGCTGTAGATTCCTAGTGTACTTGTTGTTGCTACTTCTTTAAAATGTGTAACAGAACAACTCGTTATGTTTTGGAAATGTTAAAATATAGTAGTATCTCTCCAGAAGCAACAGTTTTTTCAGCTCACTTATCATGGCATTTTGTAGTACTATGTGTCTCTGTAAAAAAAAAAATTATTTTTCTTTCTAATCTCAGAAGTATGAGGGTATCCATAACAGGCTATGACAGATAAAAATTTAGGTTTTGATGAAAAACTTCTAGGTAAAATTTGGAATCTAGTCAAGTTTGAATTCGTGGGTTAGTATTTTTCCAGCATCTGATTGCATAGTCCCTTTCAAAATATCTTACTTCCTGTTTGCAAAATTTGTAGTATTTTAGGTGGCTCCAGAGAAAGTACCAGCTGTTAGTGTTTTCCTTTGTTGCATTTCATAGTTACAATATTAAGTGGTACTCAAAGGCATTTTTAAAGTATAGTTTATCATCCTAGAAAAGTTAAGAATTAATGCTAATTATTCCACCACAAAGATTAAAATGTGGGGTGGTTTTCTGTGTTTTGTTAGTTGTTTTTTTACCCAACTGGAGGCTTATGACATGTTGCATAATGATCACTGACCTCATGAATATATTGATATCTTCTGTGCTCTGAAACAAACATAACTTCAAGAAAAGAGAAACAATGAAAAACCAGCAAAATCATCCCAAAGATAATGTATAGAAAAGACATAGGTTTTGTTGGTTTTAATTGCCTTAGTTTAACATTGATATTTTCTTGTTATAAAATGCAAAAACTTTACATTAGTTGTAGGAATATTTTGTTACTTAGTTTGCATAACACCTTAATATGTACACACTGCTCTGCTTGAAAAAATTCAAATCCAAAATCTTAGTTTTACTACATCAAGCATGGTAAATCTATCTGTTCTGTCCTTTCAGGAAGTAAATGCACTTGAGTGTGAGATTCAGTTGCTGAAAAATCTGCTGCATGAAAGAATTGTTCAGTATTATGGCTTCCTGAGAGATCCACCTGAAAGGACACTCTCAATATTCATGGAGTACATGCCTGGGGTAAGCAAGAGAGCTCATCCACTTTAGCCTTTGATTGTGTGCAGTGTGATGAGCACCCAAGCATTCAGCTTTGCACAAAAGATATTTAAAACTGTCCAAATTAAATCCACCAAAGATGGGTGGCAAGGGTTTGCAACCTCCTGTCTTCTCTATTGGTTGCTTGAGTTTTCAGAATTACAGTGGTTCATACAAAAGTTCTTTGTGTTTGGTTTTGGCATAAGTGGTGCCTGGCAATGTCTTTGAAAAGACAATATTATCATTAGTAAACTCTTAAATCTCCCTGAATTTTATTTTGTTTTGCCATGCTTCAAGTATTTCTGGAAAACAAAAAGTAGCTGAGATGGGGGTGGGAATAAGAGCATACAGAAAATAATCTTGGTGCTTGCTTCTTGTGTGGCACCTAGTACATGCTGAACTGCTGTTCTTCTTCTTTTTTAGGAAATATTGTAAGTTCAGAAAACCGTAGATTTTCATTTTTTCACCATGTGGGGTCAGCAGAGCTAAATAAAATGTGCTCTCTATAAAAACAGAGGCTCTGTATTTCTGAATAGTTAGAGCAGTCTACTTACTATGAGACTCCAGAGGGGAAAAGCAGTGTCTGGGCATTGTTTTCTTGGTGGTGGTGTGTTTTTTGTTTGCTGCTTCTTTTTTTTTGAGTTCTGGGTCTTGTTTTGTGGGATATCTTGAATTCTTCTGAGATTTGGAGAAGTGACAGAAGTAATCTTAGCAGTTTGTAACTCCATGTGACAAAGACAGGTTGCAAAACTATTTTTGAAGAAATTTTGATTTAATCTTACTTTAAGCTAAGATTTGCTTACCTCTAATTTTTTACCTAAAGCACCACCCTGTAGTACATGGTGGTTTTTTACTTGACAATCTTTTTTTCTGAGTAGGAGCTAACACGAAGGGTATGTGTCATGTCTATCCTCAGTGTCACCACTTACCCATCAAAAAGTTTGAGGGTGCTGTTCTCTTTCTGTACATTGGACTGGAACTATTCAGCTGCTTGCAAGTTTTAAGGTTAAATCAAGAAGAATTGTAATTTTAAATGTCTATATTTCAGGCACAAATTTAATTGAATTTCAGTTCAATTCTAGAAGTGTTAGTGCTTTATGCTTCTGTGCCATAGGGTTCCATCAAAGACCAATTGAAATCATATGGAGCGCTCACAGAGAACGTGACTCGTAAATACACACGGCAGATTTTGGAAGGAGTTCACTATTTGCACAGTAATATGATTGTCCATCGAGATATTAAAGGTAATGAAAGTTCTGTGCACAGTGCTCTTTATTACTGATCCTTCTCCAATCTTATGTGAAGCACTAAAATGCAATTAAGTTTGAAATACCAAAATACTGACTTAAAATCAGTGTGACTGCTTTCCATGATTTAGTCTTGTCACTTGTTGTAACTGGGGGAGGGAAAAATAGGCAACTTTGGGATGTTCTAGCAGAGTTCTGGCAATATTTGTTTAGTCTTCATCTGTAAAACAAGCAGGATAAATTCCTTTGATTTTATTTTACTATTAATAGCTTTAAATGTATTAGAGGATGATGTAATTAGAAATAGAATGTGCAGAGCAAAGCATTGTGACTCTAAAGTTTAAATTCACAGAGTTTTGTTTCACCAGTTATGTTGAAATTACCCAGCACTTCACTGGTACAAGAAGTGAGTTGCCTGATCAGACTTCTTCCATTTTACTGCTAAGAAGCCTGGTGTAACATTTCCTTTTTGTAGATAGGTGCCGGTGACTTGCAAGTGTTGCATAAGCAAGGTGTGAATATGTAGGAAGATGGTGATGTGCAGAATAGGTGTGTTGAACACAATGCTGTTGTATTCCCTAGTATTTTTACCATTTTTCTGTTGCTCTGTATCAACAGAGTGTTTTGTTCCAAAGCAGGTTGAGATATCACAGTCAATTTGTGCATCTTGTGCAGATAACTGTTTTGAATGAATCCATAACACAGTTTGAGGTGTTGCTTTAAAATAGCGTGGAGACATTTTCAGTTGTGTGGAAATTCCTTTCCCATTTATTTTAATTTCCCATGTATGGCACATTCCTTGTTTTTTCAGGAGGACATTTCAAAGGGACTGCCCCTTCCTGGAAAAGGCCTAGGATGCAAACCAATGTGTGCAATTCATTATTTTCTGAACTCCAGAATAGGCTAGTAGGAACGAGCGGAGAAAGTAAATTCTGTGGCTTGAAATCCTAGGTTGATGTTGAGTTGTATCACTGAATCCAAACTTCTGTTACTGTTTCCCATGCCAAAACCTTGAGTCATTCATGAAGGTAATGCTATGTTCCCTTCCAGGAGCAAATATTCTGAGGGATTCAGCGGGCAATGTGAAGCTTGGTGACTTCGGTGCCAGCAAACGACTGCAGACTATCTGTCTGTCTGGTACGGGAATGAAGTCTGTCACAGGAACTCCCTACTGGATGAGTCCTGAAGTTATTAGTGGAGAAGGGTATGGCAGAAAAGCAGACATCTGGTATGTTAAAAACCCCTTCTCTACTGAAAAGTGTCATTTCATTTTCAACAGAGAGTAGGTGTTTGTTATCTGAAGCTGCTGTTTCATCCTAGGATTTAAGCTGAAGAAGGTGGCAAATGTGAACACTGACAGTCATGTTTGGAGAATCTTAACACTGAAATTTAATTTTTCACATGGCAGTTTCTCAGCCCATCAGTTTAGAGATCATGAGAGAATCCTTTCAACTGACCTTGCATGAAGTTAGGATTCCCAAACTGTTTGTTAGTTCTGAAGAGGTACTGACTGAAAGCAAGATGTGAAGCTTTGAAACATCAGTTCAGTCAGTGTGTTGTAATGAAACTTCAACACCAAAATACCTTTGATGCAAGGCAGAAAATAAAATGCTGCTCCTCTAAAAGTTGAACGCTTAAGAGTGAATTTGCTAGATTTAAAAGGGAGTATCAAAAAAATAATTTGGTTTAAGTTGTTATTAAATACATAAGAACTAGGAGGGAAAGGTAATTTGTAAAAATGAAGGTTAGGGAAACATTATATATGCCACAGTCTAACATGGCTCCGGACCACTGGACGGATGACTTTGGCAATGAGACCGCTTGCACTGCTGCTGATCTGTGAATATGCAGTAATGGGCAGGCAGCAGCAGAAGGGCTGGAATAGTAACACTGTGTTTAAAAGGGAACTACATTGTATCCAAGCAGTGGCAATACTTTTAACCTCAGGGAAATTAATTTAGGCTACTTCAGATTACTTAGTAATTACTCTGATATGAAAAATAGGTCAACCTTATAATATCAAGCAGCTGACTTGTTCAAATTTGAAGTATTGGTTCCAAGGTTATTGTGTGTTTTTTGGTGGAAACTTAAGAAAAAATACTGAAGCTAGACAGCTGTCAGTGAGTAAATCCTTATTGTGCAAAGCAATGTACGTCTGTTTAAGCACAAAACTTTTTGCAAGCATCTTGAAAAACATTGAAACTTTCTAAGAACTGGGAAATAATTCCAGCCTATTCATTTTGCAGTATCGCTTACTTGTTATTGGAAGATGCTGATCGTTAAGGACTTCTCAAATAGTTTCTCTGGCCATATGTATGCCCTTCTGCCTTCCTAAATTCTTTAAACATTGTTCCTAAACAATCTTAAAATTTTGTTTGTCAATCTAAGTATATTTTTAGTATCCTTTACTAAAAGAGAAGATACCTTGAAGTAAGGCTTTTGTTCTTTAGCTACCGTATTATTGTTTGCACACGATTCACCGGTGATAACTTGTGCATTTCTAATGACTGGCAACTCACATGGCATGCACGGAGCTCTTTCCTGGTGCTTTGCATTTCTGTTCAGCCTCAAGGAGCAGGAAAGCTTCCAAGTGCAGTGCTGAGTGTGTGGCCTGCTGACCACTGGATGCTGGCAGTGCCCTACCACAGTTGGTATTGCCTGGATAAATATGTAATTATCCCTTCACTGAGGTAGTGGCTTTCAGCCCAGGGAAGTAGTAAAGCGGAGACATAGGTAGTGCTTTGTGTAACTCTTGAGATAAAGATACAGCAGTACGTGCTGGTTTTCTCCAGTGCCTGTTTCATGCTGAAGTTACTCTCTAGTGTTAGGTGGACCCTGCTTATTTGCGATATTTTAGTCCTTCTCTGCTATTTCTTGTTTTCCTGGAAGGTCATGACTCTGTTGTAACCTGCTTTTTCACTTCTGCCTCTGTTTCAGGAGTGTAGGTTGCACAGTGGTGGAAATGCTCACTGAGAAGCCCCCATGGGCAGAGTTCGAAGCCATGGCTGCCATCTTTAAAATTGCCACTCAGCCAACCAACCCCCAGCTCCCTCCTCACGTCTCCGACCACGCTCGGGATTTCTTGAAACGGATTTTTATCGAGGCCAAGCTGCGACCGTTTGCAGATGAACTGCTAAGACACACGTTTGCACACTATCACTAATACCTGCCTCAACTCAGCTTGCATCTACTGCATTTATTTTCTATTTGACTGCACTTTTATTTTTTATTTTTTACAAAGAAAAAGGAGAAAAAAGACAAGAGAGAGAATATTCTCTTGAATCTTTGTTTCACTTAGATTGTAAACAATCTAAAATTTGTATCTAAAATGAGAATCTTCTCTCCCCCGCTCCCACCAGGACTAGAACTTTTTGTTTCTATAATGTACTGATGTGGTTGATGTAGATAAAGCACTTTAGTACATATTTGTTCCTTATTTAAAGAGGAAAAAAATTACAAATGCTTGGACAGTCAGGAACTGTGTGACTTTTTCTGACACCACTGACTGACTCAGGGTGCAGGGAAAAATAGACATGCAGCTAAAGGACATGAAGGTTACTTCTATGTGATTCTTATCTATATTGTAGGTACTTGCAGCAGAGAGTTCTAAGTTCTTACTATATTTTAACATTTAATCAGTTTCTGGAATGTACAGTTTAAGCAGGAACGTGTGGTTCTGATGAACCTGGAAGAAATTTGACAAAAATTGATGAAGTTGGGAGAACTTGGAACTCTTTGTACAGCAGCATGTCTAGCTGGTACTTCTATGTGACCAAAAGAAAATAATAAAAACGAAGTCAAAACTAATGTACTAGTTAGAGGTTTTGGTGTAGAATTATTGTATTATCTTAATATGAAAATAATTACAGGTAAACAGATTATGGGCCCAGACTCCTAGAAACTACTATACTGCAAAGGGGAAATTTCCCATGCTAGACAAGGGTCAGCTATTGGATGTAAATAGTTAGGAGAATGCCTCCTGCTCTACCTGCCAAAGAGAACCTCTGTAGCATAAGCTTTGAGGGAGACAGTTATCTTAGCTGATAAAAAATACTGATGTTGAGGGTCAGTTCTCCTCCACAGTCCCATGAATGGCTGCAGGGGAAGGGGAATGACTAATCCTTGTGCAGTATATGAGTTACTGGATTCAGAATGAGCTATAAGAAATGTTTGCAAAGCTGTTGAGAGGCGCTAGGATGGAATGTATGTCAACATCAAGTGCCTGAATAATATAAAATTCTTCCAATTCTGCACTAAAAAAAATTGGTTTAGTAATGCAGGTCAGTCATCTAGGATGTGTTGAAAATTCCTGAAATAAAGTCAAACATCTCTTAACATCAGGAATGAGTCACTGAGAAAGCTAAGACTCCAGTTATATTTTTAATAAAGTTGCACTGATGAATCCTATGAAGAAGGAGGCACAGTACAGAAAATTGTACAAAGAACAGGCCAAAAGTGCAGAGAGAGCCAGCAATTAAATAACATGAGTGTGATTATTCTAGCCTGATAATCCAGATTGGTGTTTGTCAGATTTCCAATTGTCATAAAGTGTACATTAATTACTTTTTCTATTTCTGAAATAGCATAATAAAAGAAGTAAAAATCTGAAATATTGCTTCTCAGTTGAGAAGCCCAGGTACTGATCAGGTGTAGTGAATAACTGTCCTTTCACAACAGAAAAATCAGACTCTCATATTTTTGTAGAAGAAAATAGATAATTAAAGGGGCATTTGGAAATAAACTATTGGACGACAGAACTGAAATTATGTTTACTGTTTTGGATGATTCATTGCTTGCTTTTGTTGTTTTTTAAAGGCAGAGCAGGCTGGTACTGTGACCCTTGTCTAGTTTGACAAGGCTCTACCTGTTCTGCATCTTTAGAGGACTATCAGGTTTACAAAATTCATGGAGACAGAACAATAAGCTTACCCATTCCCACAGTCACTCACATATGAGATTTCTGAATTTATTCTGCTGAATTCCATATGTTTTACCAGAGCATAAGCAGGAGTATGGATATATCCTAATCACTTTACCTGTAATGGAGTAAGAATGACTTTTTTTGGCCATGTCTCCAGAGACTGAAAGTGGTGACTTCTTCAGCTTATGTGAGCATTTTACCCAACTCATAATTTTCTCAGTCAGGGTCCACAACTGTGCAAGGCTTCCTGAGCACAGGAAGAATTAGTCAGACCAGGAAAAGTGTAAAAGGCTGAAAGGAAAGGCAGCTTGTACTGACTTTTTTTTTGTTTCTCTGTCACTAGATAAAAGCTATGAAGCAGCCTTTACGAAGAATTGGTATGTACTCTGCTGTAAGGGACCTTTGCTTTATAAGCAAAATATAGTGACAGTAGGAATGGGAAGTTTAATGTAGAACCTAATAGTTTATGTAGGTAATTTTCAAGATCATGTAATTGAAATAATTGATTTCAGACTAAGAAGGTACCAAAACCAAGGTAAAAATGTATATAAAAATCTGTAGTGGTCAGTGATTCCTGAAAAGGTAAGGAAATTTTATATTATCAAAAAAGGACATTAAAGGGAAAATGTAACCAGGTTTATCTGTAGCATTCATAACATTTAAATATACTATTCTAAAGAGAAACTGCACTCTCTGAAGCTTGAAAATTTTCAGAATCTAGTTTTCTTATAATGTGACCTTTCTGTGAAACAGTGCTGGATCATGTATATTGCAATATCACTTCCTTGTTGTGATTTTTAATTACTGAACAATCAAGTTTGCTGCTTTTGTGCCTTTTCTAAAAAAAAAAATGGCATTCAGTCATGACAACGGTCAGCATTTTGGAGCCAGGAAGAAAGCAACTTTCAGAATACATTTTTCATCATGTCTTTGGCAGGTCAGAAAGCTGCCAATGTAAAGACTGTGCTTCTTAAATGAAGTTGACATTTTCCAGTTTGAGTGATTCTAGTAAAATTTTACAAATATAACCAAGGTTATGCTTGGGCTAGTTTTTTTTCACCCTAAGGAGAATTTCTCTGCTGACTTAAATAACTTAGAGTAAATTTTTTGAGCTAGAAATAATTTGAGCTAGAAATAATTATGAAGCTAAATCAGACTTTTACCAAGAGGTTGGCTATTACTTACCTCTAGTGGGGTAATGTAGTAAAGCAAGCTGTTTTACAGGGTTTGTTAAACACTTACAGGGACTCCTGGAGTGATGGTGAATGACCCCTCATTCTAGAATTTGTGAGGTTGCATGGAATTTCATGCTTTAAATTCCATTGGAGGAGGATTGCAGAGCCAAGATCCCTACTCGCAACTTCTTGTATCTCACTTAAAAAGCCACCAGCATTTTAGAGTCACAAATTGGTCTTAATTGTTGAATCCAGTTATAAAAAAATGCCAGTGAAAGTAATACTGCTGCAGGGTTGGTTTGTTTTTCTGTAAATGCCACAATGAAGCTGTACTCTAAAGAAATAAGGGTTGAAATTCACGGTGAGTATGTGGATTTTTAAAAGTCTTACTTATCTAATGATTTTTAGTATTCTTGCTGTTTTACATACTAAATGACAAAAGCTACTTCTGTGGTATAGTTTTAATGGTGTAACTAACAGCCCTGTTAGAGCTTGACTCAAGGTTTAACTTGTGCTGTGTTGGAGAAAGTTGCTTATTTTTTATTTGGGTGATAGAAATATCCATGGAAGAACCCAAAAAGGCATGGATCTAATAATTGCATAGTTAAATCTACAGACTTCTTTTCTTGACAGTTTAAATATAGTATTAAGACTTCTAACTTGATTTCCAATTCGATTTGTAGCTAAATAGTCCTTTCAGTAAAATAAAATGAAAACTTTGGGGTTTTTTTAGCTAGTGCCTTTTTCTCTGTATGCCTTAATTTTGTTCATGTTGGAACACCATATTGAAATATGTCATACAATTCCATGTCACCAAAGCAGTCTTAGAGAATGGGTTTTTTCAAAGTGCCCAAAGCAGAGCTTGCCTAACTGCATTGAAAAGTGTGCTGGAGTTATAATCTGCAGCAGTCATTCAAATTCAGAATTTAAAAGTGATTTTTGGCTTCCTGTGCTAATACATGTTTTGTATTTGCATTCTGGATATTGTACACCAATGTACATGCCAGAAAGAGGATTTGTCTGCATGCACCTAAGTAACTGGATTGTCAGGATTTGGCTTCCTGGCTCTGGATACCAGACTCTGCAGCAGAGTTTCTTATTGGGCTTGAAAACAAAGTTGGTACATTTTTAAGTGTGGTACTGTATTAAAAGCTGTTTACTTTCAGTGCACAGGAATATGATCTCTCAAGCAAACCAACAGATTTCTTTCCTGTGCCTTGTGGATAATCCTAATCCTGCCATTGTCTTGACTGAAAGCCTTGTAGCACCCATAGGTACAGTGCAGTACAGCAAGCCATTCTTTTGGACAGCATAGAGCAATGTCTAACTGCAGCTTCAGAGACTTGAGCAAATTGGTCAGATCTACAGTTATTTATAACCAATTTCTTACTTTTTTAATCTTGAAAGACTGTGTCACGCATATAGAAAAGTATAATGTGTGTGCTTGAATGTAAGTCCCTGTGGTGTTTCTGGAAAAGCGAAAGTATTGCCGCCAGTGTCATTTCTTCTTGCTGGTAACTTGCTGTCTTGTGGCAATGACAAGTCTGCAGTGTAGAATCACATACAATTACCAAAGCTTTTCTATCCCATATACATATAGCCAAAAGTGATGTTTCATGTCTCTTATAAATAGTGTGTATCCACCAGTAAGCTGTTGCTGACTGAGTAAAGCAGGTACTAGTAAAAAGTGATAGACACTGCCCATATTTCAAACATGTGGGTGTTTATAGTTGCTGTTTGATACGCAAAACTCATGCTTGTATTAAAATGAAGAGTTTTCTTTTTAAAAGCTCTTTCTAATTTAATCTTACTGTCATCATTCTAAAATTACTGCATAAGCTTGATGACTAAAACCTGGTGACTTTTGTAGCTGGGTTTGAGCCTTGGGACGTTTCAGGAGCACCATGAAGATAAAATTGTGACCTGATCTGTTCTGTGCACCATAGTGAGAATGTTTCAAAGCTGTGGGAAGTGGCCAGTCCTCTTTATGTGACATCCAGATGTCACCCACAGTTACTTGGATGTGAGTGCTGCCTTCAAGAGGAGCCACTAATGTGCACTGAGGGGTTAGACAGGTTTGCTATCAAGCCAGGGTTCCTGAATCAAAATCTGTGATCAGAAACATTTGATATCCCCCACTTGGCCTACACCATTTATTTTTCTTTCTAGATGGCAAAGCTTAAGTCTTGCATAGGTGGTGGCCTGTGATAGCTCCTGAGTAAGGTGTGTGTCCAGCTTTAGACCAGGGAGCCCATCACTTGAACCCAGGATGCTGCAGCTCCCAGTTTGCTGGTGCAATCCTTTGGTTTCCTCTAGCAATATATATGTGTACAGAGTTGGGAGGTAGATGAGGTGGAGGAAATTATATTTCTCATGTTTCAGAGCAGTCACATCTTGGCTAGGGCTTAGTTTTCAGAAACTTGTTTTAAAGGGAGAGGACCTGGATTAAATGTTATAAAAAATGTATCTTATCGTTCAGCCCTTACGTTGAGTTTACAGGTACGAATTGGAGGTCAGGGTCTTCTGTTGAGAAATAAGAAAAAGGATACTCCAGCTCATGAGTGGATAGTCATAGGAAATATATCAGAGCTTTTTGTGCTTTTTACCCAAAAATAGATGATCCTTTTTCCCCAGAGGTTTGTATAATGTGGATATAAAAACAAGGATTGCGTTTTCTTTTCTGAACAGCTATTAGATTGTCAGTTGCCTAGTGTTTGCTTCTTGTTAATACCAGTAAAAGAAGGTGGTGTCACCCTAAAATTGGAATGGTTTATAAAGCATAGTGTCTGTCATCTCAGACCTCGCAGGAGTTGTATAATGGAGTATCACTGTAAATATGTGGAGGAGACTTAGATTAATTGGAACGTAGGATTTTAGTTTTCATGAAGCTATGAATAAAAATTTGTAAATTTACTCTTGATCTAATGTACATTTTTATGTAGCCATTAAATTCTCTATTTAATCTATCAGTTTCTCACTGTAAATGTTTTTACTCTCAGTTGAATGCTGGGCACAGTTTGTAATGTATGTACACAAAGGTGTTTTTTTCTATCAACGTTGACTTTTTTGCACATTTTTGGAAATATTTAATTTGTACACTGATTTAATACTCTGACCAATTGTCGATGGGTGTATGAGAATCACGTGTGTGTGCAATGTACTACTGTCTGGATGTATGGGGTTTTTTATTACTTCTGAGATGTTGCTGCCAGTAACTGCACTGCTGTTGCTGCTTTACATGGAATATCTTGTGTGTATAAAAAAGAAAAAAACAATTTAAAAATTAGCTTATGGTTATCATGGTTGAGGAACTCAGGAGTTGGGCATTGCTTGCTGGTTCCATTGTCTAACAGCCTTCCAAAGTTAAAAACAACCAATCAACCCCGCCTTGTAATTCTGTGTATGCATTGAATGTGTGTGTATATGTATCCCAGTAATCTTATTCCACAATTTCATTTCTACATTTTTATGAACTTGTTTTTTAAGGGTACTATGTTTAGTTAGAATAATTAAATATATAAAAGCTTTGAGAGATGATTTACTAGATAAATATATTTTCAGCTGGCTGATGTTCAAAATATTTTTTTAATTTTTGTTTTTAACCATTCGAAATGTATTTGTATTTCCAAAATCAGACACGAATTGTACTTAGAAATATATTAAAACACTCTGTAGGGACAACAGTGTGATTTCTCTTTAAGAATTCTGTACTTCAGAACACTGCGCAATGTCACTCTCGTATCTCAATTCCGAGTTGGCTTTTTTATTGTTATTTACGGTGCGCTTTCCGGAAGTTCAATTTATTTTGTTAATTTTAAATTATTTTTCCTCATTTCCCGCTGTCCCGGGATGTGGCTGTCCCCCGTGTCCGAGGCTCCGCCCCGCGCCCGCCCGCGCGTCTCCCCGCGGCGGGGGCGGCCCCGGGAACAGAGAGACGATGGTATCTCCGCCCTTCGCGGCGCTGCCCTGCGGAAGTGACGCGCGGGCGGGCGCAGCGCGGCGCGCGGCGGCCATGGGCAGGAAGGAGCGCGGTGAGCGGGGCCGGGGGCGGCGCGGGCCGGGCCGGGGAGGGGGCACCTGGGGCGGCTCGTCACAGCTCCCGCTCTGCTCCCAGATAAGAAGAAGTCCAAGAAGCGCCATTACGATGACGACGAAGACGATGAGGACGAAGGTGCCGGGAAGGAGCCGCAGGAGGCGGTGCCGTCGGCGGCGGGGAAGCAGGTGGAGGAGAGCGGCACCAAGGTGGACGAGTACGGCGCCAAGGACTACCGGCTGCAGATGCCCCTGAAGGCCGACCACAGCTCGCGGCCGCTCTGGGTGGTGCGTGCGCGGGGGGCCGGGATCGCTGCGGGACACGGACGGGGCCGGGGAGGGGCTGTTCTCCCGTGGAGAAGCCGGGACTGCTGCGGGTCAGGCGGGGAGCGCACGGCGGGCCGCAGTGTGCGGGTGGAGAGCCTCGGGCGCGCCTGGGAGCGCGGTTTGATGCGGTTCGGGGCGGTGCGTCCCCTGCAGCGCCGGTGCGGGGACAGCCGGGACGGGAGCCCCGGCAGCCTCCAGCCGTGTCCCCGCTGTCGCGGGTGTGCTGCGGACCGGGCAGGGCACAGCAGCAGCTCAGCCGGACGTCTCGGGGAAGGCTGTAAAACACAGCGGGCTGGCTGATGACACGAGAGGGATCTATCACTGCAGTGACACAGTAGCAAGGCTTGTATTTAATGGAGTGAATGGAGTGAATTTGTATTTGATGGAGTGAAACGGCTTTCAGACAGGCTGGCCTCATCTTCTGTAACTGGTGCCATTTGTTTTCTTTGCTCTTTGAAAGGGATGTCAGTAAACTTGCCCAAGGTCTGGCCAGTGGTGCAGCATCTAGGGAAGAGGTGATTTCCCAGCCAGCATCTGCACAGTGCCTGTCACCAAGTGCTGTACAGGCACCCAGGGCTGTGACACCCAAGCGCTGCCTTTCATTCATTAATTTATTCGTTCATTCCACGTAAAATGAGCAAGGAGTTTTGTTGTTCCAGGGGAATGGGGCTGGAAGCTTGCCTCTACTCAGGCAATTTCTGTAGCATTAAAAAAGAAAGAATACCAGAATGTCAGTCTGGAAAAACTTTATTGATCTGGGTGTGGTTTATTCATAGTGCCATGGAAGGAACATGGACAAATCAATTCCTGGACCATTTTCAGAAGACAAAAGTTACATGTTTATTTGTTTTCTTGTAACTTCATTATGAGATTCAGGTAAACTAACACTTGTGCCTTCAGCATTTGTTTATTTCTGTAGGCTCCTGATGGACATATATTTTTGGAAGCCTTTTCTCCAGTTTACAAATATGCACAGGACTTCCTGGTTGCCATTGCTGAGCCTGTGTGCAGACCCACCCATATTCACGAGTACAAGCTGACTGCTTACTCCCTGTATGCTGCTGTGAGTGTGGGCTTGCAGACAAGTGACATCACTGAGTATTTGCAGAAACTCAGCAAGACTGGTGTCCCAGATGGAATCATTCAGTTTATCAAGGTAAGGCTATTTTACTGGCATTGGAAATACATCTTTTTCTGCTAAGGAATTCCTTTCCTGCTGCCTCTGCCTAATTGATTTATTATTTTTTAATCTTTCATCACTTTTAACTGTCTTATTCTTCTGTCATGGTTTCAAGAGAACATTTTTTTTTCTGTCTTTTTGCGTACGATATTGCTGCACACGTATTATTTTCATAATATAGTCTTTGTGGGATTTATAAAAAGTACATTTAAGTGTCTGTGTAGATAATTTCAGTCAGTACAACTCATACATGGGGAAAGTTTCCTCAGAGTTGCTCTGAAGGAAAACTTAGAATGTGGGAAGCAGTCTGTAATAGTGGGGCACTATAAGACAGCCTGCCTTATCCTGCAAGTGTGTCCTCACAGTCTTGGAAGCAGTTTGAGATTAGGTATAAAAAGTGAGCATCTGTGCCTGATCTCCTGCGTAAGATGTTGTGAGCATCTTCTGAAAATACCTTTTGAGGTTTGTTCCATGAGCATAACAGCAGTGCAAGTAAATGGTTTGTGGTAAGGTGCTTCCTCACAAAGACTTAAAGCCATTGCAGTGTTTGGTCCTAAGCGTGGAATCTGTTTTTTGCACGTTCCTAATGATTGTTCTCTTTGTAGCTGTGCACCGTCAGCTACGGGAAGGTGAAGCTGGTTCTGAAACATAACAGGTAAGTGGCTTCTTCCTCAGCTCCTGTGGCAGGAAACCCTGCAAATGCACAGCTGTAAGTGAGTGCTCTCAGGAGCTCTGGAGTCTCACAGCTGCCAGCTGAGTGTAACAGCTCTCAGGTATTACTTTTACAGCTTTTGGAAGTATTTAATACATTAGCTGATGGGTTCTGTTTGGCTGTCCTGAGTTAGCACTGGTTGTCATCATGTTTTTAAAAGTAGGTTGCAAATTTGATATTGTAGCTTGTTTCTTTATTGCTTGAACTTGCAATATGTCTTTGAGGTTTTCAAATCATTTGGGAAAGATACGCAAATCCAATGGCAAGAGGTGGGTGCTTGTGTCTGTGTTGAATTTAGATTGTTTTAAACCTAGAGGATAATGCTAGAAGGGGCCTGGAGAAGTCAGCGCATATTTTAACTGTGATCTCCAACCAGCATCATCATTGAGGCATCTCCAAGATGCATTAGTTTTAAATTTTTAGGTGGTCTGTGTTTTGGAAGTTTGGGGCTTTTCTGGTGCTGTGGACAGGACTTGAAAACACCACATCTGGCATTTTCACAAACTCACCTCAGTTCAGTCTAAACAATTTACTTCATATGTGTGTCACAAATAAGACATGTATGTGAGAGGTCTGTGTGGGCATTTCTGCTGGAGTTTGCTACTCAGGTTAGAGAGCATTTGAGTAAGATGGAGGGATGACTGCACAGCACATGATGCTTTTGGTGTGAGGCATCTTTTAAAGTTTTGGTTGCCATGATGTCTTTATTTTTAAATTAGCACCCTAAGGTTGTATGCTTGAGCGTGCATCTAGCTATGCATCTGTGCCACTCTTTCTATGAGTTACTCAGTTTTTGAGTTCATAAAAATGTTTTCCTTTATTCTTTCATTTTAGGTATTTTGTGGAAAGTACCCACCCTGATGTCATTCAGCAGCTTCTGCAAGACCATGTAATTAAAGAATGTCGCCTGAGAAATGCTGAAGGTGAAGAGACAGAGCTGATTACAGAGACATTCACAAGTAAATCAGCGGTATGTCCAGCCATATTCTAAAATTACTGCAGTAACTGCAGGTAAACTCTTGAGTACTTTGGAGTTGCTATTGTTTGTTTGTTTGTTGTATCAGCTTCATTCTGCCAGTATCAAACTCTGCCTCTTTAATGAGCCAGAATTTGGGGGGAAGAGGGCAGCCAGAGTGTGTCTCTAATGAAACTTTTGGTGAAAATTCACATTCCTCTATTTCAGATTTCCAAATCTAGTGAAGGTGGCCTTGGTCCATCAACTTCACAGGGAACAGATGCTCAGAATAAGCCAGATGTCCCAGCTGACTTATTTGAGTTTTATGAACAGATGGACAAAGATGAGGAGGAGGAGGAGGAAACGCAGACGGTGTCTTTTGAAGTCAAGCAGGTATGAATATTGTACAGAAGCACATAAGCATGAGAACTTACTAGGAAGTACTGTGTCTCTTTGTTTGGTAGAGGAAGTCATTAACATTTCTTTCCTTTTACCTTCCAAAGTTTAGAATTTTAGGGGGTGGCAGTGTGGGTGTTGTTCCTTCCCTGCCTGCAGAGTGCAGTGCTCACAGGCCAGAGAGGCTCAAGGGACTCAGAGAGGTTCCTGTCATGTGTGGCTGAGAATTACTTAGTTCAAGATGAGAATTCAGTTGAGGAATGCTTTCAGTGAGCTTTTTTTTTCCCCTTTTCATGGTTGCAGAAGGAACTCTTTCTTGGTGGTTCCAATTTCATCACTTGAGAAGGGGAGCTGAAGGTTGGAGCACAGTCTTTGCTTGAACTTCTATAGAACTTCTCAAGTCGTTTTTGGACTTGGTGATTCTAATGATGCCTTAGAAGGGGGGAAAAGGAATTTCAAAAAGGATAACTTAGTAGCTGTTTTGTTTATTTGAAAAAAAAAAAAAAAAAAAACAACCCAAACCAACAACCTCTTGGTGACTGATTCAGCCTGTCAATGACTTGGAATAAGTTCCATACAGGTATGGAGGTTTTCAGGGTAACAGATTTGTGTAACACAGAGAACCTTTCATGTCTGTTGCTGAACTCTTCATTGCAGGACCTCAGGGTGTAGTTTAGTCATTGCCAGGTAAGCAGCAATCTGAGCTGAATGTGTCATGTTCTTCCATCTGCCTAAAGAGCCCTCTCTAATACTAACTGTTGTTCAAAATGTTCAGGGGGGTGAGGTAATCACAGGTGAAGTTTCCAGAATAAGCCTTAGCTCTTGCAACTTCATAAACATAAAAAATGAATGGAACTTCACTTGGTACTATGTCATCTAGTTGTTTTTAGGGGAAAAGAAATTAATTCAGATGTGGAGAATTTATCAACTGAAGCTTTGTTTCCTCTTTAGGAGATGATTGAAGAACTTCAGAAGCGTTGTATCCATTTGGAGTACCCCTTGCTGGCAGAATATGACTTCAGAAATGATTCTGTGAATCCTGATATCAATATAGATCTGAAACCTACTGCAGTCCTCAGGCCCTATCAAGAGAAAAGCCTAAGGAAGATGTTTGGGAATGGACGAGCCAGGTCTGGTGTTATTGTCTTGCCATGTGGTAAGTTTCTGTGTTGGTACTTAGACAATTTGTTCTGTATTTGCCTGTAGTAAAAGAAAATTCCAAAGATGACAGCTGCCTGGATTTCAGACAGCCTCAGGGACTGTTCTGGTTCCAGTGTGCAGAATCCCAGTGGTTTTTATTGAGCTGGTGGTGAAGCTGTGCTGAGGGAGAGCCGGGTCACAGAGCTGTCGGTGTCCTGGCAGGGGCTGGGAAGCAGCTGTGGTACCTTCACATTGCCAGTCCTGCTTCCTCTGTGCCCTCTGCCACCTCTGCTCATCTCCTGTGAAATGTAAAGCTGTGGGCCTTGGAATTTATTCCTTGGTTGGGAATAGGGAAACTGGGGCTGGGGAGTTTGAAGAAGAAATGAGAAACATTCTGACTGAGACAACCTACAGAAAATGGGGAAAAGGAGCAAACAGGAGGCTGTGTGCCAGTGCCCTCAGTACTGGGCGAGAAGGAGGCACATGGGACCTGTGATGAGGGCCTGAGAGTGTGTAAGGGGTGCTGGGAGAAGTGCGAAGGATGGGAAGATTTAAGGACTTGCTTTGTGGGGGAATGTATAACTGGCAGAGACAGAGGAATAGAGCACCCCTAGGGAAGCTTTCTGTAGCCACCCGTAATTTAACATTCTTTTGAAATTAAAAAGCATTAAAATGATTTCTTCTAATTGTCAAAGCCATTGTTTACAATTATTTTCTTGAGGAAATACAGTTGTGTCCTGTAGACAATCCAGCTGTATTTTTAAGAAGCGAATACTTGATTTCTTTACGACTATTGTAGCAAAGAAACAACAAAGAAATTTCCCTTTGCATGATTTCATATCCTCTCACGGTTTTCCTTGGCTCTTTTGTTTTGTTTTCCTCCTACTCCAGTGGTGTCTGAGAGATGACTAATGAGTGTCACTCCTCCTGCCCTGCAGGTGCTGGCAAGTCTCTGGTGGGAGTGACAGCCGCGTGCACTGTGCGCAAGCGGTGCCTGGTGCTCGGCAATTCTGCCGTGTCTGTGGAGCAGTGGAAGGCCCAGTTCAAGATGTGGTCCACCATCGACGACAGCCAGATCTGTCGCTTCACGTCTGATGCCAAAGACAAGCCCATTGGCTGTTCTGTTGCCATCAGCACATACTCCATGTTGGGGCACACGACAAAAAGGTCTTGGGAAGCAGAAAGAGTAATGGAGTGGCTTAAAAGTCAAGAGTGGGGCCTTATGATACTGGATGAAGTCCATACCATTCCTGGTAAGGAAAGGGTGTGCAAACCTTCCATGTTGCACACATTGTTAATGTCCTTTTGTTCTTGTAGAAGTGGTGTTTTTTTGCTGTTGTTCTCATGATTAATGTAGTGAGTAAACCCATGGCTTAGGGTTTTGGAATAAGTAAACTGCCTTGTTGTACTTTTTTTTTTTTTTTTCCCCCGATACTACATAGTTTAGCTGACCACTAGTTTTCTGAACCCTTCAAATTAGACACTGTGTTTTCTATAATAGCTGTGTGAAGTCCAAGTTCTTCCATGTAGGTTGATTAAGTGCTCTTAAAAAGCCTGAATTACCTTTGCATAATTTTGCTGTAAACATATTTGAGCATGAGAGGAATTCATCTGCTGCCTTCTCTTAGATGCAGTGGCACTGCAGGCCAGCTTTTAATATCTATGAGTAACCATAGTGATTAACATCTAGAAATAACTGTTGTCTTTGAAATTGGCATTTAATTGAGATCTGTACTACTGGAAAGCAATAATGTACTATTAAAGTGTCTGTGAAATAATCCTGGCTAAAAAGCCACGCAAGGTTCTGTTAGCTGTTCTTCCTTATTCTTATTTGAATATATTTTGGTGTCTACAGAGAAGTATGGATTTCAGAAGCAGACCTTGGTGATTAATGGCCATTTTATCAAAGTAGCATGGTGCTGGCACTGTTCTGTCACTTTTGTTCTTGCTTGGTTTCATAGAAATGAAGGTATAGCAACTGCTCTGTGATTTCTAGCAATACTAAACATGAGTAATTCTGCCATGTCCTGCAAGTCCTGAGTGTGGCAGTCAGCCAAGAGTCCTTGTGTCATAGTTCTTGCGAGGAAATAGTAGATACCCAAACCAAGCCATGTAACCTTTGAATATATTCATTTTCTCTTGGGGAATGGGAAATAGCAGAGATGCGAGAAGGTTTACTGGGATTTTCAGAGTACACTTGACAATGCAAAGTAAAGCTGCAATCACTGTGCAGTTTTGCTGTAACACAGTTTTGTTAGGAGTGTGTGCAACGGGGTACAATTTCCCAATGCTGTGCTTGCCTTATGTTCAGGAGTTGATGAAAATGTCTTTTAAAAGTTGCAGTATTTGTCTTCTAAAACCATTTAGAAAAGTTAACAGAAAATTTGTCTTGGATTTCTTAGCAAAAATGTTCAGACGTGTGCTCACTATCGTCCAAGCTCACTGTAAACTGGGGCTGACTGCTACCCTGGTCAGAGAAGATGATAAAATTGTTGACCTGAACTTCCTGATTGGACCAAAGCTCTATGAAGCCAACTGGATGGAGCTGCAGAACAGTGGCTACATTGCTAAAGTCCAGTGTGCTGAGGTGATGCTCTGCTTTTTGGTACTATTAGTGTCTATTTAGTATGCTTAGAAAGTTGAGAAAAAATTTTGCAGCTCTTATAAAAAAGAGCAGTAGTAGAAATTGTAAAACACATAAGAAAATACCTGCTTATTTCAAGCCTGAACATATGAGGGTGAAACTTGAAAACGTAGGACTGGATCTCACCATTCTTTCAAATATAAAGATATGACCTCTGTTCTTTCCAGCATATGGATGAGAGGTAAATCTAGTATCAGAAGAAGCGAAAGTCTTTCACACAGGCACATTAGAATGTTAAAGTAATCTTTCTGGAAAGCCAAATTCAATGTATTAGCTCTAGTAATTGACATGGAAGATACTTAGAGAAGAGTATAACTTTCTTCAAGCTCTCTATTATTTACAAGGTTTCCATCTAAGCATTAGAGGACTGCTTTTTCATGAACTTTTTGGTCTCCCATTGAATGGAAGTAAAGTTTTAGCAGCTGCAATGTGTTATGGTAGAGTTTAGGTGTTTTTTTTGTCTTTTTGTTGTTGTTAATTGTTGTGGTGGTTTGTTTTAAGCCTGTTTTGCTAATTTCATGCAATTCTCCCTAACTCTGGTACTGAAATAAAAGATGCAAATGCAGGTCAGCTGTTCTCCTTTTGAACACTGTGCAAACTGGAGGTTGTAGAAGGAAAAAAATCCACTGCTTTGAACTCACAGAATGCAAGTGAAAAGCACCTAGAAAATAACTGTTGAAGGGAGAGTAACCAGTCCTCCAATTCAGATTTGCATTTAGACACTTAGGTTAGTTCTGCTGTGTAAGCAAAATTCTCAGTCCCTGAACTGCCCTTTAGTCATTGAAAAATGTAGCATGGGCTACCTTTTTTTCTGAATGATGGGAAAATTCTGTAAGTTTATATTTCTTAGGCCAGTGTTTCGAACTAACATTTGATGACTCGGCCAAAAGCAAAGAATAAAAAACTCAGTCTTAACTCCTATACATGCACAGCTGCTTTGCATATTTGTTTGGATTTCCTTGAGGAGTAGCATCATTAATCATCGTGGTTTATTCCGCTCAGCCAGGAAAGGTGTCTGGCTCACTCTTTAAGTGCAGTTCTTCCCAAGTGGCCAGAGAGGGCACTGCTGATGTCTCATAGGGCAGCTCATGGTTGTTGCAGGTGTTGCTCTTTCACTGCTCTAAAAGAGAATGAGCAGCTCAGTTTAAAAAGTTACACAAAATTTAAAAAAAAAGACAACAAACCTATTCTTTACCTGTTTTTTCAGAGTTTTGTAATTTACAAATTACAAATAATCCATTTCTGAGCAGCCATACGAAGTCTTTGCCTGTCTTGCAAAATGTTAAATGAAAATATAATTGCAGCAAGTAGATCTTACCCATTTCCTAATCCAGAAGAGAGTGCAAATACAAAATAAATGTGTTTGCCATGTAGTCAGAGGCATTGAGCAATAGATGAATTTTTTTTACCACAGTCATATATTCAGTATTTGTATCTCATTCTCACTTTGATGTAATTCTCTTCTGGTTCAAGAGTTTTAAGTCTTCCATGTAGACAGCACACAATAACAACAGAGCCTATTCAGTGCATGATTTTATTTTTAGTGTAGTTAAAGGATAATAAAAGCATAAGTCACTGGAAAAAATACTTTGAAACAAAAAAATTAGGTCTTATCAGTACAGAACAATTCATATTGTTTAAATAAACGTCTGTAAATTGTCATTAACTTCCTTAGCTGAATGGTGGTTATGAAAGAGGCTTTTCTCTGTGTTAGTTCGTTAACTTCTGTTGTGCAATGGATATGAGGGAATAACTCATGTACAGCAGAGTGAATGTTTCCTAAATTATATGCCCTATGGATAGTGTCAGATATTATCAATAGTGTCACTTCATTGGCTTAAACTTGATAATTTCTTCTTTTTTTCATGCTACAGTAGAAAAATTAAACCTAAACTTATTGAAGTACTGTGGTTATTATTTACATAATAGAAGAATTGCTTAGATATCCTGGGGTGATGTTATTGTCTGTTGAAAACTTCTAATCAATCCTAGTATTTTGGAAATTTTAGACTCAATAGCTGTTAAAATAAAAGTCACTCCTTTATTTGAAGAAAGATGGGTGAATTTGTTCTGTAATGAAGACAAAACGTGTCTCAGCTTTCATAATATGGATGAAAATTAATCTTTATGGGAAAAAGCTTTGACTGCTGTGAGAGGGAGACTACACAGTTCATTCCCTTTACTGCTTCATAAGAAGTAGTGGCATTCAGTAAATTATTTAAGTGTGAACATGAAGTAACTATCTTTCAGTCTTGTTCCAGTCCCACTGCCTATTTCTGTCATGGATCTCAATGCCAAAGCATTTTGGAAAAACAGATTTTAGCGGTGCAGGAGACTTCACTGACTGGTAGCTTTCATTTTGGTACAGAAATGAAAGTGTTAAAATGTGTGACCTGCCCTATGCAGAAAGTCCTAATGCATTACCATCACCCAATATTTTTTTAATTCCCACTAGGATTAAATAAGTAAATAATGGAGTGCTACTTTGTGTGTGTGTTTTCTAATTGTAGGTCTGGTGCCCGATGTCACCTGAATTTTACAGAGAATATGTAGCTATTAAAACAAAGAAAAGGATATTGCTCTACACCATGAACCCAAATAAATTCAGAGCCTGTCAGTTCCTGATTAAGTTTCATGAGCGACGGAATGATAAAATCATCGTCTTTGCTGATAATGTGTTTGCACTGAAGGAATATGCAGTCAGACTTGGGAAGTAAGTATTCACAACCAGTGATGGCACTGTTGTTTTCTTCCTTCCATGACAATTTCCTTGCAATCTCACAGCTTTCACTAGTCTTTAATATTTTTTGTAATGCTGTAACTCCAGTCCTCCTGCATAAAAAGCTCAGAAGGGTATTTTTGGATGAACCTTATTGGCACTGCAACATGAAAAATGAGGTGCTTTTGGAAATATCACTAGAACTGTTTCTTTAATGGATGATAGCTTCCCCTATCTCTCTGAGACAAAGGTTTTCAAATATATAGTCTCTGGATCTTTTAGGATGTTCTGAGACCCAGGGCCACCTTCTTCAGGTTCTCAAAAGGTCTCATCCTTGTCTAAAAAAACTTAAGACAAGGTTTTTTGTATCTGTGCTGTACTAGTGCACTGCCTAGAAATGCAGTAATTGTTTAATAAACTAAAGGACATTTCTCCCTAGAGCTCCTTGATTACCTTAAATGACTGTAACATGAGTGCTGTTACTGGAGATGGTGCAGACAGGGTTTAATGAGGGGTCTGCTGGTAGGATTTGGAGAGGGACAGTCAGGGAGAGTTTGTCAGGATCAGGCATAGAGCAATTATTGGGAAACAACCTTATCCTTTCTTTGACAAGTCCAAATAATGCCTTACTTGCTGGAAGCTGTGGGACATTTTGATGGTGTATGATTTCTTGTCTAGGAATTTCAGCAGTACTCCTTAGCAATACCACAAACAAGCCTTACACTTTTGAAAATTTGTGATCAGTTCTGACTGCAGTTTAAGGGGCTGTGTTGTGCTGGCATGCTGTGACATCAAACAGCAAGCAGAGCTAATGGTGCTGGATGAATTCCAACACCCGTGGTCTCTTTCATCATTTTTTTAATCTGTCTGGACAGAGATTAGCTGTAATGATGCCTCTGGAATGTCTCTAGCAGTGTTCAGTGTACCACAGACAAAGCCTTTAGCACAGGCAATGCTGGGGGGGCGGGGGATGCTACGGAGCACAGCAGATGTAAGTGGGGTAGATGCTGTGGAAGTGTGGCAGGAAAACCAGTTGAAGAAATAGTAGGTGGTCCCTTTTTATATTCTGGAGTGAATTCTATGTTTTTCACGTCATTTATGGAGCTCCAGGTTATCCAGCTGCTACTCTTAGAAAAAAAAGGAAGCTTGCTGTGCTGGACAAAGTTGAGGTTTGTTTTAACCAGAGTTTTTTTGCTGTGAGCAGGCTAAACCAAAGGGAACTGTTAGTTTGTGCAGGGCAGGAATTGTGTGTGTGGAGGAGACAGCAGCCCAGTGGGTACAGCAGGAGTGCTGTGGCTGTGTGCCCAGCAGGAGCACAGCTCCCACTGCCCTTCTCATGGCTTGATGGGGCTGGGTGGGCTCCCCCATGGGGGGAGAGGTGGCCACGGTCCGACTGCCTCTGCTGGCTCCTCCTTTAACCCCCTTGCCCTTGGTAGTGGGGAACCATCAGGGAAAGACCATGCACATGACAGGAATTACTTTGTCTGCAATTTTTGAGGCTAGAGAGTCCAAATTTGCTTGGCCACCTTTCCCTCTGTCATGATTCTGTCATCCATAGCTCATGTACTGACTGGTTTCACTGGTGTTGGGAATATGTTTAAATCACTGTTTCTGAAGGACTGTGCCTCTGTGGTTTTGTCAGTTATGTCAGTTAATGGAAGAGGAATCTATCTTTGCAAACCCCTCAAATGTCTTTTCGCAGTGAGGAAAATGAGTCATTAAAAAAAGAATCCATTTAGCACTTAATGTTCTAGATTCAGAAAAGTACTCAGGAATGCCAGTGAATCACTGTCAAGTAGGATCTGGGCAAGTTAAAATGAAGGATTGATAGCCAGGAGTTCAAGATTATTCTGTTCTTAATACAAGATGTGTTTGACTGCCTTCTTGGTGGCCTTAAGAAAAGGAAGGCTCAAAAATGCTTTAGTTTCAGTTTAAATCTGCCATTTAACTTGACAATTTAAATACTACATGGAATTTAAAATAAGACTTAATATATTACTGAATGTTACAAAATGAATAATAAAGGTATTTTTTAGAGTTGACTCATTTACCACTTTCATTTTTAGCTGTTTTTTCTAGAAGTCTGCTTAAATATACTAAATAGAAGAATTAGATTAGAGATTACTAGGATTGTTTGGTAAAAAACCCTAGAATAAAGTTTGTAGTAAAGAAAGCAAGAGGAGCCAGGGCACAGGGATTAGTTGATAAGAATAGAAAACCTTAGTCCTATGCACTGCCATATTTGTGTTCAGCCATCATGTATGTGCAATACTAAATGGAAAATTTGAGCTTGGTTCCTTGTGTTAGAAATAATTCATGGAACTGTGGGCAAAACAGTAATTGGAAAATTTAACTCCTGTTTTTTGGAGATGCTTGGTAACCTTCATTTGGAAAAGTAGTACAACAGATGACAAACAGTGGCAGTGCTATCCTGCATGCAGCTCACTGTTTTTGCGTGGGCTTTGCTCTTTCTAGCTTTTTGGTTTTTTAACTCTGCTTAGGCAGAAATAAAACAGCCAGACACTGGAAAATTCATAGCAGTCCATGTTACTCATGAAGTCTGTGAGGGACTGAGAGTTTGTGTGAGTCTTTGGGATTGAGACATTAAATGTTCCATGTAATTCATTGTCAGACATTAGAAACCATGGGTGAAATGCCACTGTGAGCTGCTCATGAAATGTTTGAGTCCTTTGCATCATTTCAGTAAGCCCAGAAGGTATTAGAAGGGATAAGAGGTTAGCTTGAAAAGCAAAAATAATTTTCCCAGAACAACACCCAGCAGCCAGTTTGTGACACCCAGCATATCCTTGATAGAGAAGCCTGTATTTTCAAGTGTTTAAATAGGAAGCAAAGGTTGCAGCTGTAAATGTGCTAACTCAGTACATTTGAGGAAAAAAATGTCTTTAACAGCTGCCTTCAGTCTTTCATGTAGGCTTAGCAAATGTATTCAGTCTGTTGATATATAGCTTCATTGGTGCACGTAATTGCAAAACATTTGTAACTGTCAGAATTTCTTTCTGGCTAACTGGGTTGCTGCAGAGGGTTCCACAAACCCCTGGGCAGCTGCCATGAAGAGTCAAACAAGCTAAAAGTAAACTGATATCTGTACCAAGATGTGGTTTGTTTTCATATCTTCTCAAAGGTGTCCTGCACTCCTTGCCATGGTACCTCATAAGAAATGAGTGAGAAATCTTGAATTTATTTCATTTGTATATGTTGTGTTCTTTTCAGACCTTATATCTATGGTCCTACTGCACAAGGGGAAAGAATGCAAATTCTACAAAACTTCAAGCACAATCCAAAAATCAACACTATTTTCATTTCCAAGGTGAGGGAGTACATTCACTGTCCTTGTGCCTGTCTTTGGAGTCAGCTTTAAGAGGCAGCTGCACATGCATGGTGTGCATTTGACATCTTTGTATCACAGCTCACAAAGAAAGCTGTGCTTTGTATTCAGTGTTGGCTGGGGAGATGTGGAAATAAGAGCCTGCTCAGAGGGTGCTGCTCTGTTGCAGGTAGGGGACACATCCTTCGATCTGCCAGAGGCCAATGTTCTCATTCAGATTTCATCCCATGGTGGGTCACGAAGGCAGGAGGCTCAAAGGCTGGGACGAGTGCTGAGAGCCAAAAAAGGTAAAGGAGGTGGTGCTTGGGCTCTGGGCCTTGGATCATAGCAACCTAGAGCAGGAGAAACTGGATGTTCATGAGGTTTCTTTATACTGTCCTTATGTTTTAGTCAAAGAGAGTATACCTATATACCAGTGAATGAAAGTGAAGTGTCTTCTGGGTCAGTAAACTTAGTGATGAGAAAACTTTAAAAAAAAAAAAGCTGAAACTGACTTTCTATGGCAATTCTCTCACTTTTTCATTCCTTGATATTTTCTTCAACATGAAATTGTTTGTGTAGGATCATAGTATTATTCTGAGAAGCAAGCCTCTAGAAATCACATTCTTGACACTGTAGATTACTTGCTTTTAAAAATTGGATTTGGTTTTTGACTAGTGTGTTTTTGTAAAACATGGCCAAAGGAATTTTTTTGTTTAGAACAATTAAATACTTAAAATAATACTTAAATACTTAAAATACTTTGTACTCAGACTTAAACTCTGCACACACTTTTTGTGCAGTTTGTGCTTGTTACAGGTAAGGCTTTGTTTGAAAATGCAAATGAAACCCATGTTAGTGAATTGACAAAGTCTTAGTGAAACCCTGGGTTTTAAAAGAGAACCTATTACCCAGGTAACAGACCTTAAGGACTGTAAGTGTAAAAAAAAGTTTATACACAGCCTGGTATATGCTGGTCTTCAGATAGTGCTATGAATTCTTAGCTAAATATCTTTGCTTCACTTTTTAAATTTAAAAACACTGCAAACTCTAGTTCACATGAATAAAACTTTTCCTTCGTCTTTTTCTGTTGGACTTTTTTTGACATGCACTGCAGTCCTTGCTCTTGACTTTTCACTTCTTCTTGACATGATAGACTTAAAAACAATTTTATCTTTCACCATGGCTAGCAGAATAAAGCAGCAGATTCTTCTTAGAGCACCTGTGTGATTGTGTTAGACTACATTTCCTTTTCTTTTTTTGTCTTTTCACCTATCCTCAAGTTATTTAGACCAAAAGTAGGAGTTTCCATGCTGTGTCAATCAGTTTATGCAAGGTCTGGGTGCAGCTAGACAAGGCAAATAGTTTTTTTAGGGACAAGTTATTTAAGTACCTGTTTTCAGTATTTATTCCTTGGTTGTTCTTTGTTGCAGTGTTCCAAATGAAACTAATCAGAGTGTTTTTGTCTCCTAGGCATGGTTGCGGAGGAATACAATGCCTTTTTTTATTCCCTTGTATCCCAAGACACTCAGGAAATGGCATACTCAACAAAACGACAACGGTTTCTTGTAGATCAAGGTTATAGCTTCAAGGTAACTCATTCCTTCTATTTATTGTGCTTGAGGCCTAAGAATGTAATTTTCATATTGTTTAGTGTTAGTCCAGTACTTGAGAATTCTGGTTGTGGAATGCATTAATGAAGGTTTTTCTTGCAAGTGAGAACTGGTCTGGTATTGTTTTATCATCTATATTATTGTGAGGGCAGATACAAGTAGCTTTGTACAGCTTCTAGAAAGGTGAGTGTTGTAACTGGAAAGCAGGCACCCTGCAGAGTGCAGTGCACGTTCCTTGGTGGTTGGTTTATTTCTGCTGTTCAGTTGTCCATCTGTGCAGGTCTCCCATTATACAGTATCACACTGGTGCTGCGTAAAGCAGTGTTGGGTGTTGTCAGAGTGGGCAGCACCAATTTAGACAACTTGCAAAACTTAGGAAGTGACAATTTCCAGAGTTCCAGTCTCAGACCAGTATTTCACTATGTCATCTTCTTCCAAACATAGCTGAAGCTCCTCTATAATACAGATTTCATGGTGTATCTCACTTATTTTTCTTTAATGCATGTATTGCCCTGTGTGCTCATCTGTTAGGCTGTAAAGGCAGCAGAGTGTCATGATAGCTCTTGGGTTTAGGTGGGTTATTCCTTTGAAAAACTGCAGCTTACTGCTCTGATCAGAAGCCTTCCCAATGCAAAGCAGTGCTGAGGAGAATGAAAAACAAGACTCCCACATCTGGCTGTTAAAGAGCTTGTCTGGATGAGGCACCAGTACGGGACATCCCCCTGAGCTGCTGGGCTGGAGCAAATCACTGCTCTGGAAAAAGCAGCCCGTTAAAGAGCTCTTTAGAAACAGACCTGTCATGGTCTTTATAGGTGAAAACTTTGTTTCCCTTCGTTGTGAATGTATTTCAAAAAAGTTGTAGATCAGTACTAAGCTGCAACTAATTACAGCAAATGCATCTGTGTGGCTATAGCCAGGGAGATTAGAGCAATTCCTTTACTTATATTTGAATACCCTGGATTCTAGAACTAAGGAGGTTAAAATAAAGGGATTTCATTTTGCAAGGAAAGAGCTCTTAGTCCTAGGAGCTTTGGTGTAGTGTGCACCAAAGCAGTGCAAGTGGCCAGCTGAGTATCTGGAGCAACATTTTTGCTGACCAGTACTGGAATGTTCTTTATTTGCAGATTAGAAACAAAACATTAGAATATCTATTTTCTTCTGTTTGCCAAGCTTTGTCATAGCTGGCATCAGAGAACAGGGCTGAAAGAAACTTCAAAAAAAAACATCTATTGTGTTTCTTCATTCCAAGCAAGGATGAGTGTGCCATTCCCAATAGATGTCTGCCTTCTTAGTATTCCAAATATGGAGACTCTTACCTCTTCTTTAGGTAATTATTTCAATGCTAATGTCCTGTCCTTCAGAATTTGTGTTTCTAAATAACTAAACATTCATTATTAGTTTAAAAGGGTAACAGTTTTCACTTTTTGTTTAGGACTTAACTTTCTTCTTGCCATCTCTCAATAGCTTCATTCTCTGCCTTTCATCAAAAAGGGAACTGGAGTAATATGTTTTTGCTAAATCCACATATCTTGTCTTTGCCTCTTAAATATCAGCCTTATTGCAGTTTACTGCTTGGAGTGTACTGCTAGCTGGGTATTTTTTTGCTTTTGGTTTTTGTTTGTTTGTTTTTTTGTTTTTTGTTAGCTAACCAGTTGCCTTTGCTACTGTATTTTATTTTTATTTAGAGACCAAATGTAGGACATACGAAATTTTAAACCAATAGCAGAAGAACTCTGTATATTAAAGAACTGGGAGTAACTTTTAAACAGAGCATCAGTTGGACAGCTTAAAAGATGATGCAGTGGGAATTCTTTCCATTCCATGAATCATGCTACCACTGTTTTGCAACCAGAGCTGGAAACAGGCAAAAACTATTTAAAATGGATTTTTGAGACTCCTTTTTCTTTATTTTTGAGATGACCATAGCACATATCCTCCTAAACAAACAAGGAGTACCGTAGTGTTCCTTTAACCAGGTAGGACTGATTCTTTCCATTAATGGATTCTTCAGGCTTGGATGTTTTCTCATGAAAACATCCTTTTTCAGACTAGACTTTCCCACAAATAACAGCCCACAGCACTGATTATTCATTCCAGTGTTTCCCTACCCAATTTTTAAAAAGTGGTACTTGGCAGCTAATATGGATTTCTTCTACCTTAACTTTATTCACAGTGTTTTTGTGATCTGCTCCAACTCAGAATGCTGAGGTAATTAGTTTCTAATTGTATTGACTCAAAAAGTAAGCAGAAAAGATGAGGGAAAACACTACATAATCAATGGTTGAAATAGAATGTCTTTCTCAAAACCATGTCAAATTGGGAACAGTGGGAAAACTGATTGTTATGTATAAACATATACTTTAAAAAAGCATTTAACTACAGGGAAAATTCTTGTGAAATTTTCAAAATACTTCTGGTTAAGAAAGTAAACTGCCTGTTGCAAATCTTTATAACAGAATATAATAGAAGCTTGAGATCTTTCAGTTCTTCAGAAGGGTTTGTCAGCTGATGGAGCCCATGGCACTGCATTGCCAGTAGGTCACATGTGCCCTGCACCCACAGTTACTAGTTGAGTTACTGAGAATTCCAAGGAGAACAAACTTAACTGAAGTTACTCAGTGTTTAAGTACTCGAAGGTGGGAAAAGTCCTTTTGCTCTGTGACTGATGCTCTGTTGCAAGTTGCTGCATTGTCTCCCAATAGCTGTACATCTCAATTTGTTAGGGGTTTTTCCCCATTGTCCTGAATGCTTCTTGCTAAAATTCTAAGTCTCTGCAGAGCTAGTAGATTATTTTTGTTAAATGTAAAATACTGGTTCTTAAACTTGACAAATCTAGAGCCTACCACATGACACCAACCTTGCAGTAAGTTGAATACATGTCTGAGGTTTATGTGCTTTGGTCAGGTTCTTGGTCAAGCTGGTATAAACAATGTTAGCTGACACGCTCTGCCCAGAGCTTTTCTTTCTTCTTTTCCTTTTTTTTCCTTCCAAAGATTCGTCTTTTGCATTTCCAGCCAGAATATAACAAGAACTGTGAGTGTATGTATATCTACATCACTTAGCAAGATTTTATATGTATTTGTGTTATCTGTAGTGTGAGGTTGTTCCAACCATTACTAAAAATTAAAGGCAGTTCCAACAGGATGTGGAATCAGAAATACTTGTCTTGGTTTTGAATAGCTAACAGTGAGGAGGAAGAGCCCTCACATTGTAATGTGCTTTGTTTCTTAGGTAATCACAAAGCTGGCAGGCATGGAAGAAGAAGAGCTTTCATTTTCAACCAAAGAAGAACAGCAGCAGCTTCTCCAGAAAGTCCTGCAAGCATCTGACCTGGATGCTGAGGAGGAAGTAGTTGCTGGAGAATATGGTTCAAAGTCAGCTCAGGTAATGAAGAATTCTTTGAAAAGGATGACCACAGCTGGGACAGAACTGGGCCATTTTATTTCCATCCAATTCTAAATGTGATGTTGTCATTGACGGCCTGGTAGCTTTGTGAAACACCAGAGAACATATTTGGTTTTTTTTAATCTGTATTGGCCTTTAGTTATTGGAAAAATTCACTTGTTGGGCACTCAGAAAAAATTCAACATGGAATTCTTGTCCTTCTCCATCATATTTGAAGGAGAAGGTAACAGATCTATTGTTACAGATTTTGAAGTAAATCTTTTAAGTCACAGGCAATGAAAATATTTCAAGCCTCTGATCCCACACTAAGCAGGTGCCTGTGCTCCTTGTCCTTGCAGGTGTCCCGCCGCACAGGCACCATGAGCTCCATGTCCGGGGCAGATGACACCGTTTACATGGAGTACCACTCCTCACGGAGCAAGGCGACTTCAAACAAGCACATCCACCCCCTGTTCAAACGCTTCCGCAAGTGACGTCCTTCACACCGGCGCCTCCTTGAAATGTCACCCCTGTACTTGTTCCTGTTACTGGAAAGGTGGAGTTGAAATTTAGGACAGCTCCTTTAAAAGACTCTTTTATATGCATCTGTACAGCCACATAGTTACTTACCAGTGTATGTACTCTCGTAGGTGAATGGGAAAGCAAAGAAGGAACTAAACCTTACCATAAAAATATTTTTAGAAACTTTAAGATACAAATATGTCATGGCACATACTTTTTTTTGCGTGGCACTGTGCTCCTTGTCTTATGCCCTCATTTCCTCATGGCCAGAGGGCAGAAGCATATGGGCCACTTCGTTCAAGGGAAGTACTTGTCTGGTTTTCAGGGTAATTAATAGATTTTATTTTTATCAGCTGAAGATTCTTTTTCAGAAGAGTCCTGAAAAGGTTTTGTAAATGAAGTTTGTACTGATGTTTGAGATATTATTTATCTGATTCTTGTGTCTGCTCAACAATATACTGTTTTTCAAAATGCTTAAATAAAATCATTCAGTGAGCTGAACAAATCCTGAGAGGAGCACTTTACATTATATTTTTAAACTAAGAGCTAATTTATACTTGTGACTTTACCTGTATTAAAATTCTAACAGATAGGTCAGAAATACTTTAGAATTTGAAGACAAGAAGAAAAAGAGACTCTGTCTCCAAAGTAAACTCAAGGAAATCATTAGTAGTTAATACAAATGAATTCTGTGCTTGTTTTCCTAATTTTTCTTGCTACTGTTGAGAAGTTGCTCAAATAAAAGCTGTTTCTCTTGTTATTTATATTCTATTTATTAACCATACAATAAAACCTTCATAACTGCTAAACAGTGCACTGTCACCACAGAGGTTATTATTGAATCAAAAAGCATTTTGACTTCTCACAAGGTGAGTTGGAAGAATGTGTGAAAGAAAGATTCCTTAGTTTCCTTTTTTTAATGAAGACTGCATTATAATTCTAGAAAACAATAGGGAAATGTTGGTGGTTTGTGGCAGAAGAATGCTTCTTAAGTAGCACATGCTTAATAATGTAACACACTACTTGGTGTTGTATTTAGAGGTGTTATTTTGCTGGTTGTTTCTAGAGCTTTAGGAACAACTCTGTTGGTTGAAAATAGGTTGGTATAGAGGTTTACCATACTGGAAGGAGCATGCATGGTACAGCTATTCTGGTTGTATGACAAATGTGCTTCAGAAGAATATTGAATTCTGTTTCTTATTAGCATGAATTCATAAATTGAGAATGTAGAAATATTGGAAGCATTTAATAATTGAGAACAGATGGTGCTTGGTTTTGGTCTCTGTATCAGAATCAGGTAATTTTTAAAAAGGGAACTGATCTGCCTCAGTTTAAACTTTGTTTAGGCTCTGAGCCCTATCCTCTAACACTTGATTCTTTCTCTCGTGCTGAGTCTTCTGCCGCACAACCTGAAACCAGCCATGGCAGTGCTGGAGTGGCTTATACAGAAGAGATAATTGTGCAGTGTTCTGGTGCTGATTTCCTCTCCCCAGTTTAAAGCACTGTTTACTTCTGATAGTAGTTTGGACCAGCTCTAATTGGAACAGTTAGTAGCAAAATGGTAATTTAGTATAATGGTAGGGGCCTGTGACAGAGGTTTAGCTCAGCAAGTCAGGCAGTGTCCCTCTGCATAATTCTCTCTTAAAAAGCTTTATGAATTGCTTTGAAACTACTTTCCACCCTTCATAAACTTGAAAAAACTCACAACAACCTACTAAATGGAAATGGCTTAATACTGATTCCTGTAATTGTGGAATCAATAGTATTAGCTGGATTTAGGACTGCTGTAGTTCATGTGTAGTAAATCGTGACTAATGATCTCACTCCTTTAATTAATGTCTGTGTGGGATGCAATACATTCAGCATCAAGTAAAGCAGAATTTTACGAGGTATGAATGACTCCATGCCTCAGTGATAGCATCTTGGTATTCAAACTTTAGAATTCATTATGTTGATAAGATTAAGTGCAGTAATTGCTGCCTGCTGTTACTCCAGGCTGTGGCAGCAAGAGGCAGACAGGTGCATTTACTCACTTCAGCTGAGCTGCTGCTGCACGTGGCAGCACCTGGACCATAACGGGTCGGGCAGGCCAGTCACTGAGGAGCTGCTGGCCCCCCACTACCTCTGCACTCTGGCAATGCACCCAAGGTTCACAGTAGACAGCTCCAGATCTCTAATCCCAGCCCTCTAGGAAACTAAAGAATGGATAGTGTGGCAGAAGTGTGATTCAGATTATGACTGATGCCAGAGGCAGGTCAACTCGGGGGTAAGTAAATTATTTCTTGGAAGTCTCTGGATAGAGGAGGTGTGATTTTCTTGGATATCATTCAGGTTTCTTTGCTGGCCACTGCTCCCTGGCCCCCTTCTTGGTCTGAATTCCATACTGAGGAGACTTAATCTTCAGGAATTGTCTTTTTTTAATATTTGTGTTTCTGATAGGCTACAATACTGAAGCTTGTGTTTATGTGCCCTTCCTTCTTGTGACAAACCAGCAAATGTCCATATGAAGCTGTTAATGCTTGAAGGGTGCTGCTGTTACCCATTAAAATGGCATTCTAGACTAAAAGTGCAGTGCTGATGGGGTGGCAATTTCACAGCATTACAGCTCACCAAAGCACCAAACTACAGCCAGTTTCTGTGTCTCCTTATGCTCCTCCTGATGGTCATTTTTTGTAATTCTATACTTTCCTCTATGTGTTTGAAAGCTCTGGACTTCAAGGCAAGTGGTTCTCAGTATAACTTAGTGTCATATGCCATAGGAGGCACAGGGCAAGGATCTGTATCTATAAGAAGTCTGCAAGTAGAACTGGATTCTTTACAGTTGGTTCATGGGTTTTTTATCAAGGGCTGAACAGTAAGTCACAGCAGCATTGTCTTGCTTGTTCTGATTTAAATACCTTCTTTTTGAACAATCTTCTGTTAGTATTTAGCCTGTGAAGTTCAAGTTAATCCTCTTTTCAGGAAAAAACAGGAATTTAGAAAGCATTTAAAATTCAAAAGAAGTAACTTCACAACTTGAAAGAATCTTTCAGAAGATGGGTTTGAGGACAGTCAGAAAAGGCAAAAAAATATGATTAACTGTATGATTTTTTCAGTGGAAAGGTTTTAAACTACACTGAAAATTTTTGCTTACATTTCGGACATTGCATCCCTTTTTCAGCTTTTCTTTGCAAATGTTCTGAAGAGCATGTGTGTGCAGTCTTAGCTGAAAGTGTTACTTGGCCAAAGTTAAATGCCTCCTATCAAACCTATTTTATATCCATAAATTATACTTATAAATGATTTATATTTGTAGCTATTTCAACAGTTATGTAAAATACACAGTACAATATTTATTATACTGGATATCATAAAATTATGTTCAAATAATTACAAACCAGCTATAGCCAAGACTGTTAAAAGGTGAGGATCATTCTAACAAAACAGAATTCCTGGTAAGATGATAATGTAACCATTGACTCTGAATACCAGTGTTATTGACACAAAGAGCTTTGACTGAACTTAATCAGAGTTCCTGTGAAGAGGAGGGCAAGTTTAAATTGGATTTAGAAATAACTAAACGAAGGTAACAAAGTACAATTAATCAGACCATTGGGGGGTCTAGACTGAGAGAACAGCAGGACTGGGGGTTTGAAGACAAATTATCCAAAAATAATACATAATCTAAATTATCAGTAAGCCAGGTTTGGTTTATACTGTTATCCCGTTACACAGCAAAAGTTAACTAAAACTGAAGCATGTCTGCTGTGAAGGGGCATGTGCTCCAACTTGTTTGAAATAACAAAAGTCCTAACTGACTTGTTACATAAAACATATTTTCAGACTCCAAGGACCAACAGGCTAGGACAAACGTCATTGTTTAAATTTAAAGAACTCTGAGTGTGTTTCTGAGTCAGTGTTAAGATGTCTGATAAATATATATAATGGTAGGTTGTACAAGTAGGAGAAAATATTTATCTTTTAAGTCACATAAATGTGTTTTGGTTGGTTTGTGCTGGTGGTATAATTCCTCCCTTCTTTATGGTTTGGTGGCTTTATGTGGAATTGGAAGGAGGTTTTGTATAATGCCTCCTATACTCACCATTATTCCTGGGAATTCTGTGGCACTACTACTGGACTTCTGTTACCTGAAACAAGTCTGTGTTCATATCTGGGAGGAAAATGGGACCAGACAATGCCAACCCCTCCACCACTTTAAGTTGCCCTCTAAACCTTTCACCCTCTGCTGCTTTTTCAAATGTTTGTTGGCTCCTTTCCTTTACTCTTCCTTTCACTCTTTCAAGTCTATTCCAGGAAACTTATTTCAGTTTCATTCGTCTCTTGTCATGTAAATTTTGATGTTTACTCACAATGTTGGCTACTGAACATTCTGCAGTTTGCAAGTTTGACCTCCAACTCAGATTCTGCAGTAGTAAGGATGAAAAGTGTGTCAGTAAAGCAGGAACATTAGTGGCACATATGTACACTAAAACTCTTAATTTGAAAGCCAAACAGAACCACACAATTATGATCTGGCACAGCAAAGAGAAGTGAATAGTTTAATTACACATTCCATGTTGTGGTAGCCCACATGTATTCAGTCACATTCATAAACATTCCCTTCCTGTATTCAGCTATTGAACCACCTTACAATTTGGCTTTTGTTGTCTGGAGTATTCTTTTTTTACAGTTTACATAGAAAAAGAAACTTGTATATGCACTGATGGGTTGCTATGGTATTACTGATGATTATTGTAGAGCAAGGTTTTAATAGTGCACCAGAGCTGCATCTGTTAGTGGCTCTGAATTTCTACTCCCTCTGGCAAACTGCCTAGAAATATCTATTACTTATAAATATTTTTGACCCATTGGCCATCAGACTTACCTCTGGGCACCACCTGCACTACAAAAAACCAGTTTCTGTGGATGTCAATCTATTCATCTCCTTTTGTGCAAGGAAGGTGCTCTATACATATTTGCATAATGGCATCTTTACACCCCTTTAAATCCTTCTGTTATATCAAAGAAATTTGGCCATTTTCTTCATTAATGCATTGCCACTTCATGCTTTCTTCATTTATTTCTTTATTACACTCTGCCATTGCCTATAATGTACTCTGGAAATCCTTCAGGATGGTGTGGTTTTGGCTTTGCTTATCAAACACTGATGTCTCCTTGTAATAAAATTACAAGATGGTAAACAGTAATGGAGGTGTCTCAGACACTCCTGGGTCAGGACTCTTCTCAAAAGGCACATTCACTCTTTCTTTAAAACTAGACCAAGTATAAAATCCTCTTCAAAATTAATTTTATATGTTGGGTTTATTTTTTTTTTGGTGGGAGTTTGGGATTTTTATTTTAGCTTTTCTGTAATATTTGGTGATTTTTAAAAATAAACATCTGCACATGACTAATGAAATAAAGTGTTTCAGACCTCACACTGCTGAGTGTCATATTAAAACTCAACAACAGTCTAGACAGACAGCAGAGAATCCATCCAATTCCTCAGGAGCTGTAGCACAGTGGATTGCTAGCATCTTTTCATGAACTTGGCTCTACTTTAATTGTATAAGCTGCACATATAAACTTGATAGCCAGTAATCACAGAATGTTTGATATTAAAAAATTTGCCGAGGTTTGCCAGTAATGAGATCTGAAGGTCTGCAGCTGTTTTATGGGCTGCACCAGGTGAGCTCTCTGTTTCACTGAAATTGCAGATTCTCTAAGTGTTTCCATGTTGGTTTTTTAAAATAGGGTCTGTGTTTCAGACCATTTTATTGCAAACAAACAGAAATCTAAAAATCTAACAGTAAGTACACCGAGAAGAAACTGAGTGCAGGTGGGGTTATTCAACACTTAGTTCCTATGCTGGGACTACTGCCACCTCCAGAAATTCCTGAGAAGGAAAGCAGGTACTCTTCTGGTGAAGTTCTTAAAGGATAAAGCTTCTGAAGCTTTTTCAAGAGGCTAGAAACAACGTGTCCTACATGATTTTCATGGAAAAGGGGTAACAGGGGAAAATAATGGAGAATTCCATATATGGAAACTAGAAAAAGGTACGCTCAGAGAAAGCTACTACCAGTTGCAGAACTGTAACCTTTACAGCATAATATATCTAAGTTTATCTAACTAGCGTAATAATAGCAGCAGATGCTTTACCTTAATCATGTATGACTTCAAACTAAAAAAAAAAAATCAACCATACTGATAGCTGTGAGCAGAAGTTTCTAGGAAGGGTACACATATTCCCTCCAGCAATCTAGAAATTACAATGTTAATATAATTTAAAAATCTGTGTAATTGTCTCTCTCCAAGCATCTTTAGATATATATAAAAGAAATAATGTAGCTACACTACACAGAAATGTAGGAAGAACTTCAGAGGTTCCCTGATGATGTTCTCCAACCTGTTCTTGCAAAGCTCAGTGATAGCAAGTATGTAACGTCCTGCCTTGTGAGGTACAGAGGCTACCCGAAAAAGTAATCAAGAAATCTGTAGCTGCAAACGAAGCCCATAATTTTCTTTCTTCTCTCTCTGACATGCACCTTTTTTTAACAAAACATGTACACATCTGTAGGCTGTTGTCATGGTGGTGGTAGTCATCTTTCCCAGATGAAGTAGGTCTTAACCTTCTTATGTAGTTTTTAAAAACCTTCTAATTTCTTTTTCCTGTTGCTCTTTTCTGGACCCTTTCAAGTATGATGAAGTCCATTTCAAAGACTTGATTTTAGCTTAAACCAGCATGTACTTCAACAAATTTTATTCCTGTAATAATTACTGCTGTATCCATAAAGACTGATGTGCCTGTCTAACTTCAGAGTTATTTGTTTCAGTGGAGTTATAAGTGCCCAAAGTAAGCAAGCACACAGAGCTTAATCAGAATACAGCCTCAAAAATCTTAGTGAAGATAAATAAGGAAAACAAAAGCTAATAATTTTCATGCTTATTAGATTTGCTTTTTCAGCAGTTTATTCATAATTCTGTTATAGAAATGTGGATCTTCCTTGAGACTATCCTCTGTCCTCAACTTTTATCTGAGTGTCTGACTTGCTTAAAAGATAGTCTCTTCCACATCATTTCAGAAACTAATCAACTTTTTACAGACAGTCATGAACGCCTTTGGAATTATATAGAAATACATATGAAAATAACACAAATACTTTTTAAACTGTGCAGATTTCTACAAAAGTTGACACAAACTGCTTATGCAGTATATCCTGTCCAAAAGATAAATCATTCTGCAGTACAAATAACATCTCTGAATATTGTAATTTACATGAATTTTTTTGTGTAAGGTTACCGTGTAAGACCAGTGCTACTTATATATGGATGCACACATATTTTTCATATACATTACAGGATAATGAGCGATTCTGAGAGAATTTCTTGCAGAAAATACACTATTTTCTAACACAGGGGAATGAATGCCACACACACACAAAAAATAGGTGTAATCCTGTTTTTTTAAAAAACTGGAGAAAGATGGGGTGAGCTTTTCACGAAACTAATTGGTGAAAGAGAGGAAAAACTGGACTTCGGCTGCATGTATAATGGGTAAATTTATCTGATTTGAATTATACAAAATAATAGGTTCGTTCTATTCAAGTCTCATCCCAGACCCACCCCCCTTTTCCAGCCCTAGGGGAGGGAGCGTTAAATAATGGTCTGTGTAAACTGATGCTCATGCAGTAAGAGTTTCGAGAAGTGCTGCTTGTACAAGTTAAAGCAGGCACTGAAGAAAGAGCAACCAAATAAAAAGCAACAGCAGGAGCAAAGTGGACCCTTCTGAAATTAAAAGACATGTCTTTCTTCACCAGAGTTTTGACGATGAAATGCAAGCAGACACTTGAATGTGAGAGGACTTACTTTTACCAGGCGCTTTTCGCCAGCAGCAGGTTTCCCGGGCAGCCCCGGCTGTGCAGCAGCCAGTCCCTGGAGGTGCGGAGCAGCCCGCGGGCAGCGGCGGGGAACAAAGGCGAGGGGCGCGGAGCGGAGCTGCTGGGGCCCCCCCCGCGCCGCCTGGGCAGGGTGAAGAGCCTGCACGAAATGCCCGGACCCAACACCCTCTACAACCTCTACGAGTTCTTTTGGAAGGACGGCTTCGGCCGCATTCATGAAATCCAGGTACAGCTCCCTCGGGTAACTTGATGCTTTAATCACGCCAGGATTACTTAAACCTTTCCTTTCCTCCCCTGGTAAAGCGCTGGTGAATCGCCGGGCTAGCAGCACCGCAGCTGGGCATCGCCGCGCCGCCTTCCCGCCGGGGAGAGCCGGGTTTCAGGGGATCCCCCACTCCAGTTCCCGCAGCACCGGAGGCTCCGGCAGTTTTGTTTCTCGGGGGATCCCACGATCCCAGTTCCCCGTGCCCCGGCGCCCACGAGCGCTCCCCGCGCATCTTTGTTTTGAACCGCTGGGGAGGTGCCTCAAGCTGAAAGAAGGAAAAAAAAAAACCACTTTTTTTTTTTTTTTTAAAAACGGAGTTGTTTCACAAGACTTATTTTTTGGCGGGCAGGGCTGAGAAACGTGGGCTTCCCCGGACTCTTAGACCGCAGCACCCACCCGTGCGGTGAGGCTGTGCCCGCACCCGGGGCCGCCCCAGCCCTGCTGCGGCCGAGGCGCCTCCGCCGCTGCCCTTCCCTCAACGCGGCCCGGCGCTGCTCAGAGACCATTTTGTCTCTCCTGCCCCGGCCTCCCCTTACATAAATACACTCTGCCTATCTCGGTGCCCTGAGGGAGCGGTAGATGCGCTTGGCCCCGCTGCCGTCAGCGCTGGCCGGCCCCCGGCGGCCGCCCCCGTCCCTTCGGCGGGAGGCGGGCGGTTTGAACCGGGGGGGCGAGGCACTGGCCCGCGAGTGGTGGCGACTGGCGCTGCCGGCCCTGCCGCCCCCTCCCCGGCCGCCACATTGGCGCGGGGGAGGGGAGCGGGTGGCGGGAAGCGGGGCCGGATGGCGGCGTGAGGGGAGGGAAGGAGGGAGGGCGGGCCGAGAGCGGCTCCTGTCACCTGGCGTGCGGCGGTGCTGGAGCGGGGGGAGGCGGTCAAGCGAACCAGAGCCCGGGTGGGGCTTGAGCAGCGTTCTCTGGCCTGGGCACCTCCGCTGCTGAGGAGTCCCGCGGGCCGCGGCGGGGCCCCTCCGTCGGGCGCACCTGGTGAGGGTGGGTGAGGCGCGTTATCCCTGCGGGAGCGGGGGGACGAGGATCTCTGTGCAGCGCCTCGGGGATGCTGGCATGGGCAGCACTCTTATCGTAAGGCTGTCGCTATCCAGAGATGAATTCTTTTGGTTGCTTGGCCAAACATGTGGGTTTCATTCCTAAAAAGTCACAACGCATCTCCTGGGGCCCTTTCCCCGTGTATTCCAAGCGATTCTAAAGGAAGTGCTTTGTGTATAAGGGAGTAAAGCTGCGTGTTTTACTCTTTTGCAGCTGTGCATCCATAAGATTTCCACCGACAGTATATATCTCGTTGGGAATACCTCAAATGGGGCATTTATTATTTTGCTTTTCTTAGTGACCCTTCCCAAATCTCTAGGAAGAAATTCACAGAGATTTCTTCCCAGAGGTTTGCTGCCTGAAAATTACTGAAATTTCAGGGAAAAAGAAGAGAGAGAAAGGGAAATAAAAATAGAAAATGGAAAGTAAAGAAAACCGAACTTTAAATGGTATGAGAATCAAAACTTGAAAGTTAAGATTTACAAAGGGCCTTAAAACAGCAGAAGAGGCGGGAGACAAAAAAAGAAAAAGAATCACATAAGTTGCATAGTTTTGTCCAGCTTTCTTATATTTGCCATTTAGATTTTTAAGAAGAAATGTTATGATGTATGCTGTATTCCATGGCAGCCAAACTAGATTGCTAATGATGAATTGCTCAACTTGCTTGCTTGCTAACTATGACATGCACATGAAAGTTGAAGACAACTAAAGCTCTTTGTTTCATTCTGTTTCTTTTTTTCTTCTAACTCGGTGGTGGTGTACAGAATTTGAGAGGTACTCATCATAGTTTGATAACACTAAAAAAGATGCTACCATTGGTTTCAAGTTCTTTCACTGTCAAAACAAATTATTAAACAAAATATTTAAAAGAATGTAAGACATCCTAAATAGTATATCCTTTTTGCTATCACTAGCTGATATGGGTATTTTCTTCTTTAGTGAATACTATTCCTGGAAAGAAAAGTGTGAGGAAGGGTAAGGAGAAGTTGCAATATAATACTAGTTTTTATTCTGCTTAGAGTCTCAAGAATCACAGGATGCCCTGTTTGCCTACACGTCAAATGCAAATAGGCATTAAATTTAACAGTCTGATAAATTTAACAATACAGTGAACACTAGGAATGAATTAATCCCAAACCCTTTGGTAACCAGCACAGCTACTTAAATGATGTCCTTTGGTGCACAAATATTTGTGTGCTATATGCAGAAGGGGTGGGGAAGCTGAGCGCTTTTTCACAAAGGAGGTTCTGTTCTCAGTAACATGATTCCAGTTAGTCCTGGCCAAAGTAGTAATGCCTACAGTAATTATGACAAAGGGAAAGTATTTTTAATTTGATGGGGTTGGATCTCTTTTGTCTCATCAGTGCTATGCAAGGATAAAGAAAAGAAAGGTGAGGAAGGAAGGATTTGGATGCTGGCAGTTAGAATTTATGATGTGTGAAAGAATGACTGGTGTGAGAGTGGTATGTGAGACACTAGAGTGGAACATTTTCAAGGTTTGGAACAAGGGAAATAAAAAACCCATGTTGTGATAGAAAATATGGAAATAGAAAGCCTGGGCTTTTTTTTAATACATGAAGTTGATAGAATGGTGTTCAGTCTATTGAAAGAAGGGGATGTCCAAATACCTTGTCCCTGTCCATTTCTGATTTAAAACTAGTATTTGATTTATTTGATTGGATAGCTTGTCACTTGATTTATTTTCTGTTGAAGTTCGTTGTCCCATGTAAACCTTGTCACCATTGAAAAAATAAACTGCTCCATAAATACCAAAATTTGTTGAACATCTTTTTCTGTGACTGGTGTCCTGTATTCCTCTCACTCCACTGATTTTTCCTTGCCATGCTCCATTCCCAACTCATGCTTTCCTTTCAAGACACTCTCAAAGTTATTATCTCCAAGTTCAGTATCCCTGAAGTATTTCTAAGGCAAGAGATACTTTGGGTTTTGGGAGTGCTTGTTCATACATTGCTGTGTCTGTGGTGTTGGTTAGGAGCAGACCACGCAGAAATGACAACTGAGTTCCTGCTGTAGCATTTCCCTCATCAGGATGACTAATACATGTGTCTTATATGAATCCAGATGCTGATTTTTGAAAATGGTAAGAATATTGTTGTGGGAGACCTTTAGAACTTCGACTGAAGTTGGCCATTGTGTTCCAAAAGTAGTTAAGAGGTGACTGGCAGAGACCACAATTGCACAACTCATGTTTTATTTGGAAACTAGACAAAAAGAATTACATTTTTTTAAGTGTACTTGGTATCATATTCTGAAGAGTGATTCATATGTCTTAAACTTATTGCTGGCAATTAAACAATTCATTTCTGTAACTAAGATTGAATAAAATATATTTCACATAAGTTAATTTTGGGTCAATACTAGACTTTCATAAGTGCAATTGATGTCAACCATCTTTAGTTTATAATCAGCATAATTCTGTCTGCAGATGTCTTTGGGCTAGAATGTAGGTAATGTGTCAAAGTTAAACTTTGGTCAGTTTAATTTGTCTTAATACTTTAACCAGGAATAAAGGGTTTAAAATTGATTTTCAAAGTCCTAATAATATTTTTTAAATAACTGCTTTGCAGTTTTGGTGGGTTTTCCTCCCCCTCTGAAATGAGGACATACTTCAACTCCAAGTGAATTTGTAAGAGTTGAGAGTTTCACTTCGTGACCATGTCAGAGTGAAATTTATTTGAAATAATCACTAAGATTTCATGGGACAGTGATAGTGCAAACTTACTGGAAAACTTTTTGGGTTGCTTTTGTTTGTTTGTTTTTATATATATACACAGTTTAATGTTTTCCAATCCTCTTTATTAATTTCCAATTCTCTCATTTGCCTCCAGCCTGAATCACATGATTTGTGGATCAACTACTCAATAAACCCCACTGCAAGAATAAGACCCCACCTTTTCCTTTCTTTTGCAGAATTAGTATATGTCTCTCTCAAGTTCACTGCTGACAAATCTGTTCCAAAATGTAGTTTTTAACTAGGCTGTTGTGCTGTCATTATTCTTGGTTAGGTGTGAGAAACTTATACATAACTTCTTTATAAGCGATTAAATGGTAGAATAAGCAGTTATTCACAAAATATATTAAATTATATCTTTGTATTATACTGGTAATTTAACCCTATATACTTCCATGTTTTTCATTTTTGCAGACATTCTAACCTGTTTGATCTGAAGGGATGTGTTTTGAAGTCCTTTCATCTTCTCAGTGTTTGGTTTCACTCACACTCTGTGCCTTAGAGCTTTGGGTCTTTTCAGTCAGGGTCCTGAACTGTGTGACCTCTCTGTTTTCCTTGTGAATATTTCACAGTAATGCTTAGATGCTTCTCCCGACATTTCAAACTGTTCCTTGACTGGAAGGCTGGGGATCAAATTCTTGATGTGAGAGTTTGTGTATGACAAATTGTCAGTTTCCTTTTGTGATAATTTTCCTTAGTAATACTTGACTTCTGTTTCTCTTTGTTGGTGATGCTGTAGCAAAAACACACTCAGGAATATGGAAAGATCTTCAAGTCTCACTTTGGTCCCCAGTTTGTTGTGTCCATTGCAGATCGAGACATGGTTGCTCAAGTGCTCCGAGCAGAAGGCAGAGCACCACAAAGAGCCAACATGGAATCCTGGCAGGAGTACAGAGATTTACGGGGGAGAGCCACGGGGCTCATTTCTGCGTAAGTGTTGTCAGTCCTTCACTTTCCTGCTTTTCTTGCGTAAGTTTAGTGATTTTCTGAAGGACTGTGCAGGTCATCTGGGAAATCAGGCTTTTCTGTGTGGGGAAATTTGTGTGTCTAGTGGGGAGAAGGGAGTAGGTATTTGTGGTGAATGCTGTGAATTTGTTCTGCTGTGAAGTTTCAAACGGATGGTAATGATGTGTAGTTGAATGTGCAGTGAGCTACTTTGCATGAAGACATTCTTTGGGAGTGTGTATCAGCTGGAGCTGTCTGAGCTGACTCACCTGCAAGCAGTTTTACAGAATAGAGCTTATTAGCTTTGGCACTGCACTGCACGAATATGGGTTTATTGCATCAGTTCTAGACTGTTCTATCTAGCAGAAAGTGTGCTGTGTGGAATTGTTGGCTCAGATTGGTTTTAGCTTTATTGTTCACTGAAGTGCCCCCTCAGTGGACTAATGTAAAGAATGGTCAATTCACACTGTAGTGCATCCCCACACAGATATTTTTGAATCTGGCTGATTCCAGAGGAGCTATCTGTCTGTACAGCTTGCATAACCTGGCAGCACATGTGGGTGTGGTTAATTGCCACTGGGAACTACTCACAGTCCCCACTGACATAGGATGTTTATTTAGAGGGAAATTAATTTCCTGAGTCATGGACAGTCTGTTTTTTCATGGTAGCAAAAGGCTTTATGTATTGCACTGCAGACTTAAATCTTAAGCTGCAGTTGAGACTCAAACTAACAGGTCCTTGATATTTAGTGAAAAGAGATCTTAAATCAGGAGACTCAGGAAATGTCTGTTAAAGGGATCAAATTCTTCTGCTGGATGATAAGTTTCTGTGCCTTGCAATGCATTGCTCCAGGTAAAAAAAGTAACACATAAAATATAAAATGTGTTTATTTAATTTATTTAAATAAACACATCTTGTTTAATTAGTTAATGTTTTTTAAATTTATTTATTTATAAAATAGACACATATTTATAATTGCCCATGTGCATAAGAAATTGAAAGGTATCCCTGGAAGCACTGTTCCCATATACTCTGCTCATACAGAGCGTGTAGATATGACAATTCAGATTTTTAGTCTTCAGCATTGAGGTTTCCATGCATAGGTCAGCTAAAGCAGAATGTGTAGCTTTAAGTTGTTTCTCTATAGGTAGCTCTGCTCTTTTATTGCTTTGTAGGTTTAGAACTGGGATAGCTGAAAGTGATGTATCAGTAATGGAATTTATGGTACCAGCTCAAGTTGTTGGTTTGTCAGATGTGAATGTGAGACCTTTATTTGGTAATTAAGTACTGGTTCTCTGGAAAAGCAGTTTTGCAGACTACCCATTCAAATGTTTATTTAAAGTAATATTAATAGAATATTTTACTAATTTCTTGCATTAGCTACTACTAACAGACTCACATAGGGACACTCATCAAATTCAGATCACTGAGTGGGCAAGTTCTGTCGCTCAACCCAGAGGTTGACTTTCACCTTAAGATACATGTTGCAACACTGAAATTTAATGAGGACATGCAATAAATACAGAATAAAATTGTAGGAGCATAATACAAAATATACATTATCATAATTTTCATTTTACCATTTGACATGAAAAATTACATTTGGTTGCAGAGCTCTTACCCAGCTGATGATTGTTAAGGAAAACCATGTATTGACATTATTAACAATTTCTTCTAGGGAGGGGGAGCAGTGGCTAAAAATGAGAAGTGTTCTGAGGCAAAAAATTTTGAAACCCAAAGATGTGGCTGTTTACTCTGAAGGAGTCAATGAAGTTATCACAGACTTAATTAAAAGAATCCACACCCTCAGAAGTCAAGAGGAGGATGGGGAAACAGTGACCAATGTTAACAACCTTTTCTTCAAGTATTCAATGGAAGGTAAGCCCAGGCTGGATCTGTAAATAAAATGGATTTAAAGCAGTGTGGTTGTCAAATGACTGTGCCCCGATGTGATTAATCTGAAAAAGGAAGTTTGATATTCTGCATTCATGTGTCTTCTAGTTAGTGCAGTGTGTATCAGTAGAATTCCTTTGTAGAGTCCTTGTATTAAGGAGCAGTTCCCATGGAAATGATGGGGTACAGGTAAAATGTTCACTCAAGGGCTTGATACTTTGTACTCGGTACTCTGTATTTCACTATTAATTCCTCAAGAATAAGGATGCTGACCTTCTAACAAGGGACTTCTAAGACATGTTCATTTCACAATATACCAGCCAAATTCCAATCGTATCCCCATGTGATGTATCTAAATTCAGTTCACAGCTTAATGTGGGAAAAAAATACTGCTTTTCCCTGCCTACAGATGCCCAGTATAGGATTGTTATGATTACCATAAGATCATCTACCACTGGCTACCATTAATGAGGGAATGCTGAATGAAACCCTGGCCTGAGCCTGTATGGCATTTCCTGTATTCTTACAGAAAACTAGTGGTGATACATATTTCTTATATTTCTCTAACTGACTGCATACAACCCCATCTTGTTATATGTAATGCCTTTTAAAAACATTGGTACTCTTTGCTGACAGGCAGCTGAGTAATTTGGGATTTGAAGAATATCCAGATTGCTCACTTTGTGTCAAATTGCTGGCTGCCTGCTTGGTCTGTTTCAGATTAATAGTGTCTAAAAATGGCATTTAACTACCAATTTATGGAATTTAAAACTGTGAGCTTACAGATTGACTGTAACTGATGGGTTAGTTTAAGTTCTCCGCATTCTGTTTGTTTTTCATTTATAACTTGTGCCTGGCACACACTTTTTTCTATATGACTTGCTGTTTATTTAACTTACACTGTAACTATTTAGAGAACCAATACATAAGATTTCTTTGAAGGGACCATGTAAGCAGTGAGAGGATGTATAAGAGCTAGCAGTTTCTGAAAGAGGCACAAAAGAAAGAAAAGATGCAGAAAAATATCTTCCCAGGGAGGAAAATTAGGAAAGGAAGAGTGAGTTGAAAATAACCACATTTTAAAATTATTTTTGTCAATAAAGATAATGTCTAGTGGGGGTGCCTGCAGAACTGCAGAAAAAGATCTATGAAAATTACAGCAAGTCAGAACAAGAGACAGTCAACATTGTCACTTTCAACAGTGCCACACTTGCTGGTTTTTAGGGCCAGGTGGAGAATGGTGTGTGCAGTAAAAGCACTGCCTGGAGTGCAAGCTTTTTATCCATTTATGCAGACTCAGTATTCATTTGTTACCAGGTGATGACAGACAGAGCCAGTGGTAGAAACTCCTCCGTTGTCACCAGTTATCAGAAATGTCTTTGGACTCGTGTGTCCCTATGTGTTCAGAGGCCAACAGGGCAGGCCCAGGGTTAACAGTGCAGTGCAAAACACAGCAAACAGGCTGGAGGCTGCTCTACTTCTGGTGGAATTCCTGGCTGTCTTTTCTTGCTAAGCATTATTGACATAGCAACTACTCTCTTGCTGCAATGTTTAGCTGTGCTATTTTACTGTATTTGAATTTCTGTTTTATCTGTTCCTCAACTGAAGTAGTAATAGTAATAATATTAATAAATTTCCTGTAAAGCAGTTCCATTTTATGTTAGTTAATTCCTTAAATTATTAATATGAATTCATGCATTTGTATAGACAATTCTTTCATTTTTTCATGTGCAGGGGTGGCGACTATTCTGTACGAATGCCGGCTGGGCTGCCTGGAAAACAACATCCCACAGCAGACTGTTGAATACATTGAGGCTCTGGAATTGATGTTTAGCATGTTTAAGACCACTATGTATGCAGGTGCTATTCCCAAATGGCTTCGACCACTTATTCCAAAACCCTGGAGAGAGTTCTGCAGATCCTGGGATGGACTCTTCAAATTTAGTAAGATTTAGTAGTAGAAAAGTTCAGCTGTATTTCTGCAGGTTCTGTGTGTGTTTGAACGGGACAAGCTGCATTTATCTTCTAAAATTATAAGAAGACATTGTGGCAGAAGTAAGTTTCATATTAAATGCAGACTGGCCAGGGGAATGGTTTTAAAAAATATTCTACTGAAAACAAACTTTACCAGTACATTTCAAAACTCCCCTATTTTATACTGCTCTTTCTTTATTTATCTTCATCTGTTTCAGCATCCACTTGTCATTCCAGGTCCAAGTGCTTTGCCAAAGTTTTATCTTAAGCCACTTCAATTTTAATGAGGGTAGTTTTGTTGACTTAGCAAAATTTTAATTAAGCACCCTGACATAATCACCACTAAAACTGACTAGAAAGTTAATAAACTAGACTCTGGCAATTAATTAAAAACTTTGTAAAGTTTATTTATATATATATACACAAGTGTATAAGTTGACATTGAAGTACACTGATGTACTACGATATGGGTTTTTTTGGTAAATGAAACATTCCAGGCTACTTTATGAATCAGCTTTCATGTAATAGGAAGAAGGAGCTGTCTTTGCAATTTTATTTTTTTAATGTTCTTGAGTGTTAAAAAAAACTTGAACCCTTTTTCTCTTTCAAATATTAGAAAGCTGCATGCATTTTCATTCTTGTAAGCTCATTCTGTGAGCCATTAACTTTTGGAGGAGTTTTTCTCTTATTAAATCCTTTGCTTGACCAAAGATGCTGTTTGCAGTCACTAGAACGTACATGGAGCTGTGGGTGAAATTGCTCAGCATGTCATTCCCTGAAGTTTTTGTATTTTTGTTATTACTTGATGGTCCTCATCTTTCTCTTCAAAGTAATTAAGTTCTGTGGCTTTGACCTTCTGGTTGCTGCTAGCATCTTGTAGCAGCCTCTCTGTGCTGAGTTGCAGCTGCACTTCTTGCAGAGTCACCAGGAGACAAGCCAGGTGGGCATAAAAACTTGGCCTTGAGCTTCCCTCAAGGAAGGGAACTGAAGTCTTTTTGCTCAGCAATCTCATGCTGTGAGCTACCAAGGTTCCTGTCAGCTCAATCTTTCCGTGCCATGAGTATCCAACGACCTCCACCATCACTCTAGGACTTTTCCTTAAGAAAACAGAAATTTTTTCCCTGGATGTGCAGTGTAGTGCAAGTGAGAAATGTGGTTACTGAATGGAACCAGCAGAAAAATAAAAATGGAGGCTTAACAATTTTTTTGAATCCCAAAGGTCAAATCCATGTTGACAACAAATTGAAGGCTATTCAGTCTCAGCTGGACCAAGGAGAAGTAGTGAATGGTGGGCTACTTACACACCTCCTAGTGAGTAAGGAACTTACCTTGGAAGAGATCTATGCCAACATGACTGAAATGCTTCTGGCAGGAGTGGACACAGTAAGCTTGTTACCATTTTTCTTGTGCATAGTTGTTCTTGTACACCAGTATCACTGGCAGCTCTCTTCAGGGGGATTATGTTGCTCATAAGGATGTAATTTTAACACATTTAAGCCACGAGGCCTTTAAAGTGATATAAAATACTTCCTGGACTGTGTAATCTCTCCATTGGTATGAAATCAGTGTTCTGATCTAGCTGTGGTTTACAGGAACCCTTGGACTTCACTTGGGAGTCTGTTCCACAGTTTATTAAACAGATAAAATAGCAATTGTCTTTACATTCAGCTTGTATTTCATACATTTTCTTTTACTAGTTTGCTTATCAGGTTGGTGTTTGTGTATTTTAGGTAGACCACAATAGAAAGGTTAGCTGAAAGTTAGTGTGAAAAAAATTGACCATTAAACTCATGTGTAGAGTTTGGTAAAGGATTTTCATGTATGGCTAATTGAATCAACTGGGACACACATTATGGATCAGATACCTGCTTTCTGCTGGAATCCATTGAGGGGGGATGTTAGGCCAGCAATGATGGGAATAAGGCATAAGTTCACTCTACCCCTGCTTGTGCTGGCAACATAGGGTCAGGCTGAGGCAGAGAGCTGTGCTAAAGGCTCAGGATTAATAGGGCTGGTGTATCCAATATGTTTACACCTAGGAACATATTCAAGTGTTTCAAGTGTCTCTCATTCTTTATTCTTCTGATTTGCCATACATTTGAAGAAACATTAATGTTGTGTGTGTATCTTCCCCTCTCATTCCTAGCATGTGAAATCAGTGTAGCTCAGTACTGACTGCAGCATGACCACTGGAAGAATAAGGAAAAAGAAAGATGGGTTATTGTATGTGCAATGTATACAGAGTTATTTAGAATATCAATGAACATTGCTACTATAAATGATTGTTACTGAACAAATTTTTAAAATAAATTATACTAATTTGATAAAGAAGTGCTAGGTAGGACTTAAACAGTCTTACAGTGAAAAGTTTAAAATAAGTAAAAAAGTAAAATGGTCTTAAAGAAAAGAAAAATTCTCTGGATAATTGAATTCAGATTTTTTTTGGCTTAAGAAAGTTTGTAAGGTTTCTAAAGAAAACAAAAAAAAACCCCAACAGCAATCACTTTTGTATTCCAAAATAAGAAGCATATGTAAAACTTCTTTATGTGCTGAATATTACTCCATTGGTTAAATGTCCCAAGGGCTTATGAGGTTGCAGAGCTTTTTGATGTTGGTTCTTAAGTAAAACACACTTATTAATCCCATTCATTTTCTAATCTTTCAGACCATTAATTTTCCATTTTTAGTGTGTGACACTTATTAAAATAAGAGGACAATGTTCATGCCAACAAGAATTTCCCTTTCCATTTGACTCAGCTTTCTCAGCTGGCAACAGTCTTTTTCTGAGAGGACTATACTTCTGACTTCCTCATTTTCAAGTACAAAACAAAAATTGAAGGAATCTTTTTTTTTTCCTACTGCTGTCAATTCAGATCTCACTTTATCATAGAAACTGGAAGAGATTTAGAGGATTATAAAAGCTTTCAACAGAATTGTGAGGCAATTGTTGGCTACAAAGCATTTTGTCTATTGCTGGAACAGTCCTAATTTTTAAGAAATTATGAAGGAACCGGGAACCTGGGAAGGAACTGTTTATATCAGAGAACTTCTGTACACAGCTGGCACAATTGCCAGCTCCTCTGAGTGGAATAGAACTGGGTTGCATTTCAGAAGGCACAGCCATTCAATATTGCAAGAAAATCAAGAAAAGCTTATGAGAATGGTACTTCAAGCTTTATACCCCAGTTTGAAGACAAGACATAAAAGGTCACCATCATGATGAATTTGCATTCTAAATTGATCTTAAACTTAAGACCAAAATAAGACATTTCCACAAGCTGATTTTTTTCCAGCTGTGGTGAGAAAAGATTAGATGATGGGTTTCTTTAAACCCTCTTCTGCTCAAAGTTGAACTGTGTCCTGCCTTGTGTTCTGTTTCTTCTTCACACAAAATATTTTTAAATCATAGTGGTGTAGCATTGCTTACCAAAAGGATAAAGTATAATCTTAGCAGTGATGATATCAATTCTGTTGTGGATACTATGACGGGACTACCATATGCTTAAAAGGGGTTGGAAATGTTCTGAAAAAAATTTTCTTACCTTGTTTCCTGTGAAGTGTTTTTGTTGGAAGGAAAGGTGAAATGCATATTGAAAACTAAGAGCTAACTTAATCCATTGCTGTTTAGAGAGTTTATGTTTCAATATTGCTTACATAGTTGGGTTTGCATTTGGTTTGTTTCTTGCTTTTTATATTTCACTGGGAAAATATCAGCAGGGATTGTTTTGATATGTGGTGGACTTCTAGATGAAAAGGGATGAAGGAGGGGATGGCAACGCCTGGCAACCTCCCATTGAATCCAGATGTGAATCATTGCCAGCCTGTTTCATAACTTGAAACATATAAAACACATAGTTGAAAGCTGATTGTTTTTCCTGGCTGGAAATTATTATTAATGGAATCTTGTTGGGCTTGATGATTGTGGTTTTTCCTTAGACTTCTTTCACTTTGTCCTGGGCCATATACTTGTTGGCAAGGCACCCAGAGGTGCAGCAACGTGTTTATGAGGAAATAGTCAATAAACTGAGTAAAGATCAAGTTCCAGTGGCTCATGATGTCCCAAAATTGCCTTTGATTAGAGCTGTCCTGAAAGAAACCTTGAGGTAAGTAGCAGGCAACTAAAAGATTTAATTCCATTTTGAGTCCATTTTAGCATTTGTAGTTTATTGTTGCTACTGCAATTTGCTACTTGTACTTTTATTTATTTCAGCAGTATTGTGTCCAAGGATGCTCAAGCAATGAATAAGATAGATTATATAATGTTTAATGTTTCTCAGTTTGGTAGAAGTGGTATCACATAAGTAGGACATGTCTGTTAAGGTAAGGAATTGAAAGCTTGATTTTTCCATTTAGTCTGTATGACAAAATGTAACAACCTCCTCCCCCACACTGGTACTTTGCAGTCCCACTTCAATAATTTTAAGCTTTTTGATTTAAAGGCATGTGACATATCTTTTTTTTAATGTGTTTATACTAAATGTTCATCATGAGGTGAGGGGAGTAAGCGGATTTTAGAGAAAGCATCAATAAAGGTTTTTCAGCTTCAGCAGTAGTGCTGAAATGTCTCCAGCTTGACCACCTACCTTCATGCTTGTACATGTATAAAGCAAATAAATGCATAGACCAAATAGCTCAACCTTCAGTTACAAATAAATAGCTTTTCTCAGATGATGGTCATATTCTCACAGATGATTCAAGGTCTTTGAAGCTCTTTGAACTCCTGAAAAACAGTTTTAGTGTCAATGAATATGGCATTCATCCTGCATATTTGTGAATGCAAATTGGAATCTAAACATTTTTTAAATGGTATTAGTTACTACTGTTGAACTTCAGATAAATATTTCTCACTAGGTTATATCCAGTATTGCCAGGAAATGGAAGAGTGACCCAAAAAGACTTGATCATTGGAGGATACTTGATACCTAAAGGGGTAGGTTCTGTTGCAGTCCTCTGCAGAGAACAGTTGAATTTTTGCAGATGAAATATGATCTGCTCCAACATATATACACTTCTTGATTTTAAAAGATTTCACCACGCTAGAACATTAAGAGGAAAGTATTTCAGTAATACCCATTTATATGCCACAAATAGATTTTATGATTGACTTGTTGCTGTTGTTTTGATATTTTTTTATTTGGGTCCTCACCTGCAAATGAAATTTATCATCATTACTTCTTCTTAATATTCTTGATGGTGGAGTCTCTTAATAACATATCTGTGTAATGGTACAATTCAATTTAAAAAGCATGAATTTCATTATTCTTGCATTTTTCTAATTCTATGTCTGTTAATTCCCTTTGTGGAAAGTTTCTCCCTTTTTCTCATAGCAACTTCATGAAACAATTCCCAATACTTGTGACTTGTTCCCATCTTCTTCCCCACTGCATCTTCTCTAATATATGCAGCAACATTGGAAACAATTTGAAGATTATTTCCTTTGACCAATTGAGAAAGGAATTTGATTTTTGAGGTATCCTTTTGTCTTTAGAATTACTCAGAGTTGCTTAATTTTTATCACCTCTTATTGCAGAAATTACAGTGATTGCAAATGTTTTTAAATTTTGTTATGTGCATTGGAGCTAGCTAAATATAAATATCATTTATTTCCTCAGACCCAGCTGGCACTTTGTCATTATGCTACTTCATACAGTGAAGAAAATTTCTCAGTGGCAAATGAGTTCCGACCTGAACGCTGGCTGAGGAAAGATAATTTGGACAGAGTAGACAACTTTGGCTCCATCCCATTTGGTTATGGCATTAGAAGTTGTATAGGAAAAAGAATTGCAGAGCTGGAAATCCATCTTGCACTGATTCAGGTTAGAACTATGTGACAGCATTACGAGAAGAAAGTAAACTGATATTATTTTTTTTAATGTATGCCATTTCTGGGTATCCCACAGTGCTCAAAACCTTTGTTTTGGAGTGTTGTCTAATGTACTCAAGCTGCAAAGACTTAAAAAATTGAAAATAATCATGCTTGAAATGTAGCATAGTACCTAAACTACATTGCAGATGGTATGGTACACATGATGTAAAACTAAAGGTAAGTTTGGTAAGGAAATACATAGATTTGGTACAGGAGGCTTTTGTAAGCAAATCAGAAATCTTTCTTGATGTATATTAGAACGGTTACCTGCTCAGTTTCTGTTTTAGTTAGAAGAATTCGGAATTTACAAATATGGAAAATAGACTTTATATCCTTGTACTGAACACAGTGTGATGACAAACAGTAGAATTTTTCTATGTTCTGGCCTTTTCTGTCTCTTCTTGTTCTTTCTTCTAACTCATTATCATTTTAGATATACATAATTTATAGTTATATTAATAGTATATATTGAGATATATTGTTTTGATTGATTCATATCATAAAGAAAATGTTCCCAACAGCTGCTACACTTTTTGTAATTTACAAGACAGCCTATAGCTCAAATAATGAGTACAGATTGTGCAATCAAATAGTTAAGATTTGGTAACTATTTATAGTTACTTAACTATAAAAATATTTTATAGTTTTATATATTCAAAGGTAAGCTTGATTGAATTTATCTTTCAATTTCCTTCAGTAAACTTCGAGAGCAATCTCTGAACAATTAGTGCTGTCTTTTGGAGCTGAGAGTGAGGGAGCTCCCAGGGGGCTTGGTAAAACAAACACAATCTTTTTTAATAGAAGGCTCAAGGAAGCAATGGAGAACCTGCTTTGTTTTCTGGAAAGAAACGAGAGCAAAACAGCACACAACCTATTTACAAACACAGAGATGATATTTAAGTGAGTTAAAATTAGAAACACATCGAGCTCATCAAAGAGAAATTGTTTCAGACCAGTCTGATTTCTTTCTTTGACTTGATCACTTACCTCATGTAGGGGTATAAAGTAAGTCATGTAGTCTGACTTCAGAAGTATTTTCACATGTCCTGTATGTTTTTCTCTCAAATTAATAAAATTTGTTCCAGATGGAAGTGCTCATAAAATGCACTCACAGCTGGTTGGAAAAAGGAAATAGCTGGAGGCAGTAGCTATTGAATAATTGCTGTTGAACTGGGAAAGCATTTAATTACAATTCTGTAAAAGTCTGTCCTGCATTTGATTTAGGCTGTTATTTTCATTAACAATGTAAGGGATGGATTAGAGAATACTTTTACAGTTTGCATGGGATACCAAGCTGATATGAATTAATTTAAAATCAGGGGATGTGAATATAGAATTTTGAAAAAAAGGAGAAATGTTCCAGAAGCAACACAAAATTATTCACTAATGACAGTTGCAAGTTAGTGCCCTTGAGAAGAAATAAATGCATAAATACAAATTTATGAACAACTGTCTGGGTAATATTAATACCATAGGAACAGACTGGAATGATATAGTAAAAAATCAGTCAATTCTGAAAACACAGTGTAATTCTAGATAATAATAGCAGCATTAGCAAGCATTTTGTATGTCAGAAAGAGGAGCTGAATTACTCAGTTTTGCTAAACACTGATGAATCCTCACTAAGCAACGATAAACAGCTGTCCCCATGTACTGCATTTTAAGGACAATATAGCCAAATTCAAGGAAATTTGGAAGACAAAGATAATAACAAGAGGGATTTTACAAAGAGAAAAATTAAATAAAAGCTTCGTCAGACATCTGACACTGAAAAATGTAGTTATGTATAGGAAAATAATGCATTGGTTATCAGTCATACCAGAGAAAGGATAAGAGAAAATTACTTAATTTATAGAAAAAAGTGTTTGAGAGTTATTATTAGGAAAAGTTGAGGATGTTACAGTATTTCCCTCTTGAAAGTGTAAAAGTAAATAGCTGAGTTATTCTTCATTCAGAAAAATGAGTCTGATGGGATTGGGATTCCTATAGCTTTCTTAATAATTTCACATATTGATTGATATTAAAGGAAGTGAAATCAAAAACACATAGAGGGGAACCTCACAAAGTTTGGAAGAGGCCTTAGTTTCTTTGATAGTTCAGACTGTTTAACCTGGTTCTGTGAAATTTCTTCAGAAAGGACTTGCTCAGTCCTCCCTCCATCAGAGGAGGAAGATTTTGAACTATAATCTTTACCTTCTAACACCTTTTTTGTTTTTTTTTTCCCTGGATGGGAATCATAGCACTTAAACTCTGCCAAACTGGCAACACAAATTTTGCTCGTGACAGTCTGTTATGTCTTCTTGTTTAAAGGCTACTCTTCACTGGTAATTTTGCAGTTTTTCAAATACTTGTCCTGTTTATGTTCACAGCTACTTCAGAATTTTGAAATCAAAATTTCTCCCAAAACTGAACCAGTTCATGCCAAAACTCATGGACTTTTGACTCCTGGAAACTCCATCAATGTGAGGTTTTCTGACAGGAAGTGAAACTCAAACATTTTGGAAGTACTTATACAATTTTCATGGAAACAGGTTTGGATTTTGTGGAACATGCTTGTTCTCTGGTTTGCAGGTATTTGACAATATCATGAAGTATTATGTTCTGCCTTAGTTCTTGCAGTACATAAGAGCAATTACCTCTCCCATAACAGTTAATTACAAATATGAAAATATATACCAAAAAGATTCCTTCTTGCACTGGGAATCTCCTTTTATCTGTGAGAATTCCTTGTAATAACAACCCATGCATTGAAAAAAGCCAACCAAAAGTAAATTCAGACATGTCAGTATCATTCAGTGCTTTTGTTACGCTGCTACGTGGTGAGTGTATTTGAGAGCAAGGGGATTATTATGAAATATGTGGAAATTAGCTGCATGTATAAGTTTGTATTTTCCTGTTTCTTGTCCTCCAGTGTTTTTTAAAAGTTTCCATGTAACAATGAAATTATGAGATCTTTTCTTTTAATATGTAAAAACATTTACTCTGTATGTATTAAAAAAAATACCAGTAATATGAAAAGTAAGGATAGAAAAAATACAACTTAAGTCACGCTGTTTAGACTTGAAATGCAGGAATTTATCTAAACATAATCCCCATAAAATGTTTCTATATAGTTAAAATAAAAAAAAGTCTTAAAAATGAAAGTTTAAATATCATATTGCAGAGTTTGAAGCCAAGCATTGTTCTCATCACCAAAGCACAAGCCACTTTCATTGTTCTAGCTAATATGCCAAACCCAAATGTAAATATTAAAAGAAAGTAGTTGCTACATTTTTATCATTTAATTAAAATACTACTTTTAACTTTATTCTGTTCTTAAACAGTAAGAACTGGAAACAGTAAGTTTTATTGTTCTTCAACAGTAAGGACTGGAAACTTCCCATTTTATCTTGCTGAACCCATAGGCAAATACAAAGTTCTGTAGGATGGAAATGTGACTACTGAAGTATTCAGAGAAGTTCTTTTACTATCTAGTGCCTAACAGAAAGAGTGGACACCTGAAAGTTTGGGTTTGGTCTTTTGGGGGTGTTTTGGCTGGTTGTTTGTTTTTTTTTATTATTATTACTTTTCCTGACAGCCAACAGAAAACTCTCCCTTGCACGATACTTTGGATAACTTTAGTATCACTGCACTAACCTTACATTCCCATTTTTGAGAGAAAACGTGTGTCCACGTTATGCCTTGAACAATGTTCAAACCTGGATATCCTAATATGACACATATGTAATTATATATAGTTAACTGTTTACATGGTAGGCTCTGACTGTTTTTTGGCAGGTAGTTTACTTACTGACAATCATAAATATTTCAGCTAAATAAACTTAGTGAAACTTTTGCAACTTGTTTTTTAAAATGACAAAATTTTTCTTTGATTGTCTAGCCTTTGGAAGACAAAGACAGGTTAGAAATTAAATAACGCTGTAGTTTTAATGGTGTACATGAAATTTCACATTGCTACCTAGCTACCACAGTCAAACTGTTATAGTATTTTGATTCCTTTTTGTGGTGACTTTTCAAGGTTTAGACAAAAGAGAACCAAAATCTCCTTTGTACAGATCTCCTATATGAAATAATAATACTAAACAAAACTGATATGATTTATGAGAGGATTAAATGCTTACATAAGGACTTTAAAATGTTATTCTTGTGTTGACCATATATGTGTACTGTAAGAAAACCAGGTATTCTGTTTGGAGTATTTTCCTTGAACACGCCTGCCTTCTGATTTTTCCAGGGCTTCCAATTATTCCATCTTTCTGGTTTTGTTTTGTTTTGTTTTGGTTTTTTTTCCTTTCCCATTGTTATTTTCAATGAAGAAATTTGTATTTGCCAGAGCCAGCTGACATCCCAAAGGAGATGTTTTGCAAAATCTGTTTAAAAGTCTATGGACTGAGTATTTGACTCCATAACTCTGCCTGGTTTTGTTGACTTGGAGACAAAGAACTCCTGCCTCAAATCGAAATTTGGATGCCATATGGTGCCTTCCTTTTCCTCTGTCATAGCATCATTAGAAACACCAGACACTGCTATGTTGCAGTACATTTGCTGCTTGGTATGAGTCCCTAAGTAAAATGTCAGTGCAGAAGATGGAAAAGACATTCTAAAATGCTTTTTATAGCATTTGAATCTTTTAATGAAAACAGCCAGTATTTGTTCTAATAGAGCACCTATCCATGTAAGTTGTCTTTTATACATAATAAAATATTTATATAGAATTTACAAGTCTTTGTTCTTATTTTAATTGCTATTTATATTTGCATTTTTCTTTAGCAGCTTAAAGTCTTTAACTTGTTGCATTGAACTGAAATATTCACTATTCCATGGAAAATTAATAGTTCAGCTAGAAAAGAGGGGGATTCTTACAAGGATTTTAGGTGTGTAATGACTTGGCAAAAGGGGAGATAACATTATGTTAAGAGTACTGTCATTGTGGAGGAAAGATACTGGCAAAGTTATCCAAGAAATACCCAAGGATTGACTCTAATGTTAATGTTTTGATTAATCGCTTAATACACAGAAGGGTATTAAAGATATAATGAAAAAAGTGTGAAAATCAAACCAAAACAACAACAAAACCAACCCAGAATGTAATAGAAATGGGCTGGAATTTAAAAGCAAAATATATGTATGTAGGAAATAAAAATAATTTATTTGAGGAGCTCACCACTTGAAAATGTAATATGTGGAGGAAGGCCTAGATAATCACAGGTGACTACAAAGTATGTGGGAATAATGAGAAATACAGCCTACAATATATGAGATGTAATCTGACCTGTTCTTCCCCAGCTTCTATCACACATCTTGTCAAGTGTTATAATACAGTGTGCTTAAGTGTTCAAGAGAGGTGGAGTTTGATTTGGACAGATGAGGATACACTAAGATTATGAGGTTAATAGTTTCTGCGAGTGGAGAAAGGGTTATGCTACAATGGTTTTTGCTCTGCCTCCCTGTGGTTTGCTGGCAGATCAAGCACTGGCACATCTGGAAGCTATGTAACCATGGGCTTAGGAGAACTTGTTTTCTTGGACACAAAAATGCTGAGTTGATTTTGCTCTTTCCAGTTGGATTAGATAACAGGTAGTGGAAACATGGATGTCTGCAAGAGACTAAATTTATCCTCAAAAAGTTCATGTAATTAGTCTAGAAAAGTGAATATTGTAAGAGGACATAAATCTTCTCTTCAAATACTTTCAGGTTAAGCTCTTTACTCCTTAAGGTTAAGGACAATGCCTGTTCAAAATAAGTACCACCAGGAACAATGAATAAATAAACTGGTGTGGAAGATTTCAAACTATGAGGAGAATTAGAATTTAGAATAAAGTCATTGTGAGACATGGGGAACACTGGAAAAAAAATATCCCCAAACATGAAATGACAAAGCATGGTAAAAAGAATTCCAAAAAGTGTTTAACTAGAATTACTCTATTCAGTCAGTTCATTTTCTGTTTTTCCCTGCTCTCTTGTAGGCAAGGAAGGAATCTATGAGGTCAGTGGTGAAATAGTCACAACGCCAGCAACATTGTATGCCAGTGGTGAATGAAACTTAGGAGCTTCTTAAATACCCCAGCTGCGAGGTGGCTGTGAAGATGGAGAGTAGGATGCCTGGCAGCTGTGAACAGGAGAGCAGTAGGCACTGGGGGTGTCTTTGGAACTAGGAACAGAAGAGCTGTGCTGGTACTCGGGACTGGGAAGGGAGGAGTGGGAAAGCCACACTGAGTGGAGGCTTTGTGGCTGTACCAAACACCACACGGGGTGCCACTTCAGGAAGTGGAGAGGTGAGCTGTGGACTGCATGGAGGATGGGGCAGGCTGACAGAAAAGGGATGGGGCAGGAGTAGTTTGGGTGCCTGATGTGTACTATTTCTACTGTATATAAAAAAAAGGCCACTACTGGTTTTGATCACTGAGGTTTTTCCTTCCTATGCTATGTTGTCACATAATGTTTATAACTTTAAAACATGCTATCATATAATTTCGTAGAATTAGTAGAGATTTATATCTTTGGTAATGCCAAACTTCACCAGTGCTTGCCTAGAGAAAGGCTCGGAATGGCTGTAACAAACCACTGATTCTCAGTGTTCAGAACAATGGTAGTTTCTGCTGGCAGACTCCCATGGATGCAGATGCATCTGAGGGTTTCTCACCTCCTGAAGTGTCACAGAAGTGTCAATAGAGGATTTACAGGGGCAAGTGAAAAGCTGATTGTAGGATGATCTAAAGTGCTGCCAAGTGGTAGTCCCAGCACTGTACAACTACTGAGCACAGATGTACATTCTTGTGCCAGTACCATCTCTGGGGAGGACAACTGGTCTTACACATTGGACCCTTCTGATTTTTGGAAGTGAGCACCTCTGTCATGGACTCTAGTATTGAAGAAAGATAAACTACAGTTCCCTGGAATGTGTGCTGGAAAATATTTGGGAAGCGGTCCACAATTGCCAGGTATTTCTTATTCCTGTGTAGGTTTTCATCTAAACCTTACACATGCAGTAGTAAACAATAAAGTTGGATGGAAAGGTGTGAGCAATAATTATTTTGGTACCTGATCGTTTAAAAGTATTTTATATATATATATATATATGTGTATATATATATGTAAAATAAAAAGAAAAATATTTTATCCACTGTGATTAATGCATGTGTTCACTTCCCTTTTTCCTTTTCAAAGGGTACTTACAACAGAAAACAAGTGTATATATGTGAATATATATATATGCTAAGAGCTTGCAAATATTTATTCATATTCTTGCTGGGAAAAAAAAAAAACAAAAAAAAACAAAACATGTAAATGTCATGTGGGTATTTAAAAAATAATTTCAGCTGAGTTTCCCCTGTGTTTCCAAAAGGATTTTCAGGAAACCACTGAAAATACTACACTGTGGTTTTGGTACCACTAGGTGGTGCTGCCTTTATAGTATTCCTTAGTGAAAGTCTGGGATTATGTATCTATGGAAGAAAAAATATATAGCTAAGAGCAATGCACTTATTATGGCTTCTTAAAGATAGAGGAGTTTGGTTACACTTGTTTGACAAAGTGTCTTAGCCCTTGTACATGAAAACATTCTCAATTTCTATTCATCTTTTGCATATCCTTGCTCAAAATGGGAATTTGCATGTGGAAAAAAGTAGAATATGTCCAAAGTTTCCTATGTATAGGAAAAGTTTTGTTAGAGAAAATCCAGCCTTTGCAGTCCTGTATGGCTCCTTCTGAGATTTGTCTTTAACAGTTTGTTAATCATCGAGCTTTGGCACTCTACCTGTTATCATGCAAAATTCAAAATAAAGCCAGTTCTTACTCTGAAGAGATCACAGTCTAGGTGAGATAAGAGTAAAGGAGACAGGAAATAATTGAGGGGGATATTTGTGTGTTTCAGCCACTATTGCAGTAAACATTGCAGTAAACAGGAGATCATCTGACACCATTTAGAGGGTGTTGTACCCATCTTGCCAATGTTTGAAACAGTGTTTGATGTCAAATGTTTATCTAGTTGGGAAACAATTACATTGAAGTGTAAACTCACTGAAGCAGCCCACTTTACTCAGACAAAAGGAAGGCTGGAGTCAGGGATTTTGGAAAGAAGTGTCAAGGGATAAATGACTGCAAGATGATGTTTGCCACCACAGTTAAGTATGGGATAAGAAACATTTAGACAAGCATTTCTTATTTTCAGCAGCTCAACTCGTGAAGCTCTTTTTCTCCTTTATGCAGACAGGGGTGAACACTTGAATTTGCTTGAAGACTAAATAATGCAGCGACAGTCTCATCCCAGATGCAGAAAAGAAGCATTAAGTCTAGTGGATTAGAGAATCAGAAAGGTATGCAGGGAATCAGTTACACATATCAGGAGGGACTTGGCAAAAATTCTTCATCTAAGAAGATACCACTGACAAGGTAATCAGTATTTCACTATCACATTTATAGATGCTTCTGTTATGGTCACAAATTCATAAATAATAAATGCATAATAATAGTGATAACTTTATCAAACACCTGTTATTTTCAGATGAAGTTGTATGAAATAACATGCATTTCTTTTCACAAAGAATGAAGGCACCAAATTCATCCAAGAAATAGTCATTCACTATGAATACTAGCCAGCTTAGTTTTGCAATATAACAGATATCAGCTGCAGAAAGTGTGGGCAGCCATTTGTCTCACCTCTATCCTACACTGTATTTTTTAAATCGTTACAAAACATCCCAACTTTGCAGATTTCTGAGACATAAATCTCAGCTGGCAAAGCTTTCTAACTCATCCTGTGATGCAGAGATTAATCATCACCTCTGCAAGGAATGGCTACACTTATCCATCCACTGGTTATGTCAGATTAAATTGAGGCAGGCAAGATCTAATACAGCCATGCTGCTCCATCAGAGCAGATGTCTATAATGTTTGTATGTTTTCAAGGCTGTAAATTTTAGGCCCACATTGAACAGTTTCATTGTGTTGAATTCCTCTTTCTGCATCTTCTGGGACTGGGTCATCTTGAGTGACAAAGCTTCATTGGCAAATGCAGGTTTGTTTAATGTTTTAATCTGTCATGATTCTGGCTCTCATTGAAATGCAGGAGTACTGCTTGTAATTACTGCAATTGTGTTGATGTATAATTTGGTATTAAATACTTTTATTATTATTTTTGATGTTGGCATTCCACCACACAATACTATAGGCAAGACCAAATGAAATTTATGCTATTATTTGGCTAGGAAATAATTACAAATAGCACATTTTCCTTTTTCTACTGGAACAGAAAATAGTGGGCTACTAATGAGTTTCTGCCAAGACAAGAGATGAAATATCAATTGTAAAATTCATATAAAATTAAAATTAATTGAATTACAGAAAAACATATAGTGGATGGCGAATAACCTTACATTTCCCTGATGCTGGGTTAGGCCAGGGTCCTCAGGCTTTTCCACTGAATTGGCTACTTCTCAGAGGAGAAAATCTTCCTAGGCCTTTGCTTTACTTCTATGACTATTATGTAACTGCACAGTGATAAGAAAAAAAGAGAGAAGAGCTTATTATTTTTAGATGTCTTTAGGCAACAAATGGAAGCATTCTCTTTATTGGTTATCATCATGCACTTGACATCTAAAGTTTGGATGTTGAACAATTTGACTGGTAAGAGGGATGTTCAGTGTCAGAACCAGGGAGCAATGAGAATCCATTATTTATTTCTCCAGGATCTGTAAAGAAGGACTAAAACAAAGAAGTCTTGTCATGCTTTAGTGTTTTTTGAAGTATTTTTAAAGGGGATGGCAACTCATAAAAGGTTAAGAACTGCTAGCTAGAAGATACATTCTTTGGTTGGTTTTTGTGATTGGTGTTTTTAGTGACTACTGATTGTAACCAAGGGGCCAAGAGAAATACATCAAAGACAGCAGTGAGTCAATAAAGTCTTTGTGATCAGCTGGACATTCCTGTGGGTTGAACAGCAACCTCTAATTGCAAGATAATGTGGGACTAGTATCAAAAGAACTGCCTCTAATATTACATATAAACAAACAGGAATCTGTAAAATACTTTTTTTATAAAAATAACTGATTTGATTAGCTTTATCAAAACCTGTCTGGGGCACTTTTCCATCCTATACAGTATGAAGCACAAATTGTATGTATTTCCATTTATATATTCTGATATTTATATAAGAAGATGAAGACTTGTTTGTTGTGATTATAGGATAGGATAGGATAGGATAGGATAGGATAGGATAGGATAATTAATTAAACATCTCCAGGAAATATTTCATTAATGGCAAGATCAAACCTTCTTGTTCTTCCCCATAAATAAAAGCTTTCTGAATAGAATGGAAATGTGTAATTTCAGCAGGAAAGAACTGTGTGGTTTCTAGGATTACCATACCCTTTTGAGGCTATGAGTTGGTGTAGTGTTGGTAGATCTGCAAGTGGATTGTACCTATTTGTTGCTCTGTCGAGGGAATGTAGGGTTGCTTGCTTTTCTGAATGCTTATTGTGTAAATCTTGGTAAATCTGGATCATGTTGGCATGCTAGGAAGGCATATTTTTGTTTGTTTGGTTGGTTGTTTTAAATCTAGGATCTCATAAGATCTGATAGCACACATACAGTCAGAGGATAATGCTGTGCAAGATTATTCCTATCCAGGCAGTTTGCTTTGTTTTGCTGTGATGTAGCTCACTGGTGCTATGGAGGCAAAAATACTGCTCTCTGTTAATAGTGGCCTTTTGGGTTTCTATTTGCTGCCAGTTTCTGGAAGCTTGTTGTGCAAGTAGCACATTTCTGCAACATATATAATAAATTTATCTTTACCTCCATGTCCAAGAGGGAAGTGTCACATTTTGTCTTTCCTTAACTTGTGACTCAAGGTTGTGAATTCCTTAAAATAATTGAAAATGTTGAAGTGATGTCTTTATTCCCCCTGCCCTTCTTTGGTTTTCAGGTATTGTGATTCAGATTTTGACTTTTTTTTTGCTGTTTGGACACCTATTCATGTGATTCCAAAAGGTGGGGTTTTGAGGGAACATCCTGTATTGAAAATTTCCTAGTAAAGATGCTCAGATGCTGCAACATTTCCAGACATGTGCTTTGGCTTTCAGAGTACAGTAGTAGAAATAACATGTATTTCCATCACTTGTGCAGTAAATGTTAAGAAAATTCTTCACAATTTACTACATTTGGTTCATTTATCTGGTAGTCTTGCCTTATTTCAAAATATATTTTGGAAACAAAGCAGAAATTTAGCTTGAAATTTATGTTTATTCTTCTATATGCTGATGACCCTGGTATCTGTATACACATGGCTTTGACTCATTAAACTGTAGAAAACACTGTGAATGTTCTCTGCTAAATTTGGCAGGTAAACTTGAAGATATCACAGCATTGAATGATACTTTAAAATATCACATAATTTGGGAAGAGAAAAATAACAATTCTAACTATTTGAGGCCTTCACTCTTTTTTTGCTGAATCTTCATGAAAGCCTTTTTACAGAGTTGATAGAGCTCTGGAAATGGCTGAGTTGTTACAGGTAAGAATAATTTTTTTTACATTTTTCTGTGTTGTATTTTCCTCTGATCCAGGTCTAGGAAAACATTATTATAAATGTCAGTAATTATTAAATAGAATAGATTGTATTAATAAATTGTATCCAATGTTTTATTAGATATGTGCAGAAAACAGAATTTGCCCAGACTGGAAAGTTACCAGCCTTATTTTCTGAAAAATCAAATCCCAAACCTCAAAAGTAAAGAGTTGGATAATTTTGAAAACTGCAAAGATTTGAATTGATAGCAAGATTTCAGCAATTGAAGGAGAAATGGCTCTTATAAGTAATGTACAGTGAATAAGTTGTTCTATTTCGTTGCCAAGGAAATAAAATGAGGCTCTTGGTAAAGGGAAGCATGGAGGAAGACATTGCAACTGGGACAACTGTTACCATTACATAATCCACCTGGCATGGTTATCACAAGTGTGGAACCTTGTGGATGTGTGTTTGATAGAAAATATCAAATACCTCCTGCATTTCAGTGACAGTTTGTGCTGTTGATATGGTATTCTGGTGATATCCTTTGTGTGATTCCAGTTGGCCCATGTGTTCTACTGTAGCTATAGATGGGGATAAACTGGCCTGTCCATTTGAGTACATAATTATTTCTGATTTTAAAGATATTTTAATAAATAGTTGAAGGCTTCCAGAATTCTCAGAGTATTTTCCAAAGGAAGCACATTATTCACTTGCCTGTTCCTTGCTGACTGATGATAATGAAAAAGTAAAAACAAAATAATTTCATATTTGCTAAATCCCTTCTTTTCCTGCACAATAGGGTACACAGAAATTTTGATAAGCTTCTTGGAAATATATTTGTGCAAAGCTTACAGACCATTGCCATTCTTTACTCACTTCATTTAATAGTGAAGGGTAGCTAATCTGTCACAAATTTGGGGCCAAAGATCACTTTGTAATGGCTAAATCCATTCAGGCAGAGAAAAAAAAAGTTGCATGCATGTGTATCAAGCACCCAAACAGGTATGTGGATGGAAAAGAAATACACTCTGAATTTTGAAATGATGAAAAATCCGCCAAAGTTTGGAGGTCCCAGTAAGGCACATCATGAGCACCACATAATTCCCTAGAATTCAAGCAAGCTTGCAATCACAGGACAGTTTTCAATGAGACATGAGACAAAGTTTTAATGTCATTTTATTTTTTGCCTCTCCCTGTTTCTGAACAGGTGAGTCTGGATTAGATGGGCAAAGCTCTCAGCTTTGGAGCCTTCCCAGTGCTATAGTATTAGGTTTTTTGGCCTTTTTTGGGGGTGTTTAGAGCACAAGAAGAGTAACTTGGGTATCATCTTCTGTTTCCCATAAAAGATAATGGAGAGATTCAACAGGAATTGAGTGTCTGAGAGGTGGGAGAGAACACCTTCAGACACTATTTTTAAATCAAAGTTCTTTCATGTTGCTCTTGTTTTAAAGGACAAGCAAGTTCTTAACTATTATTTTTATGACAGAAACTTCCTGATTCTTCCCTGCACCTTTCTGTTGGAGAACAAAGGGAGAGTTTGCAAGAGAAGATAGTCAGTCAGAAAGGAATTCTAAGGCAAACTAGATAATGGTGAAGTTGATAACCAAATTATCCTTGACAATGTTATCAGGTTAAAAGAAAAGATAGAAGTCACCTTTGCAAGCTCTTCTGGAATGCTGTCCCAGAAGAATGCATGATCTGCAATGGAAAGAAAAAGGTGGGCAAGGTTGGAGTTAGAACTTGATTAGATTTTGCTACATACTATATTTAGTGCAATTTGTTGTTTTCAAGATGTTGGATTTACTGTCTCAAGTTAGTCCTTCCACTGACATCACTAAAGCCAGAGAGTGGTGCTGGCAGGGAGTGAGGCCAAATGACCTGTAGTGCCAGAGTTAGAACAAAACTACAGATCCAAACAACGAAGTTGTTTAATATCTGAACTTCAGCTTTGAATACTACAAGAAACTGCGATTGAAATAGACCCATTTTACATCATATGAGTACTTGGGGTAAAGGGCTTTAGAGTTCTTCAAATAGTTTACTGCAAATATTATTTAGTATAAATATAAGAATTTAAAGAGTTCCATAATGAGATATTTCTATTTTCCATAAACATTTAATTAATTGAACTCTACTAAATATTTTCTAAAAACTGTAATTATACACTTAAAATCAGAACTCCTTGCGAAAAGAAACAAAACTCAATTTAACTGGCTTTTAATCTTCTTTGTAACTGCAACAGAGAATATATACTTCTAGTTCCATGAATAATAGAATCCACTACTGCTGTAATTTTAGAATTATTTTATTTAAATTAATTGTATTATGAAAGATTCTGCCATCAGTAGCAGGGAAGATTTTGATTATCACAGCTTGTAGTTTTAAACACATAAACTAAAAGGTTAAAGTCAGAAAAAAAATAAAAAACAGGTGAATGGATACATTGCTGAAATCACTCTTCTAATCATGAAGAAAACATCCTGCTCCCATATGGACAAAACTGGCAAAACAGGAATACTAATAATAATGAAAAAAAGAGCTGGAAAAACAATTTGTGCAATGAAGGGAATAAATTGTACCTAAGCTACAAAATAATAGACTCCAAGCCAGTGAGCATTTAAGCATATGTTTAATTGTAAGCAGGTGAACAGTTCATCTTCCTTTAATGAGAAAACTGAGAAGTGAAATGCACTTATGGGGCTGGGGCCTAACATAGTTATTATTGACTAGAGCATTAATCAATTAAGAGAGCCATAAAAAAGCAGTGGTGGGTATGTACATGCTAAATATGCCTGTTTGTGCTGGAGTGTTTGACAGATTTGCTTCTTCCCTCTGAACTGTGGCAATGAGTCATCCTGTCACCAGGGAGATGGACTACAGGTGGGTTTCATAACCCATCTGGTTTTCTTAACTTCAGCTATCTAAGCTATCCAGCTAATCTCCCGCTGTAGCTCAGGGGGAAGGTTTTTTCTTTCTGGTTTACCCTTCCTCACCTTTGGAGATATGGATTTCTCTTTTGATTATAAAAGGAGCCAAGGTGACTCAGCTGAAATTAAATATGTTTAGCTGGCTACAGTCGGGCAAAATGAAGTGCTCTGGGGTCCAGTTTTAGAATAGATTAGACAGCTATGCACCTATTGAACTTAATGTTGTTGCAGGTAATACTCATAAGCATTAAGTTTGATTTCTTTTAACTTCAGTTGTGCAGAATCTGTCACTAATGGTTTCCAAAAGGCTTGACATCTCTGTCACACGATGACACAAAGCATAAACAAATATAAAAGCATTAAGTTACTAGCCTGTATATTTCTAACTACATAATTGCACTGCAGTCTAATTGAAATTATTTACATTTATAACCCTGTAAAGCACAGTAAGCTTGAGATCAGAACAATGGTGGATAGATATGAGACTGAAGCCTTTCTTGTTCACAAAGGCACAACCTCCTGCATATATTACCTGGCTGAAATGGCTTGCATGGTCATTCAGTTGCGTGGCCACTCATAATATGTGGGTCATGCCAGGGGAATACCTTTTGCAGCATACCTGGAGCCCAGCAAATGCTTTGCAGCTTTGGTGCTGATCCAATCAAGTACAGAAATAACTGGGAAATGACTCATGCTGAGAGGTGGATACTTGCTGTTAATCCCAGCTTTTAAAGTGTACACAGTTTGTCATCATTTTTCATTGTGGTGAGCATGTGTGTCTGGCTGCTTTTGTTTCACAATTGTCTGATGTTTGCTGTGAGCTCTCTTCTCAGCTAATTTGCTTTTCACTTGAAAGGACGTAATCAGACAAAAATCCCCTCAAAACCAGTTCCACTGAAGAAAAGACCTAAGTGGGAGAAGCAAATATATGAGGTAGGGTGGAGAGGAATGTGTTCTGACCCTGAAACATCTGCTCTTTTAAACGTGATGTTACAAATGTTTAACCACATGTGCATCTTTCAACCTTAAAAGCTCAGCTAAGACGGGGGAGGTGGGGGTGAGAGAAAAATTACAGATGATACCCAAGAAGAAAAGTAGTAAGAAAATAACTAGTAAGGATGAAATTATGGAAAAAATCACATGCATTTGGAACAAATACTACAGAAAATGAATACTGAATTAATACTAAATGCAAATCATACAGATAGATAAATATTAAATGTAAAACCAGGAAGGAATTGAATAAGTTTGCAGTTTGCAATACAGATTGGCATCATGAGTAGTCACACACTGAGTATGTCCAGTATCACTGCACTTTTCTTATACAGACCTGGAACATGTGCCCTAGTATTTTTTTAAATGGGAATAGTATGTCTACTAACATACTTGAAGTATACCATGGATTTAAACTAGATTCTGAATGGAGACTTTGTCATTAAAAAAAGCCATTGTCAAAGCAGGCAAGAAATGCAGAGGCACTGTCTCATGAAGCCTTACAAAGAGGTGTTGACAGCTTCTCTGCTTACAGTTTCTAAGGGCTCTGGCAAGAAAATTGTTTTTATTTTAATTGTTTTTATTTTTATTTTCTCTTCTGAATGAACAGAAATAGTACTGAAGCAGAAATGGGAAACCATAAATGACATATATGTTGGAAGACCTGGCCTAGCTCTCTTAAGTTATACCTTCGACATTTATCTGTTGCTTTACACTGCAGTAGTGTGTGCTACACTATTCCTATGTGTGTGAAACTGGAGATAACAGTCTTCATCTGGAAAAATAATGTCTGTGTGAAATGGTCCAGGGACACATAGAGCTTTTGGTCCCATCGTTGAATTAAAATAGATGTTTCCATATTAAATAAAGGTAAATGTATTGCTAATTGTTATATTCAATTGTTATATAAAAGGTAACTGTTATATGTCTCAATTTCCTGCAGAGCCCTGGACTGGTTGGTACTGTACTGGGTACTGAGTGCACATAGTCCCAAGCTCCCACAAAGAACTGGGATGAGTGTGCAGAAGCAGGATAGGAAGGAAGGAAGCTTCCCCACCACTCACCCAGGCCCTGGTGTGCGGTACTGAGGGAAGCTTGGGGGCTAAGTATTAGGATGTGAATAACAGCACTGAGGTGGCTTCCTGTATTCCAGGAAACAGAACTCTGTCCTGACATGTAAAGAAATAAAGTTTCACAAAAGGTATTTGCCCAGTAGGTCTAGCAAAGCAAAACCAAAGCCAGGTGGCCAGGAAGGCCAATGGCGTTGCGCCTAATGGCATCAGAAATGGAATCAGTGTGGCCACCAGGACCTGGGCAGTGATCATCTCCTTGTACCTGGCACTGGTGAGGCCACACCCCCAATCCTGTGTTCAGTTTTGTGGCTGCACAATTCGGGAAAGACATTGAAGTGCTGGAGTGGGTCCACAGAAGGGGAATAAAGCTAGTGAAAGGTCTGGAGCACAAGTCCCATGAGGAACAGCTGAGGGAGCTGGGAGGATTCTGCCTGGATGAAAGGAGTCTCAGGGGAGACCTCATAATGTAGGTACAGAGTTGGTGGTAATTGGAGTGGGGCTGTGGCCCAGCTTCGTCCCCAGTGGGTCCAGCTGTGAGAAGCAGGTGAGCAGCACTGACAGCAATGAGCCATGGAGTGCCCAGGGGCACTGAGCAACCACCAAAGGAACAGAGGGCACATGGGTGAAAAGCATGTCAGAGGAAGAATACAAAAGGTTGGGCTAAAGAACAAGGAGGGCAGATGCTTGGAGCCTTCTGATGAGGTAAGGTCTTACTCTGTATGGGTTGAAGCCTTCTGAAATTGTATGGTGATACTCTGTGTATCGTAGTTGTCTCAACTGTGACATTATAATTCTCTGTACTCACCTGAAAAGATATTGCAGCAAGGTGGAGGTTGTTCTCTTTTCCCAGGTAACAACTGGCAGAACTGGCTACAGGATGAGCTGTAGGAGGTTTAGATTGGATATTGGGAAAAAAATTTCTTCACTGAAAGGGTGGTTAGGCATTAGAATATGCTGCCCAGGGATATGGTGAAATCACCATCCCTAGAAGTGTTCAAAGAGTGGGAATGTGGCACTTGGCAGTATGGTTTAGTGGTGAACACAATGATGCTGAGGTAATGGTTGGACTCAATTACATGAGAGGTCTTTTCCAACCTTAATAATTCCATGATTAAAGGTTGGAATCTTCTGAAATTTCATGTCACCTTTTAAAATCAGGGGTTTGAGTCACTTCCAGGTGCCCTTCCTTAAGGAATTAAACTTCCCCTTTGTGCTTGTGAAGATCCAGGAGTAATTTGAGACGTACCTTTGTCCTATGAATTTGAACAATCGGCGATACCAATTAGTGGTACAGATCTCTTAAAACAAGAGTGTCGTTTTGCTGCGGGATGAAAGACGGCAGCAAACTCATTCCACCACCTAAGATTAATCCCTTGCGATGCTTCCCAGACTTTCCCACCCTGTTGGCTTCTTCTGGGACAGGCGGCGGCTGGGACGTGCAGGAGGCAGGCTGGGTTGGGGAAATCCGTCCAAAACCTGCCCCCATCCCCGTCCCTTTAAGGCAGCACTATCCCTTTAAAAGGCGGCCGGCGGGCGGGCGGCGGCGGTGACGGCCGGGGCCATCGCCTGCCCGCCGGGTTTTCCCCCCCTTCCTGCCGGTCCGTCGCTCGCAGCCCGTTAAAAAGAGGAGGCAAGATGGCCGAGCTGGGCAGCAAGGGGGTCACAGCTGGGAAAATCGCCAGCAACGTCCAGAAGAAGCTGACCCGGGCGCAGGAGAAGGTAGGGGAGACGGGGGACATCCCCGGGCTGCGGGGCCGGGAGGGGGGGACGCGGGTGCCGGGGATGACAGCCCTCCCCGGAGCAGGGATGCGTCTCGCAGTGGGTGCTTGCGGGGGGTGGCAGCTGCCTTCCCTGCCTGCGGAACTGGGGCCCCTTTGCATCCTGAGAATGCCGAGTATCCCTGTCGGAGCGGTGAGGGTTCACCGTCCGCCTGCGGAAACATGGCATCGGCTCGGCCGGGAGCGCCGGGGAGGACGGAGCGCCGCACGCTCGTGTTGGATCCGCAGATGCTTATTGTTTCAACAGGAGGAGACCTTTCGTCGTGGCTTTTAGGTTGTGCTTTATGCAGCATTTTCGAGAGCGGTTCTATATTTTGCCACAGCGCTAAATGCGTAACCTCAAAGATGGTGAGGGAAAGGAGCTGGATCCTTGCCCCTTATCTTCCAGCAGCATCGCGTGATAGTCGCTGCTTGCTGTACTGACCTTGAACTCCTCATTTTGGAATGGTGGCTCAGCCGAAGCCATACGGCCTTTAAAGATTGTGCCGATCTGCTGAGAGAGAGAGGGGGATTTTTGAATCCCGGGAGCCCTTTCGCTGTTCTCCGCCCACCCGTGTGCCAGCAGAAGGTGCCAGGAATATGCAATGGATACTTTTCCTGTTCATCTCTCTGGTATGCTGCATCTGATGCCAGATGCCTGCTCTGTGTAGGGATTATCGGGCGTTTTACGCAGGGACATTGATCAGCTGCTTTTATTGCAGGCACGCTCGTCTTGGTTTTCAGTGGTTTGCTGTGAGATGGCATTGACTGAATAAGGACTGGCGCATCTTTGAGGGAGGGCGGGCGAGCAGATATGCCCACTGCTGCTCGTGTTCCCTGGGAGTTATCTTTAGCAGCTAGATTTAATCTAGGAGGGTTGGGATTAAATGCAGTGCTAGCCTGAGCCTTGTACCCAATCTCTGACACTGCTCAAAAATGCTGCTGGGCCAGAATGGCAGCACAAACCACTTGCATTTGATTTTGCCCATGCTGCATCCACTACTTTTAGCTCACTTACTGAGACTAGGAGCATCCCTTGAACTTGTCCAACTGCTCGTAAAAAACCCCAATGACTACCAGATCCAGTATGGAACTGAAGCAGCAAGGTCCTGGCTTCACTCTGTACACAAGAGTGACCATGGCCACATCTGTGGCTACTGTTGTTCCAGAGGGGACAGGCCAGGGAATCTGGTCCACCTTGAACTCATCACAGATGCTAAACTTCATTCTGTGTTAGCCACCAGATGGCAACCATATTTGTAGTTAATATTAGGGGAGGTGGTAGAGGCTGAGCTCCTGGACTTGCTGAAGGAGTTATTGTATTTAGCAGCTTGGAACAAAGTGTGTCCTGCCAAGCCCTGCCCTGTCTCTTATCGAACATACACAGGTTCTTTTCCTAGGAAGGATTTTCCACAAATTTCTGTCAACTGTTGATCTAGTTCACTTCCTTGCTCACGCCCTGGTGGTGTTTGGGGACATGGGAATGACAATAATAATTGAGAGTTAGCTGTGTATTGCAGGCGATTTGCACGATCTGAGAACAGTTGTTTGTCTCTTTGGGAAGAGAAAAGCACAGCTTGGTTTCCTCTAAGGAGGAAAGGAAAACAACCCCAAAGCACTTGCTAAGGCAAATTTTAGACCCTTCAGCTGTTGTTACCCTGATGCAAACAATACAACTTTAATCTCTGGGCTCTCAGAAAAAGAAAAAAATGGCATTGCTTGCTTTGTCATCTGACTTGCTTTTTCATACTGTTACAGGATTGCTTGTAATTCTTTTGTGAAGCATTCAGTATTTTACCCATAAAGGACAGACTTTCACTGAGGAATATAAGTTAGTGTTAACTTTCAGGTTGTGAGGAGAGATACAGCTGAATATGAAGTGATGTGGAAGCACCAGTGGTTATGGCACTCTACACTTGTGGTATTTAGTTATAAACTGAGACACTGTGTTTAGCAGGAAAGGTGAACCGTGGGTCAGGAGATAAGGATCAGGTGTTAAATAATAAAAGGTAAGCAGAAGTGTGCAGAGGTGGATCTGGTAACAACTTAAAAATGTGTTAGATTTCCGTGAATATATTTTGGCTAGGGTTGAACTTCTCCTTTTTGAGGCTTAGACAAGCTGAATGTTCCTTTTCCATATCATATTTTGATTTGAATCAAGGATAAAAATTTCTTCCCTTGAGAATATTTCCCTCTCAGCTTGAGCCCTGAGGCTTTGACCTCAGCAGTTTTCTTCCTGGTGAATTTCAGCCTTGTGCTAAGCAAAGAATGATGTCTTTTTGTTCAGTGCAGAATTCACACTGAAACACTGTACACATCCTTTTTTCCCTTCTGAGATGCCTATTATGTAAACTATGTAAGATATTCTTTCAGAAGTGCTATTTGTTTTAAGCCTTTCAGCAAAACTGTTGGCTATTTTTGGAAGACACTTGAGCAATTCCACAGGAAATAAATGATGGAATGGTCCACTGTGCTTTTTACAAATGGGATGGACACCCGTTTAACCTCCATCTCTACTCAGAGGTAGCCTCAAGTAGAGTACTTGGCAATAACTTACCAGTTGTCCAGTGAAATGTATCGAATAAATTGATGCTGCTATCCAGAGGAACACACCTTGCAGAAGGAACTCATGCAGCTGTTTCTAACTCATATCACCTTTTTCAACTGATAAGGATATTTAGACTGGAAATCCTCATCTATTCCTCCTAAATTTAGCTGAAGGATTTTCAGACTGAGATGTTGAGCTCTGGACTTTTCTTAATTCTAAACATCTTAAATATGAGTAAAAATGTAATGCCCCTAATGTCATGGTGTCTTAGAGGGAGCCTAGTGTTTGCAGCTCTTTTAAACTTTTCCAGTGAGGCTATGAAGTTTTTTTGTTCTTTATGTCTGTAATCCATTATCTTGGTTAAAGTTTGTGTTTTATCTTAACACTTTTTAAAATTTTAAAAATCTTCCCAGTTTCCACAATTCCCATTTTCCTCTAATAATGTCCTGTTTCTGCATGGGTCTACCTGCACGTTTCTGCTTTGAACAAATTCAAACAGCATCTTGGTGACTTGATGTTATCCTGGGGTGAGGGTAACTCCTCTGTGAGGTTCGAGCTGAGGGAGCTGAGCTTGGGAAGCAAATGAGTTGGGATTTAGCAGCTTGGCTGGCACTGAGGGTCCTTGTCACAGGATCAGACTCTTTGTTTCCTTCTGCATGTTAGGCAGAGGTTCAGTGTGTAAAGATGTTATTGGCTGCATGGGCACCAACTGTTGATTTAAGTTGCGTACAGATTGATAGCTTTGTCTGAGGAGATGAACTGTAAAATTGACATCTGAAAGAAAGATTTATTTTTTTCCCTTGGGAGCTTCTTTTGTGGAGAGGCGTAAAAGTGAATGAGCTTATTTTTACTTAGACTGAGTGTGGGAAGTTCTTATCCTATACTAGTGGTGGTCTCTCACTCTCTTTTTGTTACAAAGCTGGGCAAAATGAGGAGTCTGTGTTCTGTGACATGAACAGACTGCTGTATTTTGTCATGGCTTTCTTCTGATGTACCAACAAACCAAGGCACCCCCTTTTCTCCTTCTCCATCCCTAACCAAAGGGGAAGGCTTTGTTTTCCACGTGGGACCTGGCAAAGTTTAGCTTGGAAATCCAAACTCCCTTGTGTTAGGGGTCACATTTAGGGCATAGACTCTGGCTTGCCGTGTTGCCATGAAATGTCACTTCTGTTTTCTGTTCATGGCTTTGTTAATTCCACCAATGTTTACCCACATGTTTGAAGTTTTCCCGGTTACACCATCTGTCAGAGCAAAGTTCTGCTCTCCTCTGGCTGCACAGTCCAAGGAGGCTGGGCTGTAGTCTTGGTCTCACAGATTGTGGTTTGGGTGGAACTGGGTTTGCAGGAGGCATGGTTTGCATTTTGAGTTTGCCCTGATAAGACATTTTTCCTCCTTCTAAGTCAAGCTCCAGTAGGTGGAGCATCACAGGAGAAAACACCTGGAATAAAATTTCAGCCTTATTGAAGCAGGTGAGAGTCCATATTAATGAGCAGTACCCAAGGACCTTAAAGCAAATTTAAATACAGCTGTTATCAGGATTCACCTGGCAGAGGCTCCCAGCTCTGTAGAAACTCTGCAGGTGGGGAGGGAGTCTTTCTATAAAAATGGTAGATGAAGGAATCTCTCTTATTGAGAAGTAATACATCTACCTACTTGAGAGAAGTTCCTTATTGGTTTTCCTTCGGGATCCTTCTGTCACTGCAAAGCTTCTGTGTTTTTTTCATGCCTTTGCATAGGGTAGGATGGTGTGGTGGCAGTCTGCCTTGTTGTGCCAGTGAAGAACAAACAGCCTGAAGAGCTACAAGTATTGTTTGCCTACTGATCCGGCAGGAAAATTGACTTTTTTTTTTTTTTTTTTTTTCCTGGGGGACTCCCCAAATGACAAAGACAGGGCTTTTTACTTTATGGCTGTTAGCTTGCTTTAAGAATGCAGGGTTTAGGGGATGGGTAGAGTCTCAAAGGTACTTCATGCCTAAAGGTTGCTGGAAAACAGGCACTGGATACAGCAGGAAGATCTGAATTAATGCCTCTAACGTTCAGATGATTCCAGTATGAGCTCAGACTGTATTACTGGTATCAGATCATCTGCATGGTACAGGGAGGAGGTGAAATAGGAAACCAGGCTCCATATGTCTGCTTGCCCATGGAATGGTTTGATTGGCAGGGCACTTACAGTGCCATGCTGAAGGTGCCCTTCTGTCTGGCTATTGGCAAAAGATTTCTTATATGAAGCAGAATCTCATGGATGGATGCATTTTCTGATTGGAAAAGGCCCAACTCTATTCCTTGTCACTTTATCTTCCATGGAAGTTTTTGTCTTGCAAACAGTCCTCTTCAGTGCAGTTCTTGTGAGATCAGGTTTATGAAGCAGGATCTGGAAGATCTCTTTTCTCTGTGAACTTTTAAAGAAGCTCTAGGCCATAAAGAGTGTCACCGACCTCATCTCTCAGGGGGTGACATCAAAGCTTGGCTGGCCTCTCCCTCCATCCTGTGTGCTCTTAGGCAAGGTTTGTATCTCCAGGCACAGATGTTCCTTTTCTTTCCAACATCATGATTGCTCTTCACGTGTGATTAGCAAATGACATGGCTGTAGCCAAGCCATTGGGGAAAGCTGGGTGCAGCCTGAGATGTTCAGCATCTAACTGGACTGGGCCTTTGGGAATAACACACATTTTCCTTTGTTTGTGACTCTTTAGATAGAGATACAAGACCTTATTGCTTGGGTTCAATGTATAATAAAGCTCTGGTTCTAGAAACATTTGGAATGACAAGAGGGTCCCTTAGGTTAACAGGTATTAGAGTGGCTATTTTTTTCTGCTGTTGCACTGGTGACCAGACACCTGAGCTGCCCCTGGTACAAGTTCTGCAACTTTGCAAGGATCATCTTACAGTCCTGGCTGCCTACCTGTACATGGAGGGGTCAGCCTGTCTTCCCAGACGTTCTGTGCTGGCAACCTGACACGATCACAAAGCCAGACTCAATTTGCCAAGCAGAACAGGCAGGTCTGTCACCCTGAACTGGCCACAGCTCAGCCCCCTAAGTGACGCACTCAGGGTGTGCAGACCAGCAGCTTCTTATGGGGGAAAGACTGTATTAATGTTGACCAGGAGACTGTGCATTCTCTACCCCCAAGCAATGAGATGGGAACGAATGTTAAAATATGAATAAAGTTTCCTTGGAGCACTGCTGGCAGGTAGAATTGCAGAAAGAGGTCCATTCTGACTTCAGGCTGTGTTTTAGCCTTCTCTTGAGGGATTGTATATTTGGGTTTCTCCAGCAACTGCAATATTGAATGCATGAGTGCCAGCAAACCTGTACCATTCTGGCATCCCTACTGCCGAGCTAAAAGGGGACGTCTCTCACTGGAAGGGGTTGGGGGAGAGAAGAAAGTAATTTCATTGTCTCACTAGTCAAAATCTATTTTAAATATGGTATTAGTTGAGTACTTAATACTCTCAGAACAGGAGAGAGGAACCTCTGCAGATTTGCCCGAGCTATTGGCAGTGGCACAGGGGGTGCATAAATCTTGTCAGGTGTCTTCTCAGCAGGTGCATCCAAGTGGCTGGTGGACCTCAGACTGTTCAGGTTCCCCTGGGCACTTTCCTAGCCTCTGAAGCCATTTGATCTTCACGAGCTGGCAAGTACTGCAGGGTAGGTCCTGTGCCACGTTCCTGGAGAAAAACTTGAAGTGTATATATTAGCAGAAAATAGGGTTTTTTTTTGGTGGGTTTTTTTTTTGGTTATATTTTCATCATGCCAACATGCTTGCATAGTTTTGTTTCTTAGCTGCTACTCAGAAAGTACCTCTCTGTAGATTTTTCTCTTTAGATTGTGTAGATTTGTGATCTGAAGGAACAGAAGGGAATAGAAATTCTTCAACCTGCGGAAGTTGTACCAGTTGTTTAATTTTTTTTTCTCCTTTTTTCTCTCTTTTTAATTTTTTTTCTGGGTTTCTCCTTTATTATGTTGAGAGCTTGCATTCAGGAAGGGTTTGCCAGAGCAGGGAGTTGCATTTTGTGATGAACTTGGAACCCAGAGCTTGGGGCATTCACAGACCTGGACAGAGGTTTCACAGAATCACTATGAAGCAGCTTTATGAAATGAGAAATGGGTACTATGTTTGCTCAGATCTCTGCTAGTACACATGTGCAACATAGACTTTTCTACTGTTTAGGCTGGGTTAAAGTGAGCTTTACTTAGGTCTGTGGCTGGGAGGTTGAAGTTTCTGAAAGTCAGCATTTCCACAGAAGTGCTGTTGGAGAGTCCTGAAAGCCAGACAGTGTTGCCTTTCTTTGTCCCATTCTTTACCAGAAAGAAGTCTGGGTGGCTCTGTGTTCTTAATATAGGCTGCCAGGCAGGATGGAGAGTGCAAACTTCACCAATAAGGAGAAAGCAGTGCTTAACAGCAGCTAATCCCTCTGTGAAAACCATGGGCTGTATTTAATCTCTTGATATGCAGAAGTGCTGCCCTCTCTGCAAGGATTTGACAGGCAGTTTCAGAAAGCTGGTAACCTGTTCTGAAATTCTTTATTTTTTGGTAATTCTGCACTGATTGTATTTGGTTTGTTTATTTTAAATAGGTTTAGAATTTTTTGTTAAACTTGGTTTAAGAGCTGCATTAGTTTCTCAGTTCTTTTCAAAGTTAGCTCTTCAGGAGGGAGATTAGAAGTTGATACAGCTGAAGTGCAAACATTTTTCACTTGGCAATTGCTAATACTCTGCTTTGGAACTGTATTAGACAGAGCTGAATGCTTGTTTGCCAGCAGGGATGGAAAGGGAACTTCAATGGTACAGAAACTGCAGTATTTGAAAACACAGCTAAAAGTGTTTACACTTTTTTTTTTCTCTGTACTACTTAGCTTGATTGCACATTTTATCAGGCCAGAAACAATAATGTGTAACTTAACTGACTCAGAACTGAGTTGAATGGTGTTTGCAGAGTGAAATAGCAATTCTTCCCATTGGATTTACTTGGAATGGTGCCAACAACAGATGCAAACTTATACTAAGGAGCTATAAAGACTGACATTTGAAGACAATGTAGATCTCTGCATCTCTTTATTGAACAGATATGCTGGTCTTGTAGCTCTCCAGTACCCTTGCAGGTGAGGTTAACCATTCCTGTAAGTTATAACTACTTCAGTCTTGAGTGTGGAAGGACCAACCTTATTTCCTTATTCCTGCTTCTACAGTCATTGTGGGGGAAAAATGGGGAAAACCTTGAGGAGGGAAAAAAGTATGCTTTAAAAAATACAGGGAATTCCTGTCCTGGAATTTGAGCATTCAGCTCATTAATTTTGAATTTTCAGGCAGTAAAGTGTTGTCTTGGAGAGCGACTGTCTGTCCCCACTGTGGGTGCAACATGACCCCTTGGTCCAAGTGTTGAGTCTGTGTCATGAGGCACAAAAGGGGTTTGAGTAATTGTACTGAAGGACAGCATATTTCAAAGGTTGCTTGAAAATATGTTTTTGGAAAAATTCTGTTGAGAGAGATGGCAGCTTCCATAAGAGGAACAGTGCTCAAGGAGAGTGTAAAAACATTCAGACAGGAAATACACTTGGGTTCTGACTAAAACACTCCTTAAGGTACAGTTTCCTCAGCAGAGGAGTGAAATGGCCATTCTTCAGTGTATTGAACTGACCTCTGCAGTAGAAGGATACTAGGGATTTTTTCTTTTTTTTGGGTCTGTTTAGGCTGGACAAGGCCAAGCTTAATTGTGTGTTAATAAACTTGAGCTATTAAAAGGATGTACTCACTCTGATAATGTTTCCTACGTCATGCATTCAGTCAGTATGATTATCTGTTAGTATCTGCAGTGTGATTGCATTATGTATTGCCAAAAAAGTCCATTCCCAATTCTGAAACAATTCCAATATAAATATGGGACAGTCTCAGCTAATAAAGATAATTCTGGTTTGTTTCAGTAAAAGTGTATTCCAAAAGACTTAAAAGGGTTTTCAGATATTTTTGCAGAAGTTTGATGTGAATTGTTTTGTAGGCAAAGGCTCAGGACTGTTTTTGAGCAGTAAGATTTTGTGGAAAAAGAGATTGTCTTTCTTTGGAGAGGAAGAACAGTTTACGTGCAGGGCTGGGACAGTAGAGTTTGGACACCTGACTGTGGTGGGAGTCAGAAGGTCAGAGGGGTGACGTGATCCATAAATCGTGGAGCTCTGGAATGGTGTGCTGCACCCAATTGCTCACGGTCTGGGACTTCTCTGTGATGGATATCAGAGTCAGTTGCCAGACTAGAACTTTTTGCCAAGCTGGAGGCTTTTGCTCTCCTTATTCCATGACCCTTGGTGGCCATAAATAATTCAGGGAGGAAGTGTGCGTTATCAGGGCTGGGTGCCCTTACCATGAGGCTGTGGATGTAGTAGGTTAAAAGAGGTGCTTTGTCATGCTGGATAAAGGTGACTTGGAGCTGGAATGTCTCCTGAGCTGGCAGTCTTGAGTGTCCAGTTGAGGCCTTCATTTTTGAGGATGCTCTTTGGGGAGCACTTTGTGGTGATTTTCCTCTCCAAAACCAGTGTGGCCCAGATTCTTAACAAGTGCTCTGGCAAAGAAGCTGATGGACTTTACACTCATTCACAGCTAGAGGACTTGCCTATCAAGCCTGGTTCTCTAATTTGCTGTTCCTTGCCCTTCAGCTCTGCTGAAGGAAAAGCAATCCTTTTGGGTGAAAAGGAGAAGAGCTGTGCAAAAGCTGCTAGGGAAGAACCAAGAGCTGATCATCTGTTGATCCATATGTTCACACTTTGATGGGACAAACCACATTCTGTAACTCAGCCTGGCTCTGGAGGGCACTGTTCCTAAATCCCCCATGGCTGATCCCTTGCAGCTATCACCTTCCAGCTCAGAGAATTGTAATAGCTGATCCAGATGCCCATGTCTTTCCTGTGCCCCACATGTTCCAAATCTGTCCTGCACTTGAGAAACTCTCACTGTTGTTCAGCAAGGTGGTTGTGAACCTGTGAGGGAACTTCACTGGCCTCTTAAGGGCTCTGCATCCAGCCTGTCTCTTCTAGAGTCCTCCTCTAACATTGTTTTGCCTTGTAAGAGCTCTTTGGCCCCCTCCCTCCTAGCATGCACCTGCTCCTTTATGTCTTTCTCCAGCTCAGTCATGGCCTCAAATGCCTTTTATGTTTTTTCCTGATTTGGTTACTTCATTTTGCATCAGGGCTTGTGTAAAAATAAAAATACTTCTTGCAAAAGTATCAGCATTTAAAGTGAGTGCTGCAGAGGAGGAGGCAGAGGAATTGAGAAGGGGAATTCGTGCAAACAACGCTATTTATACTCTATTCCTCTTGCTAGTGTTACTGTTGGCTATAGATAGGGTTTAATTAAGCTATGTTAAATGCCTACCCAAATAATAGACATTGATGTTGTTGAAGTCCTGTTGCCTGGAATGTCACATTGATGCCAGCTGAATTAAATGATGCCATTTGGCTTTATTAACTACAGAGCTGTGATGTAGTGACTCTCTAGCTCCACAGTTGTGACACTTTTTTTGGCCTCTATTTGGTGTCTGCTTAAGGCTGGGGCAGACAGAAGGGAGGGTGGAAATTTACCTGCTTTCTCGAGACTGAAATTTCCTCCTCTTTTATCTTCAGGATGTTGATAGATACATATTCTGTCCAGTTTTTGCTTTGTTGAATAGCATGAACTCAGGAATGCAGTGTTTTTGGCTGCCTGCTTTGAATAAGGTCAAACCAAGTAGAAAAAAAATGCCCCCAAAATTATGAATTAGGCAAACAACTGCATATGGTTCAGGTGGCCAGGTGTCACCAGCACACCTGAGAGCTGAGGGGTCACTGGTCTGTCTCTGGGGCAGTGAAGTGCCCCAGGCACAGAGTGGTACCTGTGTGTGGTTTGTGCAACCCAGACTTGACAGACTGAGGTTGGCTCTCACAGAGCCTGTGTCTCCTGGTGGAGCTGTGTTTTCAGCACCTCAGAAATTGGGCCATCTGCTTAAGGTGTCAAGATTAAAGTAGTCAAAGTCTGAAAACTCTGGTGTAAGCTCTTAAGATTCTTTATCTCCCACACTTCTTGAGGCAGGTGCCTGATTCTGGCATTGGGTTTGTTCTGGTGGGAGAAGTGACCACTTCAGAATAGTTATCTTGCCCTGTCTTCTGCTGCTGGAGCACTTTCTTCGTCTCTCCATCTGCCTGCCTTAAATAAAGTCTTGCCTTTACAGACTGAAGTTTAAACTGACCCAGCTACTCCTGCTGGGGCAGCTGTTTCACATCGCTCTCAAACCACCTCTGCCACTGAGATGTGTCATCTCTAGCTGCACCTTTTCCTCCTCTATTCTGCATTTTGCTGCTCCGTTATCAACCCTCTGGTTGTGTTGCTTTACCTATTTTTCTTTCAAATCTTTCCTCTCATAGGTAGATTTGATGGTAAGTTCTGGGTGGGGAACTAGAGGGCAACAAAAAGTGTGGGAACAAGGAAAAAACTAGCAGTCCACAGAACCACAGGGCAGTGGGATGGTGCCTGAGCTGCTGCATTGGCCTCTGTCCCAGCTCAGCTCAACCAGACCTGTAGCTCAACCAGACCAACTTCTTAATTTTGTTTTCTCTTTAGCTTATTTTTGGCTCTCTGAAACCCCTGACTGAAGGCTATAAAATAGGTGAAGAAAAAATTGGAAGTGAAGTTTAAATCACATTTTTCAGGATTTGTTTTATTCTCAAAAGCCTGGGTGGTGAAAAAGGAGGATATTTTCATGTCTTTAAAGATAAATGGAGAAGGGGGAGTATGAAGAGTAAAGGATAGAAGAGGGAAATATCTATATTTTTTTTTAATTGCTAAAATCTGTAAAGAAGAGGAAAAGATAAATAAATAAAACCCAGCCAGTACTTTTTTCATAATAAGCTTTTATTTAGCAAGACAAGCTTGTTCATTTATAGAAGGGAAAAAAAGTCCACTAAATAACACAGTGAGTTAGACCTGGAGGCAACATGACCTATCAGTTGAATATTTGGGGATGGTTGGGGGGGATGGGAACATAGATATACTCAAGAAAGAAAAAAGCAAGAAATAACTCTTGTTTCAGTTTGTTATATAATGTTGGTTATAACTGAGATTTCATGCTAGAGTACAAACACAGTCCTTGGGCTGTACCTGCAGGGCAGGCATAATGCAAAATGACCTAAAGAAATGAGAGAGAGAGGAGTAACAAGATAAATCAATTAATGTAGGAGGAGTCTTGAAAAGGAACCTGCTTTTGAAAGTGCTTGAGTGGCATCGGGGTAGGCAGAACTGCATTGCAAGTGTGTAAGGGCACAGTGTGACTGCAGAGACCAAGCATCCTGCCAGGGAGACAGGGAATTGCTTTTCCATGCTGTCTGTCACAGCCCCACTCCTGCTGTAGCATCACTTAATTTAGACTTGACTGACGGTAGGAACTAAACTGCAAAAACTGTGGGTAAAGAGGGAGGGAAAAACAACCTAAAATGTTGACCATAGTGAAGGGACAACAATCTTCATATAAGAAAATTCCTTGGATGTCAGGACTTGTCAGTACTAGACGCACACCAGCCAGTTCACCATCTCGAGGCTTGTCTTGTTTCTAAGTGCCTTCCGTGGGAGAGGAGATGCTTGGTTTGAGCCTGTGGTTATGTAGGTAAAAGAACCTTTCATCTTAACTGATTGGCCATGTGCAAAGAGTGCTTGCAAAACATCTGGAGAACCGGGGGTTTATTTGTATCTTTCTGTAAACATGATGTAGATTGCTTTGAGGAAAATAATTCTTGCATCCTGGAGATCTGTTCTTGTGTTTTCCTAAGCTGTCAGTATGGCTGTTTTCTAGAGAAAAGTGGTCCTTATAAAGGCTGATATCAGACATATAGAAGGTGCATTAATTTTCTCTTATGACAGCAAATACAGACTTTAAGATAGATCTTTGCTTCTACTCAGGTTCAGTTTAGGTCAAACTGCTACTGTTCTCCTATTTCCAAGGCTGGCTTTTTGTTGCATGCTGTTGGGCCAGTCCCCCACTTGCATTGGCCTTTTTTGTTGTTGTTGGAGCAGTTTCAGAGGTTAGTGCTACATCTCAGTCACTTCTGAAAGTCACTTGAGGTTTTTTTATGTAAGAAGCCACATCCTTAATGTTAATGTCATAACCTAATTTGTTTTGGTTTGTTTTTAATGTCAAATGACAGCAAAAAATCAATTTTTACTTTTGGGTGAAAAACTTTATCCTTGATTGTTGAATTCACTGAGTCTGAGCTTCTCAGGCTGGCAGGAATGGGTGAGAAACCTGTCCCCCCTTCCAGGTTCATGAGTGTGGTGAGCTGACTGTGACTTACTGCGCAGAAGGGGGAATGAGGGATGAGGATACAACTGCCCTGATTGATGAAATCTGACTGGCTTTTTTCCTGGGACAAAAGAGTGAATTAAATGATGTTACAGTTCCCTGCCACCTTAATTCCAAGGTATTTGATAGGTGCTAGCAGCTGCTTTCCATTTCTGCTGGTTCACGGTGCACCAGTTTGGTTTCTCCTGCGATGGGTGCCAAAGCCTCCTTCTTTCAGTTCCTGATCCAAGATCAGGGGGTCAGAAAAGCAGATTGTTGTGATGGTGAAGAGTCCCAGTGTCTTCTCCTTTGGTGTTCCAGTGCACTGACTTTTTGACAACTGCTGTATAGTGTGGCTGCTAATGACCTGGACAATTTACCAGGGAAGGAGGGGAAAATTGTGTTGCCAGCTCTTCTCAAGATGATTTTCTTTCACACAGACAGAAATGATTCATTCAATGTCACTCTTAAATTAGGTGAGATGTTGTCCAGGGTGGTTGGAGGAGGGGAGGGAACACTTTATTTTAGGACTGCAGTAAGTTGCTGTTTAGCCAGGTGTATTTGAGTATGCCAGGAGACTCAGCAAAAGTGCCTTTTCTGCAGTAGTCATGTCCTGATCTGGGGGCCCCTCTCCACAAATGGATTACTGGGAGGCTCTGGAGCATAATATTCCCAATCACATTACCTGCAGGGTCACCATGCCCTCTAACACACCTTGCAGACAGAGAGTGGCTTTGCCCTGCGTTACGTGTTTAAAGAGCATTACTCTGATTATCCAGGAGGGTGGATTAATGGGAATTAATGGATACTTGAGGAAGGAAAGAAGGGAGAGGTGCTCAGGAGGTGAATTTGAGCTGGCAGACTTGTTAGCAAAACAGTGCAGTTCTGCTTGGGAAAAAGTCAACCAAAGAAGCAGCTCTGGGGCACTGCTCTGCCCTGAAGAACTTGAGGAGACAGATATAAAGGTGCTTGTGTGGGAAGTTGTGTCATTAAAACTGTCACCAGTGAGTTGTGGTGATGTGTTTGAGGCACCCAGTAAAGTCTTCTGTAATAAAACAGGAGAAAAATAAAAGATCCTTCTGCCCTGCCGAATCTTGGAAACTATACTGGAATTGCTCTAAAACCTCTGTTTCCTAGCTCCAACCCTCTCCCATGGTGTAAGGAGCAGAGTCCTACGTGGTGGGCCACCAGGATCTCTGATGGGAGGCGGTTGGATGCTCTGCCATCCATGGGTGGGCAGGCTCGGTGAGGAGCTGCCGGTGTCTGTGGTGGGCAGAAGGGGGTGAAGGAGTGGCCTGGCCATCAGAAACCTTTTGGTGCTCAGTGTCTGAGAGCAGCACACTGTGGTGGGAGTTGCACAGGCTGCTGAGGTAGGGAATGGAAATGTTCTCCTTGTCACAGGAGATCTGATTGTGTAAAAGGAACAAATGTGTTTTAGGGAGCTGAATAGAAAAACAGTGGTCCAGCTGCACCAGGGGTAATGAAGAACAGGAGAGAGGGCTGGAGTGGGGCTTCCAGGGGAGGAAGTGAAGCTTTGTGCTTTAAGGGAAATGGCACTAGTGCCAGCTCTTAGCTAAAAAAGTGCTGCTTTCAGAAGGACAGGAAAGAAAAGGTTTGCCAAAGAAATCCCTAGAGTATGATGATCTGCCTTGTTTTTCTGCAGCAGGTGTTGGTGGGGGCTGAGTCCTGCTCTTGAACAGGTTCTTAACCCCACTGCTGCCCTGGCAGAGGCTGCCTGTGCAGTGTGCCCTGTGCCTGTCCTCAGAGCCCTGCAGACACAGATCCTGGGCCCCAGTCAGCAAGGAACAGCAACACAGCTTGGTTGCCTGGGTGAGTTAAGGTTTCACCATCATGAATGGAGCTGTTAATGAAAACCAGGATGGGACAGTGGAGTGGCAGGCCTTGGAAATAAAGCCCTCCTTGAAAGCCTGCAGTGTCTGCCTGCCAGCCTGCAGTGATGGGAAGGAAAGGACAGCTGACCTGTGTTGAGGGAGGAACCCTGCAGCACATTCTTGGAGCCCAGGGATGGCGTGGGCCCAAAGCCAGTCATGCTCTGGGTATGGAAGGGTATCAAAAGCCTTGATGGATATTTTTAGCCAGAATGAGTAGTGGCAAGGGTTGAAGGGGCCAGAAATAAAAAGAATTATTCCTGTGTTTTTTTTTGTCTCCTGGTGCTGAGGAACCAGGTGTCCGTTTTAAGGAATGACTAATTCCTTGTTTCATGGAATGGAGAACAGAAAAAAAGCTTTTTTTTTTTTTTTTTTCTCATCAGGTGAAACAGGTACTTGTTTTTGGAGATGAAATTGTCATGTTTGGAACCTGCTGCCTTCAGAGCTTCCTCCTCTGCTCTTCCTTGAGCTGTTGGTGGATCTATGGCACTAAGACATGACTTTGTAACATAAAAATCAGCTCCCTCCCACATGGAAAATCAAAAGACTTGAGTAATATCCCTTTCTTTTTTTTTAAAAAAAAAGTAGGGTTGGAGGGAAGGCTGTTCAAGCAAAGAGCATTGTTCATTTTGCTCTGGCCTGTTACTGTAGGGTTGGTTATTGGTGCTGGGCTGTTTGTAAGTCCTTCCTGTTCCCTCCCTCACCTGTCCCCCTTCACCCCTTTCCTTCCTCCCATCCCTTAAGATTTTTTTCTGTGCTGAAGCTATTGGGGAAGATGCAAAAAAGGGAAACCTGGATTCTGAAAGATGTGCAGACTCCTGTGCAATGCTTAAAGCACTCACCTGTAGGGAGTCTCTGGATAATGGGAGATTAAAATGTGGAAAACAGGCTGTATGTTGAGACAAAAAACTTGTCTTTAATTTCTTCCTCCTGCTGCCTCCCTTAGTTTTCTGACTATAGTAACCTTCTGATGATATTTTTATTCACAGGATATTGTCTCCAGTACTGATGGTAGCCCTGCTACTCTTAACCCCACGTGCCTGTACCAGCCCAGATGGATTTTTAGTGTGTTATCCTGAAACTGTGGCCAGGATAAGCAGGGATGTTAACAAGTGGTTGGAAACATGAGGAAAATGTATGAAAACAGAATCTGTTTTCGTGGTGACAGGCTGAGAGATGAAAATTCATGTGTAGTGCTTTCTGCTGCCTTTGCTGTCTGGCTCTACAGCTTCCTTATTAAAACCCATTGATCTGCTTTCTGTTTGTTGCTGTCATTCTCTCTAGTGTTCCTTCTAGTCATCAGTCATACTTGGATTGATTTTGCCATTTTTGTAATGAAAAGAAAGGTACAAGTCAGGATATCCTTTGTTCAATCAACTGTGACTTCTCTGGGAGGATCTTGCAGGGCTGAGAAGAGGAGGAGGAGATGATGTGAGGTCAGTCAGTTCCCCTGTCCTTGTGCTTTGTCCTTGGGGCATGTTGCACCAGTGCAACTCCTTTCTTTGGGCTTCAGAACTAGTTCTGGCTACTAACATGTGGGTGCAGGAAAAAAAGAGAAGGGTTGGAGTAGCTGTGTTTATTTACTTGTGTCATTATATCTTGGGACCAATATCTGTGCATCCTGGATGCTTCAATCCTGTCTTGCCCAAGCAGGAAATCTCACTTTGAGAATGACCACTTGGGAATGTTCTTTTGAACCCTCTAGACTGGTTTTCACTTATTTTTACTTGATATCCTTGCTTTTTAGAAGGAAAAAACCCCTCTGTGGCTGAGATGTAGCCTATGCAAAGCTGACTCAAGGTTGCAGAAGTAAACAGTTTTTTGTTCTGCCCTCACCATTACCCAGTGTTTAAAACCCAGAAGGGTGAAAGAGAGCCAGGAACATAATCAATATCTTTATCTCCTTCAGCAGGAGCTGAAGAAGCCAGCTAGGCTTGTCTACCTGACAGAAATCTTATCTTGCATGAGCTTAGTGCTACCATACACAATGGCCCCAGCAGTGGTAAGGGAAAATGCTTGGAATTCTTAAATTAAGCACCTGATTTTTTTTTTTTTAATATATCATGCTTCCTCAGAGGCTGTGTGAGAATACTGGCCCCCCTGTGACAGAAAGGAAAGGTAATGATGCAGAAGGGCATCATTGTAAAAAACTAAATAGTGCATCTAGTTTTCAGTGCAGATTTTCCTGGGTTTGAAGGGAACTGTGACAGTTTCTCCATTCCTTCTGTAATAAATGTTGCTGTTTGTTACTGACCTACATGTAATTTAGGGTTATTTTGTAGCACTGTTGTGTACTCCTTGTACAGCTCTGTTACTTGTACTTGTTCTCTAGAGGTCTCATTCTGACACCTTCAAATAATGGAGAGGAAGTGGTTCTGTGTTAGTGTGAAAAAGTCTTTGAGCACACGTGTGTGCCAAGCCTTCTCACGTAGCCTGCTCTCCTCCTGGCACTGCTGCTGTGGTGTGGGTGAGACTGCACTGCTCTCTGCAGCAGAAGTGTTCTGGATTTGTGTTGTCTGTGCTGGTGAAGATTGGCAGAGACAGACTGCCTGCTTTCAGCAAGCATCTTTGGTTTATTTGTGTCCCTGCTCTGAAGTCAGACATGAGAAAGAAAGTATTTTGTGCTTGCTCTGGGGCAGTACCAGTGCTGTTGTGTGATGTGCTTGTTTATTTTGATAGAGAAGAAGGTTCTATGTTTGTTTCAGAGGAAGATGTCCAAGCATTTTATACTCACCTGCAGGTGCATGTGGAAAAAAAAAATAGCTGCAGCTGGATCCTCCCCTTCACAAGAAACTGGTGATCAGCTCTGATTCTGCATTTATTTCTTCTTTTCATCTGCTTAGCAAAGCACCTAAGGCCTAGATAGCATCAGCTGTGCATCGTTAAAGTTCCTGCTTCCAATCCCACCTTCCTTTCAATCCCATATGGTAATCCCCAGCCATCTCCATAGGTGGCAGACAGCCAAGTGCTTAAGGCCGGGATACCCTCCTCAGCTAGGGAGAAGGGCTTTCCCCAGAGAGCTCCAAGGGAAGCCCTGGGAGCCTGTCTGTGCTCCCAGCTCCTTTTTGGTGTCAGAAAGAGTGCCCCTGCTTTGACTGTGTTTTCCTGCTCTTGGAAAACCTGAAGCTGTCATATCAAACAACTCCTCAGAGCTTTCTGTCCTCTAATCATAGACCAGCCAAAATACAGGTGACCCTTCTTCTTCCAAGTTAAGGCTTGTGTCTCGGGATCTGTGATGTTCCACACTAACATCTATTTACTTGTTGATCTGGATCCTCCTTGTTCTGTTTTTCCCTCTCTCTTCCCATCATCTTTAACCTTTGCCTGTGGCAGCTGTGCAATCAGACCAGAATCCAGATGGGGCTGCCTCTTTGATCCTAACCTGCATTTAATAATGGGGCTCTGGTTCTTACTGAAGAAATAACATTACAAGGTGCATTGGCTCTTCTTTAATTTAAAAGTTTAATTAGTGATTTGGGTAATATACAGTCATTTTAACCGCTTAACTGCTTTCCAAAGTTCATCCTGAGAGTAGCTGCCACAATTGCAGAGTAGCCTCATCCACCTGAGAAACTGTCTCAAAAAGCTACATAATTTTAAAAACCGATTTGATATAAAAATATTTTTGCAATAGTTTAGATGGTGTCTTTAAAGATCTGATAGTAATGAAGTCTTGGAAACCCAGCGCTCAGTTTCTTGGGAGGTTTGTCCTGACTGGACAGCAAGACCTACCCCAGAAATTACATGAACTGTGAAGATATGTGGTAAAGTTGGTTTGGAGCTTTACCATTACAGTTTTATCTCCATAATATTGGGTCATACTCTATTGCTTAGAACAGTAGATTCACACTTTTTTTTTTTTTTAAACACTTGAATCTCAGCGAGAACTTAAGTGTTACAGAAGATACGTAAGTGCTGAGGTTTGAAAATTTCTCTTGGTGAGCAAAGCCAAAGTTTTCAGTCAATAAACTAGTTCCTAAACCACTGAATTTGAATGAGTTTGTCTCAAATTGTGGCTGACTTATCTGCATCTCCCTTGTATAATTAAGAGTTTAAAGAAATTTGAAATGCTGAGACTGGAATTCAACATCTTATCTTGAAAAAAGAAAAAGGCTTGGCAGTGATTCTCCCTCTTTAGGAATGGGTGGGAAATGTTTAGTGTTGAAATGCAAGTTTATACAAGTTTAGCAAGTCTAAAGCTTGGTGTTTTCCAGAGTGATAAAATGGGATATTCTGCTGAAACAGAATATCTAGTCCTTCAGCCCAAAATCCACCCTCACTGGTGTGATTTAGAGAAAACAATGGCCCAACAAGAGGGCATAAGTGCTGCAGTGCTACTTGGAAAATCAATTCCACCCCTTGTGAGCCAGGCTGAGGCATCAGAAACCATTGGTTACTTTCAACCCGACCTATTGCTATTTTGAGTTGAGGTTAGCTTGTCAATCCTGTTTCAGCATTTAGCTCTCGCATTCTTGGGGAAGCACAAGGAGGGACAGTGATACAGAGGCAGGAGAGAGAGTGGGAAATGAGGCTTTTTCAGTGGCCTTCTTGGGAAAGCTTTTAAGTATTCATGAAACTATGGCCTCTGCAAAGATTCCTCTTTGCTTTGGGCATTTCCCCAGTCCAAAGCAGATTTTTTCTCTATCCCCTGAGCAGGATAGTTCCATTTTGGGAATGAGGTGGAGGGGATGCTGTATCCATCTGTGCTGGAGAATGAACTTCAAAGGAAGGTCCTATTGTTTCTTGCAGGAGATGAATTAAAGCAGAACTTTGACTCTGGAAACTGCTACCATCAGATGTCTTGCCTGGAAGTGATTAGGTGGCAGTACTTTTGAATGATTTGTGTATTTAAGCTGTCTACAGAAGATGGATCCTATGTCTTATATCAAGTGTCTGAAGGCTTTTAGGATGGTACTCTTCTTAAAAGCCAGGTTCCTTTGATATGCACCCCCCCCCCCCAATGCAAGTCAGAGGTGAGCAGAAGGTAGGAACAGCCCAGCCTATTTTTTCCTGCCCCATCCTGTTTCCTAGCGCTGCTGGAATCGATTCCTGTTGATTCTGGCACAGTCCTGTGAAAGCCACCAGGGGACAAAGGCTCCTTTTGTTGGGAGCTGCAGCCCGGGGCATGGACGTGCTTCTCAGCACTTGCCTCTCGCCGGGGCATCCCGCAGCGATTCCAGTGGGATCTCAGAGCCTCCTGGGATGCACGTGTGTCTTGGCTTGGAGTCACCACACTGACCAGAGAGTGTTTCCTATTGTATTCTGAGAGAGGAGAAAAAGCATGAGTTAGGTTGAGGTTTGCACAGGAGGAAGGTAAATATTGGGTGAATGTGACCCTTTGTGGCCAGGTGCAGGTAACAAACAGTGACTGGACAGTGACAAACAGACATTCCCTGTTCTCTTCTTCCTTCACTTTTTAAGATACTTTATGCTGCTAATCTCAGTTGTGTGTTTGTTTTGGGGTTTTGATTTGTTTTTCAGTAGTAGCATTTAACTTAGTAGTAACACTGTTCAGTAGTAGAATTTAACACCATTGAGAAACTCTGCAGGCTGCACATCATTGAAACTAAAGTGTGGTGGTTGGTGGGGAGAGGTGTTGGGAGGATCAGGTTGGGACTTGGAATGAGCTGGGGAGCACCCACCTGTTAAGAGAAGTTCTCCTCCCTTCTCAGGTTTCTGTTCCCCTCCATGGGAGCACTCCAGTTCCTGTCCTTGCTTGGCTGTTGTCACGTAGAGCTGTTTAAGGAGTGGGAAGTGAAACCTGTGGCAGGATAGGATCTGGCAGGGAGGTTTTGTAACAGTGTCCTGTGCCCATCAGATATCTGCAGCATTGTCCAGTGTCGTGGGGAATGGAGCAGCTGCTGCCAGCAGCCTCAATGCCTACCCTCATTCTTGCAGGTGGCAGCGGAAGTATTTAGGTGATGGCACTTGCCTTGTGGGAAGGAAGGCACAGAGATGTGTGCACATTCTGTTTTTGTTTTCCTGAGCTACCAGTGTGGATAGCTGCAGCCATGGAATGCTTGCTGGTTGCTGTCATGACTCATTTTTATTAAAACCACGCTGAGCCAAAATTAGTGTGTAGGAGCTGGCCAGGAGGCTGGTGTGACTGTGCTGGAAGGACACCCGTGTGAGCCAGCTCGTGCTGGTGCCTGCAGCACCCAGGGCTGAGGTGCAGTGACCACAGCCGTGACACTGGTGTGGCTGGATGTGGCTGAGGCAGGAGCCTTACTGGATACCTGACTTAGGACAGCTGTACTGGCAGGCCTGGCATGGCTCTGTGTTTAAAGACCAAGAAAGAGATATTACTTAGTTCTCCTTTCTTCTGCTTGGGAATTACAGAAAACAGAGAAGACTTTATAAGGTTTTTTAGCAAGAAATCTTATCACTATGGTTATTTTGTTTCATACCGCACTCACTTCAGGTCTAAGTCTTTATTCATAATTGGAGCAGATTGTGTTGTGTTAGTCTTAATGAGACTTTTTGGTTTTTTTTTTCAGACACACCAGGTACTGGCTCCTGTTGGAGGGGTTAGACCTGGAAGACTGTGAGTTGTGTCTAAGGTGAAGGAGGTTTTTTTACCATTCCCGTAGCTGAGTTTTATGTGAATGTGTCAGTGGTATTGAAGGATGTTCCCTTAAAACCATGGAGTGGAATGTACCTCATGAAAAAGTCTCATCCATGTTCTAGATGAGCTAGAGCAGGGCTTCAAACCTTTTCTTGGGTCATGGGGCCTTAATTTTCTTTTCCAGGGATTTGGCCTTCTCTGTAAATGCCAAATATACAGCTTGCTTTCCATAGTTGTTCTTCATTGGCCTTGAAGTCTGCAGACCACATGCTGAAAATCACGCGACATTCTTTTGTGTTTATTGCCAGATCTGTAATTTCAACCCAGGATCTTCTGGCTTTGCTGTCTAACTCCCTGTGCTGTTTACAGTTGGGGAAAAAAAAATTGAACCACCATCCCACAATCTAGCATGACTGCTGCAGAGTAAGCTCAGACATTTATTTTTTTCCTAACATGGTCTCCTGTATCTTGAATCCTGTGCTGATGTAACAGTTTGATTGTGGCAATGGTCTGAAAACTCAGTGGGGTTTTCTCCCCATTCTGAAGAAGCTGGATGAATGGCAGTGTACCTTTCATGTGTCCTTTTGTATTCTTGGGGTACTTCTTAAGTAAACCCTGGCAACCCCTACCCATGCTGTGTTGAACCACTAGAAACACAGTATGTTGGTGAGAGGTGGACACTCCCATCCAAACATGAGCAAAGTAAAACTGCCTGCTCAGATCTGGCTCCCAGAGTGGTGAGATGGCTTTGCACTGAGTGCCTCCCTCGTTGATCCCCTTGTCTCTTCTGAGAAGGATGACTTTTGGTAATATATGGTGGAGGTTGTTTGGCTGATGCCTGTGTTTGCCTGGCTGTCACTGTTCATTGCACGTCCTGACGGACAATTGCTTTCATGGATAAACAGAGAAGGAGTAACTTCTACAGCAACTCCCATGTGGCTGCTTTCTGATGCTTCCTACAGTGCCAGATCATCTGTTGTGGTTTCTGCCTTACTTCACGTATTGAGCCTTTGCCCTTCCTGTTCCCCTTGAGCATAGATCTACACTCTCCTCTGCAGGGTTTGTTCTCTGGGAATTTCATTTTCTGGGTAGGTGAACAAAACCTTCAATCACTCTAGTCACTGAAATCTTAGTTCCCTTCTTTTGCTTGATTCTTGCTCTTCCCTCACCTCAGCAGCAGCAGGAAGCAGGCTCAGGAACCACCTGGATAAAGGGGGTGGGTCTATGTCAAAACACAAGTTTATCTTATGTTACCTATGGAAAAAATCTACTGCAAGGAGCTGGGCAAATGGAAAAGGCCTCTGTTGTATTTTGTGTGTGGGATTAAGAAGGGCAAAATCGCTTGCATGTAATTATCTGGAATAAAAATGCTTTAGATGTTGACTTTATAGTAAAGATTCAAACATGGCTCTATTCCAGAGACAAGCTTTTCAAAAAGCTGTTTGAGAGACTCATCATTACTACACAAAGTTGTACATGACTGTCTGGAGATGGTTAATTTTTAAATGAGTCAGGTTTTAGATAACTTGTCCTGCTTGTTGTAGCAAAGCATTTAAATGTATCCTGTGGGACAGAAGCACAAAAGCTTGTTTGGTCCCTTCTTTTTATTTGTGCAGCAGAATGAGTTGAATGGAATGCTGTCATGTAAGTGTTCTTACAGTGATGAATCTACCTGAAGGTCACAGCTTGGTGCTTTTGTCACTGTGGTGGTGACCTGTACTGACAGTAACTCGGATCACAGCCTGACTGGTTACTGGACAGGGCTGTAATGAATCAAAGTATGAGTTAGAAAGTATACTATGCTGAGTTTTTTCTTGTTCCAGTTTGTGCAGCCAGCCTTTTGTCTTTTTTTACAGTGCCATTGAGTCTTGCAGCAGCATTGCATAGCCAGCACTGAACAGAAAAGGACTCTGGCCACTTTGCTCTGAGGGCATAGTTGCTGCAAGGCTGGGACATACGTGTCTGTACTGCTGCAGAGTTGAGTCCAGGACTAGAGATGTCTTAGGAGGTTCTTTGGTCCAACTTCTTAGGTAGATTGTGCACTCAAATCCTTCCTGGTCATCCAGCATAGCACAAGGGTGTCTACTGCATGTCAATTCAACAAGTTGAATATGAAATGTAATGTAAGAGGATGTGAATGCTCTTAGATACTGGCAGGGGCTTCTTTGTTCTGTGTGTGTGACTTAAAAGTGTGTAAGGTGGGGTTTCAAGGGACTGGCTCTTGGTACTTCAAAGGCCATCCAGAAAAAGTTTGTGAAGTACAGAAATTTTGGCATAGAAGATTTAGTGACTTTAGACATAAAGATGTCCTGATGGTGTTCTTGCAGGCCATGTTGACTGTTAGGGGGGACTTTACAAAGTTGTGCAGTTGGTGGTGGCATAACTAAAGGTAAGCAGCAGTGAATGTGCATGAGATCTGAACAGGAATGATGTGGTTAAATAGGCTTGCTGTGAGACAACTTGAGTTGTATCTGGACTTGCTGGCTCCTGGTAACCCTTTACAAATAAACTCTTGGGCAAGAGAGATAAAAGCAACTAGATGAAGTTCCAGCCTTCCTTTTGTGAGTGCTGCTAGCAATGGAATAAGTGTGCCTTAACCACAGAAGGTCAGCGAGGCCTTTGGGCTCCAGACATTATGATTTTATTGTTAGCCTGTATAACAAGATTAGCACCAAATGACTCACAGAACAAGCCAGGTGGTCTTTAATCTTCTGTATCTGGGTTGGTATGAAGACATTTTCATTACCATGACAGATGTTGTGGCTGAAAACTTTGACAAAATCAGGTCTTCAATGACAAGTGTTTTCTGTGGGAACTCTCAACTTTATTAAACACAAAACATTGAAAGATTGTGTTTGATTGTTTTTCTTTGTTTGTTGTTTTGTTGTGGGGTTTTTTTCTTCTTTTTTTTTTTTTTTCCCAAAAAATGTGAAAACCCATGGAGTTCTTAAAATTTTTGGTGGAAGAGGAACCTCTGTGGTGAATCCAGAGGTGGTGCTGAACTTCCTGACTGAGAGGGCAGTGGATATCACAGCTGAAGCTACAAGTTATGAGATTTCCTTCCGGAGTGCAGGTTCCTTTCTGATTGCTGGGATGCTTTCACTTGTGTACCCACAGATTGCAAGCTCTTAGTGATAGCTCCAGCATGATGTAATGTTCATAGTATTAAAAATTAGGTGACTCTTCATAATAAATGAAGTCTATGCTAAATAAAGTTTATGCTTTAACAACTGAGATATTCCCTTTTGTATTAACTGTTCCTGTGATTGTGGCTGACCTTTATGCTGCAAGACCACAGGGCACAGCAGTTTGCACCATGCAGGAGTGAGCTTGGATCCAGACTAGACTATCTTTATTTTGTCTCCATTTCAAGCTTCCTGTCAACAGCACAATTGACAAAGTCAAAGGAATAAATCAGAACCATCCTGAAAATATCAGTTAATATGTCATGTTGAAACTGTTCTGGCATTTTCCTTATGTTGAAATGAATCTAATCCCATCTTTCTAAAATGAGAAACACCTTTGTAAATACTGGGTGTCTTTTGCTTATCAGATACTGTGATGGGAGTTGTATTTTAAAAGCTGAGATCTTGTGTTGGTAATGAAAATACAATTGGAGTTAATAATTTCTGGCAAGGTAACTTGTCCTCCTTGTAACTGTACATACTTCCCCTTTTGCTTATTGTCTGGGCACAGCAACTTTATGGCTCTTCATTGTAATAGCTCAAGAGGTTTGCAAAGGACTTTGATTTGCACATTTTTTGTGGGAGTGAACAGAGAAACCCAGACTGACTCCTGAATTTCCAAGTGGACCCTGAAATGCTTTTTGAAAGTATGCTGAGGGCGAAGTCAGCTGTACAGGAAGGCTGAGAACTGTGTGCTTGATTCCTCTTGCAGGAGTTGGTGCCATTTGGAGCTGTGGTGCCAGATGTATACAAAAAGCACGTGAAGATGCTGAACAGAAGAACACAAGCAAGAGGGAGGCCAGGACAGCGTAGCAGGGGGCATCACTGGGCATGTGGGTGTCTTAGCAACCATTATGATTCTGACTGATATTTGTATCACTTCAGTTATGACAGAGGATTGAAGGAATGGTGATCATGTTTGTAGACATATACAGGTGCTTTTTAGTGGATAAACAGTGGATAATGTGGTGGGCAGGGGTGCTCAGGCACTGGTGGCTGTAGTTCCAGAGATATACATACCTAGGGACCAAGGTGAGGGATGTAACTCCCCTCCTTTAGGTATTGCCCAGCTTCGCTCCATGCAAAATGCCACAAATCATATCTTCCTTCTGGTTACTCTGCTTTTTCTATAGGTACTGTCTCTGCTCTGCTTTAAAAGGTCTGTATTGGAAATTTAAAGTCTGTTGTGTATAACAAGACATCCCCTTCTTTGCACTCATATCCTAGATGCAAAACAAAATGAGTGGACCTGGTTTTGTCCACAAGCACTGCCACAAAGCTGGCATCAAATAAAAATGAGGGGGTTTGCTCCCAGATTACTGAGTATTCACCGGTTTCCTAGAGAATCTTAGATTCTCAGTGAGCCCCTTTGGAGAGATGAGAGACTGTGAGTGCCAGTCTGCCTCCGTGTCGCTCTGTAATAGGATGTGACTGGGATGGTGCAAAGCAAATGCTGGTTCTTTGTGACACCCCCCGAGTGATGATGCAGGTGAACTGAGCCTGTGCTTGGCTCAGTCCACTCATGTGTGCTGTTCTGTAAACCAGGGGCAGCTGCACTGATTCATATATAAAATGTTCTTGTTTTCTGTGAATCCACTTGAAATTTCAGGCCTTTCCAAGTGAGGCTGTAACATCAAGTGGAGGCATGTAGAGCTGGGCTTTGGGAGAGCTGCGGGTTGTTGACAGTTCCCTGGTTATTAATGGCCACAGCAAGGGCTCTCAGATTCTGAGAATAGACCCTGTGTTTGCTTTGGGGGAGACAGCTGACAATGGTGTTTGATACAGCAATATGTCTCTGCCTGGCTTTTGATTGACAGTAACACAAACTTGTTCTCCTCCCAGCCATGGCTTAAACCTGGTGACATTTACAGCAGAGTTAACTTCTCTGGTCTAAGTTTAGGTGGTGATTTTGTCTTTGTCTCCATGTGTGTGCTTAATAAGGTACAAAAAATGAAAGTGGAACGGGAATTTCAAACCATGGCTGAATGTGAAAGAGGGAGGTGTTAAACCTTCATGGATTTTCATGGACTAGTTGTCGTAGATTCTCATTTAAGATATTGGAGTGTTGAAAGATTATTACCTATTTTGGGACTTTAGGTTTGCTCTCCTGAAGTGTGTGGTAAATAACTCTGAGGCTGTCAGTATGACTGTGTGGTTTTGGGTTTTCTGGGTAAGCTGAACTTAGAGTTGGCTGGTAGCTGTGGCCCCACCTGTGCACAGCTAATGATGTGTTTTGTGGGTGTGTGTCCATAAGCCATCTGGAAATAGCATGTGGTCTTAGCTGACTGCTGAGATTTCATTTCTTGCCTTGCATCCCTGTTACTCTTTCAGAAGAGTCTCCTGTTAATGAACCTTGTTGCCAGATAAAAATTCTCCTGCCTCCCACAGCAGGCTAGACCAAAAGAACAGAGGTGGCCTTGAAGGATGAGGACTATCAGGGGAAACCTGGTCTGTTTGAATCTTCAAGCAAGTGGTAGCACAGGGAGAGAGGAGCAGATCCTTGGCCAGTGATGGCTGAGCCAGAAATGTCCTGAGCTAATGCATAGTTTGACACCATTAAATGATGCTTGGGTGAGAGCACCTGTTGGTCACTATTGCATAGAAGGCTGTTTCTTAGTCTTCCTTCCTTACCTTTGGTAAGCTTTCATTCTTTCAGGAACATGACTTTCTTCTGTTGCTGTCTTCTCCAAGGCCTGGTCTGGCAGCAGATGTTTAACCCAAATAGAAATATCTGTCTCTTCAATTAGGCCCTGATGCTCCATAACCTCCACTAGATGTGTGAAGGATTTGCACCAATGTTCCCCTGACACTGCAGTGAAAAATGTATTATAAAAGCTGGTGGAAGTCCTTAACCCTTTGTGAACATCGTGAACAACTTACTGGCCTTGTGTTTCTGGAGAGTTGACCTGTCACTTCAGACAGTGCTGACAGTTACTTGGGCAGAAGGGTGTGGTTTGGAGGGGTGTCCAGAGAAGCCATATGCATAAACCACATGAACTGAGAACACCAGCATTTAGAGAAGTAATTTTGTCTGTTCTTTGTAAGACAGGAAAGCTCCTGGGTTTGGCTCCTTTTTGTCTAAAATGAAGATGCAAATGTACAATCAACGTAGAGGGACTGGGTTGCATCTACCCCCTCAGAACTGTCATGTTAGCAGTCCACATGTCTTTGTATCTACCTTACCTCACTTCTGTGCTCATGGTCAGAAACAATTGGATGCTTATGACAGGTGGGAAAAATTTGCTGGAAAGGATTTCTTATAATTCCTTTTCCCCTCTGTTTCCACTTCTTTCAGTCCTTGTTCTACAAGTTTGCAAAACTACACATAAGCAGTGCTAGCAGTGTTATCCATTGTCACTTGATATTTGTGGAGTGAGCTGCATCTTTTGTCTGTAGGAGACTTGAGGATTTTCAGTTATGTATGCTTTGCAGCCCTTCTGCCCTTTGCTAAGCTGGACACATGGTCCAGTTTCATTCTTGTTAGTGTGATACTGCATTAGTACTGCAGCACTTCTGAAGAGTAAAGCTCCAGGGTCAGGATCCCACTATAAACAAATCTGGAACAAGAAAGGCCTTCTGCCTTGAGGTTGCATACGATGAATGATGATACTAAGCAGACCAAGGTTTTGCAGCTGTGCTGATGCTGTAATCAGTAATCCTGGTTGCCTGGATTTGGGATTTTCTGGCGCATGGAGTACCAGGGTGAGAGAGAAGAGTTGGTCCATCAACACTCCTGTGATTGAAAGGTACTGAGTTTTGCTGGTTGATGAATCTTGTTATTTCAGTAGCTATGTATGGGATAGTACCAAAATCCCTAGACATTCTATGTGTCATCAATAAAGATATGAGTGAAAAATACCTACATCTGTAGATAGAGATATCTACGATATCTGTCTATCTATAAAGATATCTATGATTGGTACTGCCTTTCTTGGACAAAAAAAAAAAAAAAAAGGAAATATTTTTCTTTCCACCACAGTTCATCAAATAAAGAGATGCTTTGAGCCATTTCTAGCTATGTAATGCTCTCCTTGAAGTACTTTGCAGCAGCTTTAATTTGTTGTTGCTATGTTGTTTCATGGACCTGTTTTAATGTTGACGAATGTATGGTGCACAACAGGAATAAAAACAATCGGAGGATCTTTTAACAGACCCCCCCTCCAACTGATTTATAGTGACCAAATTTCCTCAGTGTGCCTTTTTCTTCTCCTTAGGGAGTGACAGCTCAGGTCCACTTGTTCATAATATATTCAGCATCTGTCGACACCCTTCCAGCATGAAGCTGAGCAGAGCCATCTTGTCCAGGGCTGGTAACTGAGCTCCGAGATTGCTGTCAAAAATAAAAGCTGCTGAGCTTGAACCAGATCTGGATATCTGAGAACTGGAAACTGTGAAGGACAGAAGTGACTGAGTTGGTAACTCAGAGCACAGCATGCTTTGCCATGTACCATGTTTAAGGATTTAGCAAACAATTGCTGCTGCTTTAGTGTATGAAGGAGCCTTCTCTCTTTAAAAAACAGCAAAACAAAAAAAGCAGAAGCACCCTGAGGTGCCTCTCTCACTCTAGCTTCATTTGCCAAACTCACAAGATGCAGACACTCAGCAGTCCCTGCTGTCTGGTGCAGGTGTGACAGAACCTCAGCACAGCACCCTTGCTGCCCTGTGCAAATGTCAGCTGAGCTGGGATCTCTCAGCAGCTCTTGGTATCTTCTTCCATGAAAGAAAGACACTTGAGAAGTCTGCACAGCTCTGTATTGAGGACATAATTGTGATCCTTTGGGAAGAGGGGGCAGCTGAGCTCATGTTGTTGCCTGCTCTGGGAACATACGTGACTGGTAGCATGGGGACAGCATCTCCTTTCACACTGCTGGGAAATCCATACGTGATGTAGGCAATGAAATGTGGAAGGGCCCTCTTCTCCCCAAATAGTGCAATCAAGAAATGTCATTTGTATTGTACCTGATACAGGTGTGGTGAATGTCCTTCACCTTGATTTGTGTGTTTGGGAGAAAACAGTGAAGCATTCTGGGTGCAGATGTGTTCACAGGAGCTGTTGCAGGAAGGAGGGAGCTTGTGCTTGGCAACCTTTTCTTAGATGGAAGAACATCTGGAGACTGGTCATATGACTTTAAAAACTTGCTAATTTGTTCAGAAATGTCTTTTCACTATTGACCACTGAGACAGTGTTACTTTAGGGTCTTGAATAAAAGAAGGCTCCTACACTGTCAGTTTTAAAAATCCTTGCAAGCAAATTTTAAGCTTTTCCTAGGACAGCTAATAACAAATGCAGGACATGCTACTGTTAAGGGAGCAATTATATTTGTGGCTTTTTCCTTTTCTTTTTAAAAAAATTTACTTTGATTAACACTTTAGATGGAATAATGAGCTTGGGGTGGAGCTTTTAAATATATCTCAGTGATTGGGGAGCTTTTGAGTTTGTGGTTTTGGTTTTAGGTTTGTACTTTTTTTTTTGTTTGTTTTGTTGTTGTTTTTTTTTCTTTAGAACTGGAGCCATTCAAGAGAAATATGAACAATTTTTTTCCCACTGAAAGTGCTTGTCTGAAGTAAAAGCAAGGGAGTGCATATAGAGCTTGCCCATTTCTTCAAAGAGTTAGTTATTTATAGGCTTTTTGCCAAAGCTGATGCTGCAAAAAATTGACTGAGCCCCTGAGCTTTGTGTACACTTGAATGCCATCTTTATCTTTTTCCTTAATGAGTCTGTATGAGACTAGAATCAGCACAGATTAGCTGTACAGAACTTACTGTGCCTTTTGGTTTAGAGTTCTGACCTGAACAAGTCCCACTGCTGTGTTCTGGGAAGCCAAGGATCGACCCATCCCACGTAGATACTGTAGCCCAGTTCTGTGGGAAGTAGCAGTGAGCCTTGCAATAATGTAAAGGACCATGAACATTTTTTTCAAGTGTTGCACAGTTAGAGACAGTGTTAGCAGATAGTGAAGGCTTCCCAGAGTGGGAGTGGTATTGAGGCAGGGAAATGTCAAAGCCCATTTTAGCTAAGTGATTTGATCACAGCATGGAGGTTGAAAGTGATTGGTACCTGCTTCAGGAAAAACTGAGTATTGTCAGTAGGGTGGGGATGGCCTGGGGAGAAACTGTTGTAGGTCCTACTCCAAAAACAAAGATGCTTTTAATGTGGGTCCTCAGGGACATTGGTCTTGCTGAGACAGAGAGTGGGGTCAGCAGGTTCTGAGAGCAGTAGAAAGAGGAGAAGAGGTAACCAGGGAAATGAAAATCATCCTGGACTTTTTCCTAGGGCAGAAGATTTACTGGGCTTCTGGCCCCATGTCCAAGAGGGCTTTTTATCTTGGGCACAGGGTTCTGCCTATGGATATAGCAATTTTGACCAGCCAGGCTGGTCAGGAGTTCTCCAACAATAGCATGGAGGACAGCGTCTTGAGCTCCAGGTGCAGGAACAGCCTGAGATCCACTAAACCCATGGAGGTAGTTGTGGGAGGAATGTCCAAAAACTGGGGTTAGACCTGGTTCTTCTCATTGTGGTCACATATGGTCTTTGCACACTCAGTGTCCTGGGTATTTTAAGATGCTGACTTCAGCCTGGTGAAACTTGTTGCCATGAACTTTCTCTTGAGACTATTATGGGGAAGCAGGTTTTCCAGGAAATAATTCTGAGTGAGAAAACTGGAACTTGAGTTTTTCCTATATTGACTGCAGAGTGAGAGAGGAGGATGAAGCATGAAAGACCACATTGAGTCATGTTAAACTTGAGAGGTGTGTCCTGAAGGTGCAGGTCATGGTGAGGCTGCTGTTTAACAGATGTCAGAGGCAAATGCTTGAGATGAGCCTTCAAGGCAATGCAGCATGACTGGCTCCTACAGAATTTTTTTAATATAGTGCTATTTAGGGAAGATGATGGTTCTTTGACACATACATGCAGTTTCTTTGGCTGTGCATGTTGTTCGTATCTAGTCACACTTGGGTTTATGTTACACTTCATGTTGTATGGAAGAAGGAATGAGATATTTTTGAGTAAGATATTTGTTTGGAGATGAAGTGATTGACCTTCATTGAAGTTGTCATCTTCTGGATTTGGGAAAGAATAGTTTTGGAAGGGCCTTACAAGGTCTGATCCCTTTGTAGAGTGAGATCAATCTGGCTTAAATCACAATTGAGATGCTTGTCTTGAAGTCTTTCATTAGCAAAGGACTTTCATGCAATCTAGCCTAATGATTTAAATTCCTCACTGGTAACATATTTTTAGGGGATGTGTACAGAAAATTGTCTTTTTAGTAATTTGTGTTTTAGAATATAGCTCGAAGCATGCAAATTCTCACATAGTTAAACTATAGGGACACCTCTGAAAATCAGCGTGCCTTGAGCTGAGCACTGAAAACTGGTCATCTCATTTCTCTGTTCCTCTTTCCCATTTGCCAGCTGGAAATGCTAGAGATAAATTTGGTGCCTCTGACATGCTGAGCAAACACTCCTTACAGCTGGATGGATGTGACATTAGACATGGCTTTTCCAGGTCATTCGGGAAGTCACTAACAAAATGCAGTATTGGAGCCTCATTTCCCATCAGTTAGCTCTGTAGCAGAGGCAATGTCCTGTCTGTGGGATCTATTGAACCTTGTTAGCAAGTAAGAAGCAAACAAGTACTGCTCTGTCTGTGCCAAGTTTGACATTGCCCTTTCCCATCTTCCGGTGGTCCAAGGGCCTTGGTGATTGCTCAACTATGGGAATAATTTCCTCAATTTAAAATTAAACATTAATATGTTTGGAGTTTCTTCCTCTCCACCCCCATCTTCCTTTGTCCAGTTGTTTGAAAGAAAGACTTGATTGTGTCAGGCTTGCATGAGGAAAGCCAGCTGTCCCCAAAACCAGCCTGGAGTCAGGCATGGGGGGCAGGAGGACATGCCCTTCTCCTGGAGAGGGCTGGAGGGGGAGTAGATTCCCACTGCTGCTCATACTTTTCTCCCCAAATGTGAATGCAATAACCAAAGTATTCCATGAGCACAAATCTACTTAAGTGAACAAGTTACATTGCATCTGGGCATAGAAGAAATGAAGCTTAAAAAAGCTTATGAAACTTCCTTTGTTTGTACCTTATTCAGTTACATGGCTTTGTGCTTTCCATCTGACTTGGACACTATTTTCTTCCTCTTCTGAGTAGAATGTCTTCCATGGAATAACAGGCAGCAGCCTGAGATCAAAGGTTTGTTTGTTCTGTTGCTAGTTGACCCATTGATATATGCCAATTTATTGCAATTCAAAATTAGTCACAGTAGTTACTGTCTGAATGCCCATTTGGTACTTGGAGACTATGCACTGCAGTTGGCAGACACAGCAACAGTCAGAGGTGTTGTTGATAAGGGGTGGAGAGGTCGGGAGATGGAGTGATTTGGGGGCAGTGGGCCTATGTCAGTATCATGTAAGTTCAGCCCCTCTCTGATACTGTGGGGGGGAGTAAGATGTGGACTTGTAGGGCAGAAGTTCCCTGGCTGTGGGCTTAATGACTTCCCCTTCATCAGGGCTGGACCACTCTAAATCCAGATGTTTCAGAGCCAGATTTAGCTTTGTTTGAGATCTACAAAATGAATTTACTTTATAGCCTTCCTGCTCGTCACTTGTATTCCCTAAACTGGTATTTGGCCTGGGTGACCCATATGCCATGGAAGGTAGACTTTTACTTGGTTATTGGCTCACATAATGAGTCTACATGGGGTTTGTGGAGAATATTTGGGGTTTCAGGGCTTTTGTTGTGTTGTGGCATTGATATTTCAAAGGGAGTGAGGGAAGGTGCTGACTGAGAACTGTGGCTGCATTAAGCAGCTGGCATATATTTCTTTGTTAGAAAGCATAAATGTGGTTGCAGTTGCCTTTATGAACAAGGCAGAACTGCATTTCAGTTGGTCTGATACTTCTTCTTGATGCTGACAGCTGCTGTACTGCCAGCAAGTATCTGTCCTCACTGGGGATTGCTGCTCTGTATCAGAATTTGGTGGTCACAGGGCTGATGTCCAGATCTCCATTCCCTTCCTGCCCAGTGCTTGAAGCAGAGCACTGGAGACCCTGTGCTAATCAGCACTGGGGGCTTGCCCTTCAGGAATGTTTCCACCTGTACAAACCTGGGGAAAAAAAAAAAGGGTAAACTGCAGCCATAAGATGATTTCTTTGGAGCTTTACAAAGTTGTGGTATTTAGGTAATGATCAGACATTGTGTGAATCTAATGGTCTTTGGGGAGAACCTGCAACTTGGATAGCTCAAAGCAAATTTTCAAATTTGCTAGGAACAGCTGCTGTTTTTAAAGGCTATTTTATGCCTTGACTTCTCTGACCATTGCTAGCAAATGCCACATCTCTGGTATGAGGGTTTTCATATTTCCCTTTTACTTCTTCTGTGTTACTTCTTGAAGTGTAGCAATTCCAAGTTTACTGCAGATGGTTCTGCCCACAACAACAGATTACAAACACATCTGTGATATGAAAGGAATGTGATTATTTACTGATCTGTTAATAGCATCTTGCCTTCTAGGTTCTTAAAGTACTTTTGAGATTTCAGTTGAACTCTGAGTCTCCTTGTTTTGTTTGTTGCTTTTATTCAAATGCAGGAAAAACTGAGGCACCATGGGTGGAATTTGGCTCTCTTTGGAGATGCTACAGTAGCTGGTCTGTGACTGTTGGTCTTAGTGCATGCAGAGCATTTGCTGGTGTAGCTATAATTATTAGAAGAGACCTGGTTTCTGAGAAACACTGGGAAAGATACCTGGTGCCTGAGGCCAAAAACACTGGCTGGGATGACAGCCCCATCCTGTCGTAGTAAATCAAGACTGCAAATCAATAAATCATAGTAAACCAAATTACTACTGCCATAGTAAATCAAGACTGAAACCCACAGCAACACTAGAGCCTCCTCTGAAATCCCTTTCACAAGGTGTTCTGTGGGATTCATACAAAGTATTCCCTCCTTCACCCTATCTTGCACCATCTCGAAATGGTCCCTATCCTTATGCAGGGCCAGGACTCCTGAGGTCAAGGGCAGACCAAGGAGCCTAGCCATGGTTGCTGCTTCATCTTTTAAATGCCAGATCCATGCCCGCTTCTGCTGTGGTTTGCCGCCAGACAGCAGCTGACGCATCACACCATCTCTGATCCGCCCTGAGATCTGGGAGCTGCGGTGGAGTCCTGTCTCCTACCCTGGTAAATCTGCTCCATTAATAGCTATCAAAGAGCCTGAAGTTTCCATCCGAACTTTATCTGGCTTTGCAGTGAGCTGGAGGATTAAAAGCTGTCGCAGGGGAAGGGAGGGAGCAGCCGTGGCTCACCCGGAATAGGCTGACCTATGACGGCAGTACCAGCCCGGGGAGGGGAGTTGTCCTGTGAGCTCACGGGTTATTAGCAGTGAGCACAGACATGTCTGCAGTCAGCAGCACACCCAGGGCCAGCTGCTCCATCCTCCCTGGTTCAGGGAGTCCAGAGGGATTTGTTAGTACGACTTGCCAGCACAGCTCTTTGATGGTGGAGCTGGGAGTAGGCTTGAGGGCCAGCATTGAGGAACCGTTCTCTGTGCTGCTCAGATGACTTGGGGTTTGACCTCTGGGCTGTTCATGTGGAGCAGATCTGTTATGAGGGAGAGCATTATGAGGAGATAAGCACTGTCCTGCTGCAGCCCAGGGCTGTTGTCTCTCTGCTGCATCATAGCAGGTAAAAAAAGGGATCATTGTATGGTGGGGCTTGCCCATAGGGCCGGCAGGCATGGGGCACAAACCTTCATCTACCACATGGGGAGTAGTGTAGGAAGCAAGAACAGGTTTTTTTTGTCTAGCCAGGGATTCACGTCTCACAGGCTCTCTCTTGTACCTGATTTTGTTTTCCTTGCTTAATTTCTCTGAAGGCATCCCCAAGTCATCTGTTCCACCCATCCCTTGTCACCACTGTGGAATCACGCAGGGCTTTTTCTTACTTCCTCCCTCCTCATTCAGAACTGCTCCTCACCTGAGCTTTCCTGTTACAGCAGGAGCTTCTTCCTTAGAGATAGGCTGGGAGTTAGAGCCCTTTGCAGTGCCCAGTGTTTTACAGGGATTGTGCAGAGCACTTCAGCACAGTGGAACAAGATTTTCCCAGCTGGCCAGATGATCCCAGACTAAGTGTGCATGTTTCCCAAGGGGCAGTAGAACTGGAAATTAACTCCTTGGATATGATGAAAGCAGGCATGTGGCTCTATAATGAATAGTCTGTGAGTGCTGCTCAGTGTTTTACACCAGGAAGCACTGAGGCTCTTCTAAATCTTTGACCCTGGTGACATACTCCAGATTCCTCCCAGTCAAATGCTCTCCTTCCCTCCCCTCCAGGCCTGAAAGCATCACATCTTTTGAATAGCCAGACAGATGCATTGTCCTGTAAAAATCTCCTTTGTATCTCCAGTAATTCTCTTGATCTGCACATTGAGTGAGAATGTAATTCTTCTTTGGAATTTACAGCTTGCATACTTTATTGTTATCAGTGATGGGTGCTATTGGTGTGCCTTCTCTTTGGACCCCTAGGAGGTCACCCAGCAGGTAGGAAACCCCTGCTCCATAGATCTGACAGACTAGGGGAGTGCAGCTGAACAATATCTGGAGGAGATACCACTTGATGAGAAAGATGAGGCCATACTGAATGCTTGTCTCCTGCTGGCATGGTGGAGGAGCGTGTAACCTCAGCAGCAGTGTTGCTATGGGATGTGCTCCCCTTTGCTAGAGTGCATGGGCACAGGAGACACCAGTGTCTGGTGTACAGAGCTCTGCCAGTACAAACAACATTGCCTCTTCTCTCTCCAACAAGCTCTTATGTACCAAGGGTTTGTGAGGAAGAAGGGAATATTCATGCTGTCTATGTCCTGCTGTGTAGACAGATTTACCAAGCACATTAGGCATTTGTGGCTGCAGTGTTTGTTGCTGGTCTTTGAGCTGTAGAAAGTTGTACTTAAAATTGTGGTGGTTTTTGATTCAGCTCTTGGATACAAAGAGGACACTCTTTGTGTGTCCTTTTCCCTCCTTTTGCTGACACTGGAATACCTCAGCAATTTCTGGAGGTGAAGAGAAGCTGTTGAACAGAGGGAGAATGAAAAACAGTGATTCCCTCCTAGACATTCTACACTCAGTTACTTGTGGTCATGGGTGAGATGGGAATATCCATTCATGTATGGGGGAGAGAGAAACTGAGATTAGCCAAATAGGCATAACAGGTGTTCTCCACCTCAACAGTATAAAATATAAAAAACAGTAAAAAAACACATGAGAGTGGGCCAGTAGGTGCATGGCCAGTTGGACTAAATTATTGTTGTAGGTCACTTCAAACTGAAGTGCCCTTTCCAGAGAGGACTGCCTTGCTTGTTGAGGTGCTCCCTCAGCTCCCTTTTCTAGCTCACCTCTGGCTCACCAAAACATCTTGTGGCTGAGGGCTGGGTGGGCTTTTCTCTGATTTCACTGTCCCTGTGAGACAGATGATATAGTCGGCCTTAACCAGTTACAGAGTATATCCCATTCTCCCTGCAGCTGGAGTTGCTTGGGGCATGGCAAATAGCTGCTGCCCTCCTCCACAGGTTTGCCCAGACTTCTTGTGATGAATGTACCTGCCAGCCCAGAACATGAAATGCTGTGTTGTTCTGAGCCTGGGAGCAATCCACTTAGCTGCAGGGAGAGTGAACTAAGAGAGAAGGGTGATAAGAGAAGTAGTTTGATAAGGATTTTTTTACAGGCTGTGGGGAGCTGTGCTGTGCAGGGAGGTGGCTGCTGACACTCTCAGAAGTGACACTTGGACTGAGTGTCACACAGATTAATGGTGTAATGTCCCCAGTGGCTCTCAGCAGCCAGCTCTTGCCAAGCATGTGCATAGTGAGAAAAGGTGGAAAGAAGGTGGGACTTTCACTGCTCCAGCCACTCCCCGCTCCTTGAAATCTCTGCACAGCTCTCTGTGTTTGAGGACCATCCAGCTGTTCTGTTTGCAGAACCCCACCCTGTCTGGACTAGACACTAGTGTTAAATCAGGAAAAGTGTAACTGCACAACATAAGGCATTTTAGGGATGTGGTTTGTGTCTTGCTGGTTCAGGAGATAACTGGATTGCTGTTGCCTTGTCTGCAAAAAACATTAGATCAGTGAAAGAGAAGCCTCAGTCATGCTCTTCAGTACAGCAGAATGTAAGAGGTTCAAGTTCTTCCTGACTCATCTGTAAATCTATTTTCAAACTATGATTGTGTAGAAAAATATTCTGAAAATCTTGAGCACAAGAATAAAGGTGAGTTTTTAACTTTTGCCTCAGGACCAAAAATGTGCAACTGTTTCTTTCTCTGATGTATCTGTATTTGAAGTCTCCTTTTTTCTCTCTCTCTCCAGGTCCTTCAGAAGCTTGGTAAAGCAGATGAAACAAAAGATGAGCAGTTTGAACAGTGTGTGCAAAACTTCAACAAACAGCTGGTAAGATAATTGTCAATATGTAATTGCACCCTGGGTTTCAGTATTAGCCTCCAGTCATCTGCTGCAATGTATTTAAAAGCCATTAAATTAAACAGCACAGGCCTATTGAAGTGACCCATAACTCATAACTTCTGACTTACAAGAAATGACATTGTGACTTCCAGGGCCCCTTTCACGGAATCAATGAGACAATCATAGAGTGTGCTGAGGTGGAAGGGACCCATCAGGATCCCAAGTCCTGACCCTGTGCAGGACACCCCAAGAGTCACACCATGTGCCCGAGAGCATTGCCCAAACACTGCTCAAGCTCTGTCAGGTTTGGTGCTGTGAACACTTCCCTGGGGAGCCTGTCCCAGTGCCCAAACTCTCTTAGGGTGAAAACCCTTTTCTTCATACCCAACCTAAATCTCCCCTGCCTCAGCTTTATCCTGTTTCCTCAGTCCTGTCACTGGTCACAAGAGTGAGGAGATCAGTAAAAATAATACTTGTTCTAGACCCAATTTTAGAAAAAGAAATAGCTCAAGCAGAACACTTTCTGCAGTTAGCAGCTGCTTTGTAATGTAATTTTTGCTGCTCTGCTGGAAGTGGAGATATAAGAGCAACATTGTGTCCCTGAACGAGGGATAGGTTGGGAATCAGATTAGAAATAAAAAAATAAAATGGAACAAGGCAGTTTCAGTTTCCTAAACACAGTGTAGGGCAGAAGAGACAAAGAAAGCAAATGATGAAAAGGGAACATCCTTCCATGGCTAAGACCTAAACCTGACTTCCTCCCCATACTTGCACAATTACTGTGTCAGGCCTGAGTCATGATTCTTCTGCATGTCTGCCTCATCCCCAATATTTTAGTGCACAGAAATATTTTAACAGTGTACCAATTTTCTCCCACCCTCCTACTTCCACAGCAGTAGCTTTCCATCTTCAACTGGGAGTGTTTTGTTTTACTTTTTATCTAGAGCCTTCAGCCTCCCAGAAGGGAAAACACCAGTTACCTTGTGGATTTTGCTGGTGCTTGTTGTTAGGGGAAGCATTGCTTCTGTTTTGTGGCAGGAAATGTGTGCCACAGCATAGCTCAGGTGGTACTGAAGAAATCTGTTACCCTTTTGTGGCCTGACACGTTTAGGACCTTTTTCTAGATCTGTTAGTGGCAGCTGCATTGTGTCTGTTGAGACCCAGCAGATGTGGTTATGTGTCACAAAACCAGCTGAGTAGGGATTTGCCACAGCTGAATGTAATGAAAATCCTTCAGTCTGGCTTTGACTTATGTGTAACCAGAGCTGATTGCAGATTCCTGGACACCAGTGCTTGTTCTCTTGGCAGCAATAGTAGCTGTTGCTCCAGATGTTCATGCAGCAAGTCTGTAGCATGTCCAGCAATGATATTCTCTTGTACACAGCAGAATACATTTTAACTGCTTTCTGACAACATGACATTACCAGATGTGACTTTTTGGGTATAATTCTTAAGCAATTAAGAAATAACCTTTATGAATGAGAAATACAAAAAAACTCAAATCCAGATTTCTACATGTGACTCTCTGGGATGGCTTTTTCAATTTCCAAAGCCATGAGTTCCAGTGGTGCAGTGAGGAGCCTGTTAAAGAAGCACTGCGTCTTGTATCCCTTACATCTGAATTTTTTCTCCTGTTTTGTGGAGCAGACAATGAACTAAATTCCCCAAAGAATTAATCAAAGAAGCTGGAGGCTGCTCTGCATTTGCTGTTTGGGGTCTGCTGATTTTGCTTAGGCCTTTGGTTTCCCTATGACTAAAATAAATGTAGACAATACCTGTTTTACAGGGAAAACCATGAGTGTGAGTTAGCTGGGTTCTTAGGATATCCAGAGATGAGGGGTAGGGGAATTAAAAAATCGGCTATATATACATATATACACACTTCTTTATAATTTTATATATATAAGGTGTGTGTAGTATAGTTATCTTTGAGATTTCTGTGGCCTTTCATTACAAAGTCTGCTCCAGTGGGGAATGGAAGTCTGGAGGAAAGCTGACCTTTTGCTGCAGGCTGGTGACAAGCCAGCACTGCTCTCTTGTGGAACTGTCTAGGGTGTGAGCAGGCAGTGACCTTGATCACTGGATGATTAGAGGCTCCTCTAACTCTAATGACTGTGTTGGACCACTTTGACACGTTTCTGTGTGTGGTCTGTTGAGGAATGGAGTGCAGGTCTAAAAATCAGTCATTTTCAACCAAGGTATTTGTGGTTCTCTCAAATAATGGTTGAGTGTACATAAGGGAGGGCATTGTACTTCCTAACTCTCTGTCCATCAGGTTCATATAAGAGCATCACTCTGAGGTCCCTAAATGGTATGAACTTTTTGACTCAGACAGATTTGCTTTGTGGCAAAAGAGCTGGACACAGCCATGCAGGTGCAGGGCTTGCCTGTGTCTCCTGGAGGCTTGACAAGCAGCAGAACTGCCCCTCATTACTCCCTCATGGAGATTCTTTGGCTATTAACCTTCCCAAATGGCCATTTGAAGGTTCCCTCCCCATTCCCTTTCCCAGTGTCACTTGTATTCAGTCACTGCCATAAGGATCTGTCCCACATACTGTCCTTACTGACCTGGGAGCAAGAGTCCTCTTGTAAAGGTGCAACTCAGCTACTGCCTGAGGTATGCCAGGCTTTGGCTTCTCTTGCCCTGTGCTGAAGTACTCGCTGAAGGGACAGTGTGAGGCTGGTAGCAGCTCTTACACCTGGCACCGTGTGTGTTTCTGCCTCACAGAGCAGCTGGGTTTTGATAACCTTCATGAGGTGCCACTTGTGTGGAAGTTCTGGGCTGGTTTACAGCCTTCCACACCAAGCACATGAGAGGGAAGCTGCTGCTGGCACAGGCTGCATCCACCTCTGCCTGCAGCACACTGTGTTGGGCACAGCCCCTGCTGCAGGGCAGGCAGTGAGGACTGCACCTTGGCTCTTGCAGAGTAGGTTCCCATTACAGTCAGTAGCTCAGAGAAGGTTTCTTCCCTGACAAGAACCCTTCACACCCAGCAGCTCCCATTTTAGCCCTTTGTGGCAAAACAAGCTCAACAGCCTCCCTGTGGTACCCCAGGGTGGAGCTTCCCACCAGTTGTTCATGCTCTGTCTTAACAGTTCTAAAGTTTTGCTGAGTGGGGGCTTACCTGGAGCTGTTGTTTCAGTGCTTCCCCTCCCTGTAATTATGCAGTCTGCTCTTCCAGCCCTACATTAATCTAATCTGGAACAGGACATTACCTCCTACCCCCTGAGATGTCAAACATCCCTGCTGATAATAAAATCCTTCCCACTACATCTGCAAAACCAGAGAGGTTATGTAAAAGGGTTGCAGTCTAATATTAGGATGAAATAATTCTTTTTTAAGAATGGGGAAAAAGGGTTTTAGGAAACCTATCTACTACCAAGAGGCAGCTCTACAGAAAATCACATACTTAGCTAGGGCTTGGTTTTAAGATAAGAAAGCACAGAAAGGAATCAAGCTACTTTTTTTCTTTTTTTACAGAGCTGTAAGTAATAGGTGGCTCATTAAGTCTTTGGGAAGAGAGAGAGGTCTTCCAGCCTTCCAAGCATAGCACTTTTATTTTTAAATATCCATCTGTCCTTCATGTTATACCTTGTTGTGTTATAGGCTCATGGGCTTGAATTGCACGGTGGCAGTATTTGCTCAAACAAAATGACACTTGTGTGTTTAAACATCTTCATATTGAGCAATACCTCTGTAGCTTCCCTCTGCACACCCTTCAGCTCTTTGATAACTGGAAAGTGGATTTGTCTTTCTAATTCCAGTTTGACTCTTTTCCCTACATTTTTTTTTACCATTCAGTTTAAGTGTGCAACTCAAGAGTGTTGAAAGTTTCTGGTTTGTATAGTACTTGACAGTGTCTAGCTGCATTGTGAGAGGTATTTTGGAGAGAGCATGGAACAGGCTTCCCAGAGAAGCCACCCCTGAAAGTATTGGGAAAACGCATACATGTGGCTCTGGTTTAGTGGGCATGGTGATATTTAGTCAAAGTTTGCCCTTGGGGATCTTGGAAGTCTTTTCCAGCCTTAATGGTTGTCTGATTTATGCAGAATTGTGGCAGTACCTGACAGCTCACTGTAGGCCGCTCGAAGAAAGCAGGTGCTGCATGCATAGACAGAAAGCAATGATCTCAAAGTTACTCAAAAGTTTTATGGGAAAGCATTAATGCTTAAAATAATTTTTAAAAAGTCCTTGTGGCAAGAGAGCTGCTTTACTGGTGGACAAGAAAAAATCAGCAGAAATACCAGAGAGGGAACTGGACAGGAACCACAGGTACCCAGGGGAGCTGGGAAAACAGGTTATGTAAAGGGGCAAAACTGAACACAGGTCTCTCATTGAAAATCTTTCTGCTTGCAGATCTTACAGGCTGTAAAGTCTGTTCACTCTCGCTGTCAGGCTCAGTACTTTTAAGAGACTTAGGTAACTCCATAATGACAGAGATCAGCTGAGTTTAAACATCAGCAAGAGGTGACTGAGACCACTCCAGCTGCAGGAGGCAGCACCACATACTGGTGAGGATGCCTGGAGAGCACCGAAAGCTGGTTCTGCATTGCTGCAATTGCATGCTCCAGTTTTCAGCCCTGACTTGTAGGTTTTTCAGGTGATCTATATAAAAAATATTGATTAGACATTTAATTGTGGTGCCAGTTTTCTGCTCAGAGGATACTTTTGTCTCCGTGGCTCTAGAACTGGGTTTTGAGACTTGAAGAGTTCTGAGTTTGGCTTGTGTCATTTGCTGCTGTGGCAGGATTAGGGCAAGCATGGACACAATTTTAGAAGTGGCTTCTGATTTTAGGTGCTACAGTTTAGAATGTTACTGCTCCAGCCATTGCAGTGCCCAAGTGTGTAGTGGCAAGTTCTGCAGAGGACCTTCCCTGCTGACAGTTTTTGATAGCCTCCAAATTGTGTGTTCAAAATTAGTTATTCTTAAAAATGATACAGCTGCAGGATGATAATGTATCCATTGGTGGGACTTTGCATATCTTTTGCAAAACGAGAATGCAGAAAAGAGACCACTGCACCTCACAGCCTGCTGTCATTTTTCCTCCTTCCCAGTTTGTGTCCCATTGAGGGGGCACCCCAGCATAATGAATTTTGACAGCTGAAGCCAATTCCAGAGACAGGAATCTCACAGGACATCTTCAACAGCTGCCTCAGAGCTACTGACTTCAAAAGCAGATGTTTCCCATCAGCTCTCCCCACCACTCGGGCACCTCTTGTCTCAACTGAGCTCATGCTGAGGTCCTTTGTGCTTCCAGTGCAGCTGTGCTCTCTAAGCAGAGGCTAAGTCTGCCCAGCTGTTGAGGTGGCAGTGATAGCACAGCTTTGTGAGAAATCCATCTGCTTCCAGCAGCATGGCCCAAATTGTTTTCCATGCCTCGAAAGTTCTGGATGAGTTCACATTTGTTCTTTTCCTACTGCCATCAGCAAAGGAAATGAGGGATTGGAAAAAGCTGGCCAGTTTTACAAACAAAGTCTCCTAGTCTGGGGAAGCATTGGGAACTGACCCAAAGAGAGTACAAGAGGAAGGGAGTTATGATTACATTTGCTGCAAAAGTCCTAGAAGTTCCTAAAACACACAGAAAAAACCCACAAAAATATGATAGCTTGAAATTTCATGTGATCGTAGGACTGGTGTGTAGCCTGTCTGCAAGACCAATTTAATTGGAAATGCTTGAGTGCTTCTTACCCTCTCTTTAGCTCAGAGAATAACTGATGATCCCCTTATGTTCACAGTCTGAAGGCACGAGGCTGCAGAAGGACCTCCGAACTTACTTGGCTTCTGTCAAAGGTAAGGTCTGCATGAGCAGAGGTCTGTTCCCCTCTACTGCTTTCCTCCACAGTGGGGTTTCTGCAGCCCTGGTGTTTCCCCAGGCATGAGTTCAGGACAGGTCAGCTTTGTCAGGGGGGGAATCTTTCAGAATCCTTTGGGACCAGCTGGGAATGGTGTTGTGCTTTGATGCCAAACACGTGGTGCTGCCTTAGCAGATGGACCTTCACATGTTCTTCTAGGGGAGGAGGAACACAAAGGGCTTGATGCAACTGCACCCTTGGTTCCTTTCTCCCTCTGGTTGCCTTCAATGTCTGTGTCATCAAGGGCAAGACATTTAGTAAGGAAGAGCTCAGCATCTGTTGTAATGCTCCTGTGCCTCCATTCCTCAGGATAAGGGTTAAACTGAGAGGAACACATTTTCTTCTTTGTCTAAACAGTTCCCTCTTCTTTCCTAGCTATGCATGAGGCCTCCAAGAAGCTGACAGAGTGTTTGCAGGAAGTTTATGAGCCAGATTGGCCTGGGAGAGATGACACAAATAAAATAGCAGAGGTAAGACTTTGTCCAGGATGTGGGGATGTCCAGACTTGCTCTGTCAGCAGAGATGTGCCTTGGAATCTGTGTCTGTGTACCACATTTCTTCAGGCATATGACTTTGCAGAAGAATTGGAGAGAAACTCAACACTATGAAGAAAGGAAGGCTGAAAGGATGTGGCCTGTATTTTTTTAGGAGATTGTTGCCAGATGCTTGTACGTTGCACAGAACCATACACTTATGCCCAGAAGCTGTTTGTTCCCCCCAGAGTCGCTAAATGGGGACAGAGGATTCCAAAAGAAACTCAGTAAGGCCAGCTTGGGTGTACTTATGTTCTGTGCAAGAGAAAGGGGCAGATAAAACTATGGCTAAAGCAGTCAGAGCAGCCACTTGTGTAGCTGCAGCAGCCCCTCATGGCAGTACCACCAGCTGCCTTGTTTCAGTTGTTCCCTTGTGTGGCTGAGCCATGTGTCACCCAAACTGCTGGTGTTCTCATGCCTTGGTGAGGTGATGCCTGTGCAGATTGCCCAGGTGTTTTCTGTGGAGCTCAGGCCACAGCCTGTCATTTGGCAGCCTGGATCCCCTTGGCCTGTGCCTGGGGTGGGTCCAGCTGGAGGCAGCACCCACTGCTCTCCTGCTCAGCTGTTCTGCTGAGCAGCAGCTGTGGCAGTTCAGCTCTGTGGATTCATTTGCCATGAGGCTGCAGGACTGGGCTTATCTGCAGCTGTCTGTGCCATTGGAGAAGTGGTGAAGGAGTAGACAGGAGAGCAGGAGGAGGATTCTTTCCTTCTCCTTTCCCCTGCAGAAAATCTCACCTGAAATAACATCTGTATCTTGCCCAGGAATTAATGACTTCAAAGAAGATAATTCAAACAAAATCTGAAGTTTCCAGGTCAATTTTTTCATTAACATGGGAACTTTGCATTAGGAAGTGCTGTTGCAATAATGGAGTTGTATTTCAGTTGGTTTGACTTCACAGTCTCTGGCCTTGTTTTTTCCTGAGCCACTGTGGTGCCTCCTGAGAGACTGACCCTTCAGAAAATTTGAGCCAGAGAGATCAAAGGGGACATGAATCCTGAGAACTAACTGTAGATACCCTTTGGATCTGCAAGAATATTTCCGGCTTTCTACCTTTCCCTTTAATTCCTTGTTTATATTTTGCTTGTGAAAAGACAGGTGAGAGAGAGGAGTTATTCCTGCCAAATAGAAGGCATAAAGTGGGAATTTTTCCTGAATGTTTTAGCCAAACCCCTTTGTTCAAATGGAAAAACAGGAGAGAGGGGTAATTTTCACCTAAACCATGGTGTTGATAGGAAATTACTGTGCCTGAGCTAAGCTCAAGGATAAAGTGGGCACAGCTCAGGGTGCAAGCCTTGTCCTCCATTGGGCTGTGGAGGCAGGTGCTGTGAGGGCTGAAGACTGCTGGTGTAGCTTTCTGTTGTTCATGATTGTCCAGAAAGCTGTATTGTAATAAAAAACAGAAAATGGTGCCTTGTGATGTCAGGTGTCCCTTTTTGTAGCTGCTGGGAGGAGGAGGCAAGACCAGCCTGACAATCACCTTCCATTGTACAGACTTGAGTTTATCGTTGCAGGGGAAAGATAGGGCTTCAAAGGCATTTTGTCCTTGGAGAGGTCACCTGAATTAGCAGCAGCAGGCTTCCTCATTTCTGCCAACATCTCTTATCATTAGTTTTGCAAAGAATTTACTTTTTCTTAAGAGCTCTGAATGCCCAAGATTGTTTGCTGTAGCACTCACAGAGAAAAGCAGAGACGTGGAGCCCTGTGTTCTTAATAGTTAACTCATTACTTTTGTTTTTCAGAACAATGATCTCCTATGGACGGATTTCCATCAGAAGCTGGTGGATCAAGCACTTCTGACCATGGATACATACCTTGGCCAATTTCCAGATATTAAAGTAAGATTCTCTTTGAACTATTTGCTCTACAGAGTCACAGCAGATAAAAGCTCTGGAGATCAATTTCTTATATCCCCATCTGCTTTAGGAGAATGTGTGCTGTGCTTCACCAAGGTCTTCTTTGAAAGCAGTCAAGATCTCTGCCAGCTCTGGCTTAATTGAAAATGTCTTGTTCTATTTTTGGGCTTAAAGTAAGAGTGAAGAATCCAGGGGAAAGATGCTGAAGAGAAAATATAAGTATGAAACAGAAGGATTCATTCATGAAATTCCCTATTGCATCAGAGTGCAGGGGGGCAGTGTCAGCAACAGCTCAGAGGGTCTCAATCTCTCTTTTTGGTCCTTTTGTCTTATAACTTCCTTGTAAGTAGAAAACATTGACAAAGCAGTTAGGGGCAAATGTACTTTATGAGTAGAAGCTGGTGTGGAAGGCAGATTTCTGTGAATCCTTGAGGTCCTGCTATGTGTGTAATCAGCTTTTTTCAGGGAAGGGAGAATGCTGGATAAGTGTCTTTTTGGGAGAGACTGTATCCAGGGGCCTGGGTTTGAATGCTGGCCTGTGACCTTCACTTCCCCCACAGTTATCTCCTCTCTGTTTCAAGGTTATGCAGGAAATGTCTTCACCATATGGGAGCACTGGTAATGATATCACCATATGGGAAGTATCAGCTTGGCTTCTTTCCAGTGAAAGCAGCCCTTTCCCCAACACGTCTCTTAAAACGTTTGTCAATATTTATTGCTTCAGGAGGATTGTGCTGTATCACATGGGGGCAGGTCACAGGCTTGTGAAATGAGCCCTGACCAGCAGTGGCCTTGTCTCCTGGGACTCCTTGTTTTTGCTTCATTTTTCCAGCCTCTTCTGCCCCTGGAAGTCTGGAGTGGGGAAGGGCTGTGGCTTTCCACCCACTGAGGGCTGTAGGGCTGATCTCTCTGGGGTGTGATGCCATGTGCCTCAGGCAGAAATGCAACCTCTGCTGCTTCTTCAGCAGGATGGCTTATTTTGGGCTTGCTGTAGATTTAGACTTTGGCACTGCTTTGGTCCAAATCGCATTTTACCAGTTGTTGAACATTGCTATGTCTGTACAGAAGTATAGCTAGGCCTCACATAAAGAATTAGAGTTCTTGAGATTTGCGGGCTAAAGAAAGCTCCAGTCTTATGTCACTTACAGAATATTTGAGTTGTTTTTTGTTGTTGAGGTATTCATTTTCTGTTTTTTTTTTTTTTTCCCACAAAATGAAATTTTCTGCTTTTCCTGGAATTCTGGCATTAGTCTGGTAGAATAAGTTGATTAATGGAGAGAAGAGGATTTTAATTCCATTGGAAAAAAACCTCTTTTTATTAATGGTCCCGTAATTAAAATGTGTGATGAGTTAGATCATGCACACATTATTTTTTGTTACATTCTAACATGTTCTCAATCCGTCTTTACTTGAGAGGCTGTAAAAATTCCTTTGGATTTTTTTGACTTGAAAAGGGATCCACAGCAGGAATGTGAAAACAGAGCATGCCTTTAAGTAAGGAATTTTTGTGTGTTAAAGAAAATAATTGGATATTCACCCCTGAACAAGGCCTCTCCATCTTCTCTAACTTGAAAAATGGGAATGCAAAAAGTACTTCAAACTTTCTTTGTAGGTCAGTGTCTGTACTTCTTGGGAGTAGGATTCTTCTTGCATAATCTTTGATATTTCTGAGTGAGTTTTGATTGGTTTTGCACAATTTGCAATAATAGTACGGGTCTCTGCAATGAGGCCAGAGAAGATAAACTACAGCCCAACTTCTGAATAGCTGTGGAATTGGGGATTTTCTGTCTTGCATTAAAACTGGTGCTCTACTAGCTGTAAAACCAAACAGCAGTAAAGAAGAGTGTGGAGGGCAAAAGTTTTTTGTGATGGCTTGGGTTTGTTTGTTTGTTTTTTTTTTTTAAGGAGGCTCAAATTAAGATGGATTTGTTGCAAAGTAGTAAAGTCTGCTGGAGTTCAGCTGTTGTATTTGGGTGATGGTGGATACCTGCAGCTGTCCTAGAGTTATACAAGGGAGCCCTGAGCCTCCCAGGACTGGGCTAAATCCTACTGGTGCCATCACTGGCAGTGGTGTGCTCAGTGGTTACTCCAGGAGGGCTCACACCCTGTGGATCTGTACCTTGCAGCATTGCTGTGTACTCCAGTAGAAACATGGGTGTGGGAAAACATAGAGTTTGGGAGCTGCGTAAATATGGAGGAGTGACTTTGTTTGGAAGATGGGTGACATTGAATCAGACTCCCTGGTAGGGTAGCTCAAACACCTGAAGTGGCTGTGTGGCCATGTCAGAGGTGGGGAAAACTCCAGCTGTCTCGACCAGGCTGACCTGGAGGCAAAATGGTATCTCATAAATCCCAGATGGGGCCGTGTTTCCTCTGGTGTGTTTGTAAGATGCATTAACTTGCATGTCAGATTGCTGTGCAGTCCCCTCCAATACCTTGTCTCCTGGCTGGCAGTGTGGAGTTTGGGAGGTGTCTTCTAGTGACCTTGACTGTGGGGTGGCTCAGCTTCTTCGTGATTCCTCTCTTGGAGTGAGCTGAGCATTTAGAGGAGAGTTTGGGTGTGCATGTGGCTGAGATCCTGCAGATCTGCTGTGCCTCACCCGGAGCTGCAGCAGCGTTTGCTGGAAGAGCAGAGGAGCCTGTGTGGGAGATGTGTGAGCTGCTCCAGCTGGTCTGGCAGAGATCAGCCCTGAGCATGGCTTTGCAGCGTATCTGCAGGAGCCTGGCGAGAGGAAACCACAGCTCCCTGCCAAGGCAGGAGAGAAGGGGATTCTGCTTCTGCGAGTAAATCCCAGTGCCGATTCCTCATTCTGCATAATGTCCCTGGGTTTTGTGGTTAATTAGAAATCCTCCTGGCTCTTTGCCATGCCTTTTTACTCTCTTATCCAGCTTGTCTCTGGACTGCTGATTACTGATGCTGGTCCAGGCTCTCTGACCTAGGGGGGAAGTGTTATGGTAAGGCTGGGAAGGTGTGTGCTCCAACCCAGATAGTCTGGGGTGTTTGCAGACAGTGTGGGAGGCAGGGGTTTGAGGGGATGGATAGTTCCTAAAACAGGGAAACACAGTGGGCCAGAGCCTCAACAAAGTGCAATTCTGCTGAGAGAGAAAGCCTTAGGCTCCTCAGTTCAAGAAGGGTAACACAGACCTGTCTGTCCTGGATTCTCAGCTGTGGATTTGTCAGGATTCCATTCCTGAATCTACGTCTGGTGCACAGCTCTGTCCTTGTATTTTTTTGCCTTCAGTGTTGCATGTTGGTGACCCAGTGCTGCAGGTTTTCCCTTGTACTTCCCTTGCTTGAATGCTGGTGACAGCCAGACCTCTGCCTGTGGCTGCAGTCACTACTGCCTGCAGCTTCTGTCACAGGGTCCAAAAGGCTGCCCATGGCCTATCCTGAGCGTGTGGATGAGCGCTTTTGCTGTGCTGGCAGCAGAAATGCCTTCCTTTGTTGAACTTAATCTCTCAGGCTTCCACACAGAATGGTGAGCTGGTTAGTTAGAGACTGGCTGCAGCCCTCAGGAAGCCCTGAAAATAATGAGGGATGTAGGATGCAGGCACATTGTGGGGCTTAGGAAGCAGTGGAGCTCAAGTTCTGAAAACACACGTGTCACCCAGAGGTGGGGCCTGTTGGCTGGATCCCTTCACCTTCCCTTGATGGCTCCTCTCTCCTCCTGAGGTGCTCCCTCTGAAATGGTGCTTGCCACATGTGGCTCCCAGGGCCTCCTCCCTGGGCAGCCTGTATGAACAGAGTGTGGGGTGTTCTGGAAGTTGAGAGGGTTTTTTCCTGGGAGGTTTTGCATTTTTGGCTGCTGGGGAAGATTGGTGTGACTCTTTTCTCTGTCTCTCTAGTCTCGTATCGCAAAGCGAGGAAGGAAGCTTGTGGATTATGACAGTGCCAGACACCACTTTGAAGCCCTGCAAACTGCAAAGAAGAAGGATGAAACCAAAATTGCAAAGGTAAAGCAATCAGGAGGGCATGCAGCCTTCCTTTCTTTTTTGGAGCTCTGCATTTGCCAGCTGAGCAGCTTTTAAGTTCACCTGTACCTCTTCATTGTGTTTTCATAGAATTCATTCATATTGGAAAGGACCTTTAAGATCATTGAGGTCTTGTGAACTGCTGAGGTTTTGCTAGGTATTTGCTTCTCATTTGTTTAGTTTTCCTGGAAGGCAGGATGGCCTCTGTTGGGTTGGTTCAGACCCACCATCATCAATCTGCATGTCTTGGTGGCCAGATGCTTGGGCATGGGTTCATCACATGAACAGGACCAGTAACCTCTGGCAGAAAAGCCTGTGTGCCCCTTGGAGAAGCAAAATCTTGCAGTGCTCCAGAAAAATGTTACAGTTTGTCTGCTTCTTTGTGACTCTGTCCCCATCCTAAAGCAGTGGTAAGAATGTTAGTTTGTTTCAACCAACTTGGTTGTGTTTGTGAAGTTCTCTGATATCCTAGGAGAGGGACCCTTAGGAGTGTGAATTACAAGTACACAGATGGAAATGCACTCTGTTCACACTTGATGAATGTATTCTATTGTCTGTTGGTCGCAATTACTAGATAATAAATATGACTGAAAGCATAAAAATAAGAGTTTTTTCTTGTCAGGTTTCTTTCCTGCCTCTGAATAGCTTGCCCAATATTCAAGTGAAGGATTTTATTTTTAATGATATTTATTTTAATTAAAAATAAAGTTTACCTTTTTTTTAATGTAGCAGAAGAAAGGTAATAGAAATTTTGTTCTAGTGTAGGTGCATGGATTGAATACTGCCCCTAAAATGAGTTATGAATTCCTCTTGTACCCTAAGTGTTTTTGAACCCATGTGCTTCCCTTCACAGGACACTTCTTGACACAACAGAATAGTCCAGGGCTGGGGAGACATCTTTTATTCTCTTCATGGTAAATTGTGACTCTTCAGGGTAGAAGAAGTACAGGAAAGAAAGACCCTGGATATGTATCTTTTAACCAGGCTGACAAGAGATGTCATTCTTTGCTTAGGGTTTTTTCTGGTAGGGGAGAATATGAGTTATGTAAGAGATGCTGGTGTTTTTCCTGCATAGAAAAAATTAAGATGCATTTCTACCCCAAGTGAAAATATGTGTGTTTAGTGGCTACATGCTTTTATTGTTAAGCTACAAGTCATCAGTCATCTACAGTGCACTGTGATTAACCTTGACAGACAAAAGGGGAGAGAGATTGATGGCCCAAGTGTCATTGCATCACTTGTGTGGCAAAGCAAGTCTTGATTCTGTATGCAAGGCATGCGGCCCAGCTGGTTGTGCCTTCAGTTCAAAGCAGTAATTCATTGTGTTTGGGGTAGGAGCAGAATTTCCCTGGGGCATGTTATTTTATTGGTGCATGCCAGTGGGATCTTCACTGCAGTGGAAATGGTTTTTGTAGGAACTGATCTACTCAGGTTGGTACCTGGTGCTCTGCAGCAGAGGTTGGCTGCCTTTATCACCGCTGCACTCACTGTTGCCCCAAATGTTCAGCTAAGATGATTTAACAGGTATGGAAAAAAGTGCAGTTTGAAGAGCGAAATGTTGAGAGTTAGGAGTTGGTGCTCTAGTCATGATTTAGCCTGTGAAAGAGTCTCTGAGTACCTGATCAAACTGTTCTTGTTAGCCATAGTGTGCACTGGATCAGATTATTCCACCCTCTGTAATTTAGGCCATAAGCTCACATGCAGGATAATACGTGACACATTGCACTGTCCTGATCCTGCAAAGATGGGAGCAGCAAGTCCCAGGGAATTATGTATGCATGGCCTTCCCAAGTGGGCAGTTCTCACTGCCCAGCCTGGGATCTGGCATTTGCAGTCACTCAGCTCTGCAGGGCTGTGGGCAGCAGCCAGGGCTCAGCAGGCACTCAGTTGCTGGAGGTAGTTCACCTCTCTGTTTCTGTGCCTGGAGTTTTGCTCCTGTGACCTTTGAAGTAAGGTTGTTCCAGTGTAAGTTACTTTGGAATGTGATGACAGACCCCTAGGAAAGAGAAATCATGTTTCTGACACAGGATATAAGTGGGAACTGACTCGATTAAGGTTTCATGGTATAGTAACAGAAACAGCAGTGCAAATACTTCTTGGCACTAAATGGTCTCTTTTATTCTTCTCTAATATATGGATGTTCTTTTCCCACCCAAGATCCCTGCCCCTTATTGCTAAACTTACATCCTGCTATTAAAAGAAATCACTGTGGACTTTCAGCTGTTGCATGCAAATAATTATGGTGGTTAATTAATCCTGATCTCTCTTTAAGGAGCTCCAACTTCACAGGCATGCCTTGGAGTAGGGCTGTCTGTGTGCTAGGTCACTAACAACTGTATCTGTTGCTCTTACAGCTGCCTGGCTGGTCTGCAGTATCCAGCCCACATGGGAACATTAATTACTGCTAAACTTGGCATGCTTCAAAGGATTCATAACTGATCAGTCCCAGGATGTTTGTTTTTTTTCTCTCGCCTTGGTGATACTGGTTTGGCCCAGCCTCTAAATACACTCTCTGTTGTGATTTTAATTTTTTTATCCTAAAAGGTATATGTTTGTGTCTCTCTTGTTCTCTGTTTATTTGTTTTTCTTTTTTTTCCCACTCAAACATGCTCCCTCCCCCAGCCTGTTTCGCTGCTTGAGAAAGCTGCGCCTCAGTGGTGTCAAGGGAAGCTACAAGCTCACCTCGTTGCACAAACTAATCTGCTCCGAAATCAGGTGACTGCTGATCTACCTGGCTCTAACCCTGCATGCGCTATTTTGGGCTCTAGATTGTACCATGCCAGTAATCTCTAGGCAACGTTCACTCTAGTCCTGTCTGATAAGTGTGTCCTTGACACACCTTAGCCACAGTGGGCACATGGAAGTTGCTGACCAGTGAATGAATCTGTGCCTGCCCGATTGATTTCTAGTCAGGTGTGTTAATACTGGACAGTTGTTTTCTCCCCATGTAATGAAATGTGGATGAAGAAAGGCTGTGGAATAACTTGGAGGCAGAGGGTGATGTAGTACACAGTTCATCCAATTACTGCTTCCATTTTGCTCTAAGAGAAGCAGTCCATTTTTATTGTTGCTGTTTCAAAAAAAAAAAAGATAAAAAGGAAATGCTGAAAAATTGGCCTATGGATTCAGGTCATTGAGTAAAGTCACAAAAAAAAACCAAAACATTGTGATTTCTGTGGCTGCTGAGTTAGCTTGCAGCATTCTCCTGTGATATTCCCAAATGAACACTGTCCTGGCTGTTGTGGTTTAAAAGAGCCATTTTTAGATAAAATTTTGATCTGCACAGGAGAAGAGATGGGCCTAGATCAGGCAGTTTGTACCCTGTGTGACATATTTGACCAGGCTAAGATCAAGGTGGTGTCATCTGGCAGAACTTAGGTTATAGCATCTTGAGAGACATGAGCAGCTCAGAGGAACTTCAGGGAATAAAAACTTCAATCCTACTTGCATAGAAGTGTGACTTTTTTTCTGATGAAATCTTGATCAGTGTTTCTGTTGGAACACCTTAAGGGATAAGAGGGAGTTGTCAGAAGACAGTGAGAAGAAAATGCTTTCAGTGAGCAAGGGATAATAAATCCTTACCCAGACTGGGAAAGCACCAGTCACCTGCTCAGAAGTTCCTGGTGAGCTCATCTGTTCTCATTCAAATGCTCCCATGTCTTTGCATTCCTTGTCCAGGGAATGAATTGCAGTTTAGAAATGCCTCTCACCTTATGAAGGCCCTGGGTTTTTCCCAGTCACTTTATGACTTTGGATCAGGTAAAAGACTCAGTAAAAGTATCACATCAGTAAATCTTGGGGAAAGAACAGCTGTTAGCAGCCCTGGTTAAGATGCTGAGCAAAGGGAGGAAATTCATTCTTGATTGAAAGGAGAAGGACACATGGCAGGCTGCCGGGGGCTTTTCCTGTGCCTCTAGTGACCCTGCTGAGAACTACCTGCACAGTTGTGGTTCTTGACTGGTCTGTTTGACTGGTGGTTTTCCTGGAGGACTACAAAACACGTATGGGAAGTTTCTCAAGTCACAAATAAATATATAAATCTATCAGCTCTTGGACATTTTTCCTCTTCTCAGACTTGGCTGTGGTGACTGCTATAATAGCAGCATGCACAGGCTGCCCAGAGAGGCAGTACCTATGAGTGTCCCCTCATCCATTGCCCGTGGATCTTAGACAGGATACCAAGAGTCACTCCATAATTTCACTGTACTGGGTCACTTTGCTCAGCATGTGCAAGGGACTGTGTAATCTTTCCACCCACTGTGGTGCGGGGGCATTAATCTCCCAGTACATGCCATTAATATATTTGGTGACCACAGATATTTTCAAAACACTCCCTTTTATTTAAATAATGCTATTGCTGACCCTAATTTTTTGTTTCTGTTTGTGTTAAGTATTTGGGTTCTTTTTCTTTGCTTTTTTCTTTATTTTAATTTTACTTTTGGTTGGAGACTAACAAAAAAAAAAAAAAAACCCTAACAAAGAACATTAGTTGTATTCTGAACCAGTAGGTTTTCCAGCTTGCTTTCACAAACATTAGTAGGTAGACAAAAAAAGGCTGCAGTATTTACATTTGTGTGATTTCAAGACTGAAGGTGTTCATGACAGCCCTAAATCTCATTAACCTCTTGATAAAACTGGGAGGGCTGATGTCACTGGATTTATTGAGAAGCTTAGAATGTTAAGCCTAAAAAAAGTCTCCTTTTACCAGCAGCTGTGTTGCTATCTCTTCTTGCCTGATACTTTTACAGCCTCCATGCAAAAATGGGGTCAGTGAGATCTGGTGTTTCTATTGTAAAGCAAAGTCCTTCCCTCCAGTGTGCAAGCTTCTGGCTCTTTAGGCTTTTAGCAGATAAAAACAAAAACGACACAGTGGGGATTTTTTGTGAAGTCTGCTGTGGGAGTTGCTATTGCACACTCCTAGTTAGAAATGTCAGTGACCGTGCTTTTTGAAACAAAGAGGAAAATGGCTTAGAGCAGCAAATTCTTGCCTTTTGACTAAGCTCTGCTGACATGTTTAATGCAGACTAAAAAGCAATGTCCTTGGTGCTGCAGTGATAACAGAACAATATCTCTGTCTGTAGGAAAAAGTCAGCAAGTTGAGTCCTTCTGAGAGGCAGGTCTGGTTGGGACTGGTGGGACTTGGGCCTGGAGAGAGTTTTCCTGCTCTCTTCCTTATCCCTGCCTCTTGGATATCTAAGCTATTTACTGAGCAGTGCCTAATTACCACAGTTCACAACATAGTCTTTGAAGTGATATGATCACCAGACTGCCTGAAAGCACCAGGCTGGACATAACCAGACACTCAGGAGGGCTGGGATGTGTCGTAGTAGCAGAAACAGAGTGGACAAATTGTCCCCTGCCACAACTGAACTGGTTGTGCTTGGCACTGTGAGCTTTGGCTAGGTGGGAGCTCAGGAAAGTATTTGTTGTCCATCTCCTGTTCAAACCTTCCCCTTTTCAGGCAGGGAGAGGAGAGAAAGATTTTCTGAGATCCAATATCATGGGTGTGGGCATTAAGTCCTTCTGCCTCAGTTTCCCCTCAGAGTGGCAAGGATGGCAGCTGAAACAGAAAGTGCACAGATGTGGCAGTGGGCTCTGCCCTGGAACCTGTCTCTGCCTGTCCCCACCTCACTCCCTGAGCTGGCTTTTTCTCTAGAAGGGCTTGTGACCAGGCTGATGTCTGGCTTTAGCTCTGGCTGGAAGCAGTCAGGGCTATCAAGTGCCAGGATTCTGGCTTCCAAGCAAAATAAATCCCACTTGTGAGAAGGTCCCTGGGCAGACTAAGGACTGAAGAATTATTTCAATGCTCTGCCTGGGGATGAGAGCACTAGCTGAGCCACAGGCCCTGCTGGATGGATCCCTGATTCCTACAACTACTTTAGAGTGAACGTTGCCTGTTATTGGCTTTGCTGTTGCCTTAGGATGTAACAATATTCATGCATTGCTTTCTAGGTTCTTTGACCTTATAAACAAGTAAATGAGAGAGGGAAAAAATGTTAATGATATTCACCACATCTGAAAAGCTAACAGCATTCAATGATGCCTCATCTCCCAGCTTTCACATTTCCTGGGTTGATTCTGGTTCCAGTATAGTTCAGAAGTTAGAATAAGATAAAGCCAAAGGGTGGACTTTTTTTTTTCCCCTTTCACTCCCTTTAAAATGGTTGCATTAGAAACATTCACTCATAAAGGTGTTTTAAGGCAGAATGAGTCTCTATGAGGATTGTCTTTCATTCAGCATAAACTGTGTCTCTGTTTAAAAGACTTTTTGTTTGTTTTGTGCAAACCCTCTTGAAATGTTGAGTTTTTCAGTGAGTATAGCAGCGAAACAGGGGTTTCTGGGTGGAAGCATCATGACCCCTTCTCCCCTTGCCTATTCCTCACCAGGACTTCTTAATTTCTGAATTAACCTCCCAGATGTGTCGTTGTATGGAGGAATCTTTTTCCCCTGGTCTTGAGTACAGAGCCTTACCCTTGCCTCTGGTAGCAATGAGCAATCCTTTGACAGGTGAAGTTAGCTGGAAAGTAGGAGCTCCTGTGGTTTGCTCTTGAGTCAGGAGAGAAATGGAGAGTGAAAGAATCCTACCCTATATAATGGAGAGTGATTCCTTTGAAGAACAAGATTCAGAACTGCAAAATATTTTTAAGCCCTTTCTCCCATCATTCCTGTCACTATATAACTGTCACTAAGGAGGAGTAAGCTGGATTTCTTTAATAAAGCTGACACAAAGAAGATCAAATTTGATTTCATAGAAGGTGCAGGAATATGACTGCAGGCTGGTAGGGAGATCCAGCTTCCACAGCTTGTGGCCTCTTTGCAGAGGCCTGTGGTGTTGTGAAATTCCTGCTGTTGTCACAAATATAGACACTTGTGCTGACCTTCCAAATTGCTCATGCAGGGTTTTTTTTTTCCATTCTACATCCTACTGCATGGCAGAATGCTGTGCTGCTGTAGATTACAAGATAGAAACATTTTAATTAGAAAACTTTAAGTCAGGGCACTGAAAAGAGAAAGAGGCAACCTAGGACAGATGTAGGAAAGGGCATGTGCTTGTTGCTGGTTTCTGCTGTCAGCAACAGAAACCAGGAGCATCCTTTTTGTCACTGAAACCTGACAGAATTGTCCTTCAGTGTTGGGATCTCTGTGTCTAGGTCCAATGAACAGATCAAATTTAAACTCTCATCTGGGAGAAGGAGTTCCATTCTGGAGTTGGGGCCGACAGGCAGTCAGGGATTGCGCTTGTGTGAGACCACAGAAACCAAGACGTGCTGCTGAAGCCCTGCAGCCTGGCCTCCCTCTGGCACAACTCATGCTTTGCATACCCTTCCTTGCTTCTCCAGTCAGCTTTGTGGGAGAACCATATCAGCCAAGGATGCAGACCTCCTCTCTTCCTCATGGGAGACGGGGCTTTGGCATGACCTTACCTCAGCAGAGAGTTCCCGAGAGGGAGGATTCTTCTCTAACACCATCTGGGATGGATTTCAACTCTTTCTGAGATCTGGCAAGGGACAGAGATCCCTATTACCTTCATCTTTACCCAAGTTGGAGGCTGAACTGCCTGACCAACTCCATTCAGTTTTTGAAGCCAGGGAAACTTAAAGAACTTGAAAAACATTAGTGGTTGTTTGAATTACTTGTGAGTGTATAAATGGGAAAATCCATTGAGAGAACCTGAGAGGAACACCTTCAAACTAAAGGGTCACCTATGGTGCAACCCTGGTTCCTGGGAGACTCATTTGGGATGCTGGTTACTTCATGCCAGAATTTTGCCTGGTCTCCCAAAGAAGTCGGAAGAGTCACAGTTGTTCCAGCCCTGCAGGGTACTTGTCTGTGCTGGAGCTGACAATCTGCCTTCTCTGTTGCTAAGGCTGAAGAGGAGTTAGTAAAGGCTCAGAAGGTGTTTGAAGAGATGAATGTTGATCTGCAGGAGGAACTGCCTTCACTATGGAATAGGTGAGTGCTGGAAATTTTCCCAAGGGCTGGTTAGAAGGAAATTAATATCCAAGCTCTTGGATCACAATTCTTCTTATCTTAGACTGTGTGTCTGCTCTTTTTTTTTTTTCTGGATATCTCTGTCTGCCCTAGGATTCCCCCCAGCCACAGGTTCACTCTTATGCTTTACTTCATGATTTTCCTGAAAAACAAGATTTTACCACAAAGAGAAACTGTATTTCTCTGCTTTGTCTGCTTAATCCCTTTGCCCCACCAACTCTGCTCAACTTTCTTGAAAGACTTTAGAGACCATGGGTTTGCCATACCAGTGATTGTGGTGATGAAAAGGGAGGTGAAACAAAGACCAATATTTAGCTTGGGGGATGAACTGTAGGGCAGCAGAAGCTGATTTATGGGGACACCACAGTGGAAAACTGGCAAAATCTTCCTAGCAGTGTCCCAGTTTCTTATTTTTAAATGTGGTGGTCATTTCCAGGTTGACAGTGCTGGTCTGTGGGGATTGAGAAAGTGGGCAGCAGCGGGGTGGGAAAGCAAAGTGCTGATGTCTGCCTTCACTCCCCTTTCCAACAGCCTGAGTCAGGGCTCTTTGCTCACAGCAGCCTGCAGGCCTGGCTGGGGAAGGAGCTGGGGGGGACAGAGCCATCTGGGTGGTTCCCTGTGCAGAGCCCTGGTGCTGCTGCCCTTGGACAGCCTCTCCCTCCTCTGTTGCCCCTTCGGCTGGGTGCTGGTAGAGCATTCTCTGTTGGCAGCTGGTTACAGGCAGCTGCTGGCATTTTGAAGCGCCACAGGTTTTTCACAGGCTCCTGCTTTCCAGCTGATCCTTCTGCTTCCCTGTTGCTCTCTGTACTGTCCTTTGCTTTCTTACTCTTTCTGCCATGAAGCAAACAGTTCATGCTTTTTTTGATTCCCTGGTGCTAAGGGACTTCTGGATGAATTAGTATCTGTCCCCCTGCTAATTCTCCCAACTCTGTCTGCATCACAGCCTCTATCCTTTTTTTTTTTCCCCATCTTCCTACTGCTGGTGCTTCTCCCCTCCCCCCACCTTCTTTTGTATTTTTTATTTCTTTTCCTCCCCACCCTATACCTCCCTCTCCCTTTACCCAGCATAAATTCAGATCCTGTCCTGCTCGGTCACTTCTTTCCTCTGGACTTGTCTGGCCTTTGCTCATTGTTCCATTTCCTTGCAGCCCTCTCTTCTCACATGTACCATATCTGACAGAGTTGAGTTTGCCTGGGAATGGTGGGTGGGAGATAGCAGAAAGGGCAGGACTGAAAGATTTTGAGAGAGCACTGTGTCCATTAAGTTCTTCTGTCTTGTTTTTCATTTGGCAGTCGTGTTGGTTTCTATGTCAACACATTCCAGAGTATAGCTGGCCTAGAAGAGAACTTCCATAAAGAAATGAGCAAGGTAAGGCAACCAACAGCTTATCCTACTTACTGTCTCTTCACTGTTAATAAAAGAAAAACAAAACCCAAGATCCAGCAAACAAACAAAACTCAAACAAAACCAAAGAAAAAACAAACAAAAAAACCCAAACCAATCGAAAACCCCCCAAAACCTCAAGCTGAAAAACAGGTGTAGAAAATGTCCCTATGTTGGAGCATAATATAAACCCTTAGCTGTTTTCTGAGCCACCTGGGACAAAGGCAGTCTGACATAGTAATGTAAAGGGATGGAGCACAGGGAAGAGACCACAGGGCTATGGGCAGCAGTGGGGACTTCATGTCTCTTGACAGCACTCATTTCCAGATCCACAGAGGAAAGGGAAGCCACTCTTAGACCTATCTCTTGCTGCCATTTTTAGTTCATCTGTATTATGAATCTGTGACCTATAACCTGGTCAGGCTAAGCATGTTTTCCTCCCCCTCTGCTGCCTGGCAGCCAGTTGCTGTGTACCCTCATTGTACCCAGGTGTGGGGTTAAAACCAACAGGGAGTCTGCAAGTCATCTGAAGGCTGAGACATGCCTCACTCCTGTCCCTCAAAAAGGCTCTCCCCCACAGTACCTCTGTGCTTCGGCTTCTTTCCTGCCCTGTGACCCAAAAGAAGGCATTTAAGTACTTAGCGTGGGCTTTGTATGGGCTACCAGTGTGCCTTGAGTTGGGAATCACAACAGAAAGCAGTGTTGGCAAGCCAGATCCTGGTGCTGTGTGGCAGCACCCACAGGAGACCTCAGCACCAGTCTGTGGGAAAGGCCCCCATTGCCACTGTCATTTACAAATATGTTCTTATTCTTTCGGTTAGGAGCTAGAGAAATCCTGAATTCCTTAGGTCTGTATGCTGCTTGAAAAAGTAAATGTAGCACTAATCCTGAGGTGGGACTGAGAGCCCAGCTGAAAAACCCTTATATTCCCTCTGCTCCCTAATATCATCCTGACAACAAAACAGCCACTAAGCAACAGGAAACATTATAGTCCTTCAACTCCCAGCAGTCAGGGGCCCTCTGCCGTGGTGTAACACATCAGTTTTGAACCCTGCTGACATTTTATGGGGTATTTTCCAGTCAATAGCCTGCTCTTCTCCATTGAGGGATGAGCTAAGTGTTAAGAATAGGAGGATTGTTATAATTACTAGTTTGTTGCTGCTAACTTACATTCGACAAAACATGGGAAAGATGCTTGTTAGACAGGAATTCTCTTGTATGATTTTTCTTGTCAGGATATTTTCTTTCTTGAGAAATTTTGTATGAGGGCAGGGCTTTTGCTTTGTTCCATAAGAACCATCTGTTTCTTATTACTGCTACAGCACCCAGTTAATTGCTGGTGTTGCCTGCACAGTGCCTCCAACCTTGACTCCATGGGATCCCTCCTCCTAGCAGTGATAAATCCGGTGTCTTGTCTTGTTCGTGGATTGGCAGTTTCGGAGTAGGAGTGTCTGGAGTTACTGTTGCAGCCTTCAGTGCCAGGGAGAGTTTAACCCCTGGTGTTGCATTTCTGCAAAGACATCCAGGTTCTGCCCAAGCCTAGATAGCCCAGGCAGCTGGTGAAATTAAGGGTTGTTCACCTGAAGGCCAGCTGCCTTTGGCTCCACAGTGGAAATGGCCATGTCCCAAGCTTTGGTGAGCAGGCCTGAGAAACAGCTTTTGGCTACAAATCCTGAGTGAAGCTCCAGCTGAAGCATACAGATCTTAGGTAAACAATCAGCCTGCTTCTGCAGTGGTACCTGGCAGCACACTGGTGGGCCCAGGTGATAGGGAAGCAAAGAGGATGATCTGTAAGGAAGACAGAGCATTCCCAGAAATGCCAGCAGCTCTTTGACAGCTCAAGTGCTGTAGCACTGCATAGCCCACAGAGAAGTGGAAACAGATTTAGAGTTGTCCTTTCTTGGGATAGCTGAGGAACTGTGAATGTCCTGCCACAAGCTTGTGTTTGGTCAGTCTGTGCAGGCCAGCCCCGGCTCTCTTCTGCCATCCAAGCTTCTTTCTCATACTTTTTCTGTCTTTTGTTTTTGTATTTTGCAGTTGAACCAAAATCTTCATGATGTCCTGCTGGGTCTAGACAAGCAGTACTCAGGCAACGCCTTCCCTGTTAAAGCACAGCCCAGGTCAGTAACTGTGGGTAGTGTCTTTCCCTCAGCAGGGGAGGTGGGACAGGGATATCTCTACCTGCCCAGGGGTATTGAAACCTCCAAGCTGTCAGTTGCAAGTGATTTGCCCACCTGCCATGCCCTCCTGAGGCTTCCTAGAGCCATGCCCAAGATTACACTTGGCACTGCATGATGTAATCCAATACCTCTTACCTTTCTAGGATAGCATCTGGAGGCCTATACGTTCACTAGGTCCTGATATTTAGGCAACTGACTCTCAGCTCTGCTTTTAAAATCTAATTCCAGCTACTGAGCTGCCCTTCTTTCTGGGTCCAGTTGCCCAGTCCTGTTCTTTCCCTCAGAAGCTCCCACCATGTACCTGCAGTTTGTCAGCTTGAGCACCAAGAGCCCATTTCCCCAGCCCCTTCTTTGGCCCTCCAAACTTGGAATCACCATTCTGCCAAAGCCTTATGCCCATCCTGTTTACCCAGCTGCAGTGAGTTTCTCCTTCCTGTGTGTTGTGGAAGTAGCTGCAGCATCACTAATACGAGGCTTCCTGAACTCAGAGCACTTCCAGTCCGTGTGTGTGCAAGGAGTGAGTGTCCTCTGGGCCTTCAGTTTTCTTTGCTCAGCTGGGTCCTGTCCTGTATGTGTAAGTGCAACTCTGCACATTCCCTAGCACTGAGAAGGGAGGGAGGGGTTGGGCTCTGGATTAGGCTGACTGGCTCCCATCCAAGTGCATGAGTGATGAAATAGTGTTGGGCTCTGGCTTCCAGCTGCTGCTAATCCCACATGCTGGGTGAGCAGGAGCACAGCCCAGGTCCTCAACTGGTGTGTTGATGGAGGGATGTGGTGAAGTCAGCATGAAGTAAGGGCAGGCTGTGGTCTGAGTGCATTGGTTTAGAAGGAGTAGATCAGCTGTTGAGACCTCTGTGCTCCCTTGTGTCTCCTCCCAGTTTAACCTGTTGCAGTCATGCATAGATGACTTCCATGTCTTCTCCCAGCAATTCTTCCAGTGTGGTGTTTGCCAACTCTAAAAAGAGAGGAGGTTTGAGTTGAATTTTGGCCCCTGAATTCTGGATTGCTAACAGCAGATTTGAGTAATGTGAGTTGGAATGCTACTTTTGAAAATGATGTCTTCTTCCCAAGTTACCATGTGGTGTCTGTTGGTCATCACAACCCAACCAGACTGAAGCCTTGTGAGTTGGTTGTGGTGCCCATCCTCTTGCTGCCATGGGCTTTGTTGTCTCTGTTAGCAGCATCCTCCAGGAGCCTTGGAGGAGGATGAGGTAACAGGACCAGTGAAGGCTGTAGCTATTGCTTTGCCCAGCTTCTTTTTCCTCCTTTCTCTCTTCCTTGAGGAACTGATTGTAGGCAGTAGTAGCAACCTGGCCCAGAGATGTTCCTGCTGTGTGGCAGAAGATTTCTGGCCTTAAAGAGCTTTCAATGAACAAATTACCTGTTTTCCTGGTTTTACAATTCCTGCCCCATCTCTGTACAATTTCTGCCCCCCCACCCCCACACTGATAGCTTCCTCTGGGGCTGTAATTGTCTCAGCTGCAGTTCTGTGCCCTTTGGCTGGCTAGGAGACCACGTGGCCCTAAAACCCAAAGCTGAGTGCATGTACAGTGGTCCCTGTGTGGGCAGCAGTCTGGGTGCTGCTGCTTCATCACCTGCATCTCACCTTCATCTCACCTGAGGTGCCAGACCTGTCCCAGAGTGAATCTCTTCCTCCTGAGCACAGTGGAGCAGGGTGTTGTAGGAGGATACAGCAAAGATTTGCTGGGGTGGTTCTGCAGTGACCAGGAAATGCTGTGAGGCACTTCTGTGTCTGCCTCACATCTGGCCTCTCATTGTGGTGCGGGGCTGAGATGAGAGTGTGCAGGAGGAAATAACCCTCACTCCTCTGATTGTGATCTCACTCATCTGTTGTGGTCTGCAGTAGGAGCAGATGCTTCCCTGACCCTTTTCTACTGGGAAGGGGATTGGAGATTGATACAATGGCAGGAAATAAATGAGGAGGTGTGAGAAGAGAGGCAGTTATCTGTGCACATCATTATGGCATTCATGTGAGGCCCTACAGAAATACTACTGTGGCTGATATATCTGCAGCTGGCAGTGTAGCACAGTAGCTGGTGTATTTCTGGGAACCTCAGATGAATATTTGGGATTCGCTTCTGAAAGAGTTCGAACTCTGAAAAGCCTCTGAGTTCAGGGCTCAAATGCTTAAAAGACTGAGGAGATCTGTGGGATTATCCTGGTATGATTGGGCAAACTAGAAAAAGATGTGATAGGAAAGCTGCTGAGTTGGTTCCATGTATAAGACTGCACAGACTACATAAGAAAAGAAGAATGCGGAGCTTGTTTCTTTTGCAGCAATATTCACAGGGGAGAGTGAGGAGCTGTGAAAGGACATTAACAGTACTCTGGTGGTCTGTACAGTTTCCTTTTCTTTCTTCTCCATTTGCACCCTGGCTCCATATTCCAAAGTGCAGGGAACATTCTAGTTTGCTTATATGTGTATATATATATATGTATATCTTTGACAGGCATAAAGAACCTTCTTCTACTTTCTCCAAACCAGACCATAGCTTTCTAGTAATGAGGGGAAGTGTGTTTGTGTGTGTGTGAGAGAGGGAGAAGAGATCCTGTCATCTTAATTACAGCAAGTTTTGTGGCACCAACTAAATGGGTACTTGGAAGCTTAACTTTTCCTCCCTGGTTTGACTGTGCCATCCTGTAACTGAAATGATTTGCGTGCCATCCTCAACAGAAAGAAAACTAAACTGTTCGCCAGGCTGAGGAAAAAGATGAGCAGGTACCGGTATGGAGAGCAGCATTTCGATACATGTTTCATTTAGTTCCTAAAACTGGAGAGGCTGTTGCTGGACTCTAACAGCCTGGCACGTGTTAACCCTGTGGTGGGAGAGGGGTCCTTTGCATGATATGATGTGTTTGTGGCCTGCTGGGTCCTGCTGAGATCTCTCTGTGTCTGGATAATCCCATTAACTGCTTGTTTGCCTGGTTTGAATCCTTGCTTCTTTTCCTATCTAAGAAGGCAGTGTGAAAACTCAGGCATTGTCTGTCCAGTTGTTTTTGTGTGATGGAAGATGCAGTGCTGGGTTTTCCATGGGAAGTATAATCTATTTTGGTGTTTTAACAGCTTCTAGTTTTACCTAGTGGGTTTGTCCTTTTGAACAGATCTGAAATGCTGCATTCTCATCCCATGCCTAGCCAGGGAGGACCAGTAGGCAGGTCTTTCACACTCAGAAGTCCTATCCTATCTACCTGTTGCAACTGGGAGAATGATGAGGTGGAAGAAAGATACTTCCAGCTTTGCTCCTTACTTGCTCTGTTGTTGAGGATCCTCACTATCTTGCTCTGTCCATTTAAAATTTTGGGCAGGATTGGAGGAAAAGGAAGCCTTTTGGCTTGTATAAAGACTAATGTCTGCATCTTGCTTTCAAAACAGTGATGGCATTGATTAACTGGATTGCTACAATGCCTGGAGTTACCATAGGTCAAGGACTCTGACAAGAACATGCTCTGGAGCAAAGTAGGAACTGCTGCATATTGGCATGGGAAATTCCTCTGATTTTTTTCTTACTTTTTGTGTTGGTACTTCCTCCATAGGATCCTTACAGGGAGAAAAAAAAATTATTATCATCAAGATGGTGTCCTGCCAGCAATAAAAGAAAGTGCTGGTGGATTGGGATCCTTGTTTTTCCTGATCTGGTTTCCCACTGACTCTAGGGCAAGTCATGCAGCTCTTCTCTTTGTGTCTGCTGTGCATACTTTGTAAAGTGGGAAGTTGGAGAGTGAAGAGTGGTAATTTCACAAGGAAGCTGATGGGCAAACTTAGATATTTATATCTTCAAATGCAAGTAGTAAAGCACTATATTGTGTTGGTACTATTCTGAGGTTTCCTACTGTAGGAAAAAGAGGATTCACTGGAGTACTTCTCTGGATGTCTGTCTCTGGTCTTGGTTGGACTGGTGTTGTATCTGTACCAGACAGGAGGTTTAAGATTTCCAGTCACTGAGAGTGGATGGATTATACAACAGAAGGAACTAGTAAATCTCCCCCTGATGAGTTCTACTCACAATGGGCTCCTGCTCTGCCGTGGTAAAGTCTAACTGCCCCAGTAGTTAAGGTGCCTCACCTGGGCTCTGCTGGGGGTTTCTGCTGTCAGAGCAGCTGCTGGGATCACAGAGAAATGTGCAGTCCCTAGTGCAGGGAAGGAGGATCTGGAACTCGGTCAGTCTTTGATCTGCAGCAAGAATGTACATTTGTGCCACCATATGTTTGGGTATGTAGGTTCTTTTTTCCTTCTTTCTCCAACCAGCTCCTTTTATTTTTTTTTAGTTCTAAATAATTCTCCAGTATGCTCTGGTGGTAAAAAATTAATTACCTTTGGCTAAAAAGCCCAGTGTGAGCCTTAACTGAGATGCCAACCTTTTTTTTCTTTTTTAACTTGAGAACTTGACAGGACATGACTGATCTGTTTTTACCATATTGGAAAGTAGGTTTATCCTCTGATGTAGGATTGTTACAAGTGCAAGGGAAACTCATCTGCAGATGTTACTCTACCCTTCCAGAACAAATGAGGCAGCACCATGGGAGCTCAGTAGCACTAAAAGAGGCTGGGGGATTTTGACTTTCCCTTCAGCTGTATTAGACCCAGCTCTCTTTCCAGCTCTCTGTTTGCAGAAGAAAGTTGACACCCCTTTCCTTTCGTTGCCCGATATTCCTGGAATTGGCATCACTTCCCATTTGCTCATGGGAAGGAAAAAGACAGAGCAGTGACCTTCTTGTTTTGGCTTGCTTTTACTGTGGTGCTCGTGTTTGGTCAGTAGGTAGTCCCCACACTCTTGCTTTTTCCTGTGTTTCCTGGAGCAAGTAGTTATCTGGAGACCAGACTTTGCTCTGTGTGGGCAGTGTGTGCTCCCTGGGGACGTGTGAAGGACAGAGGATCCTGGTGACCATCTCACTTGATGCTGGTTGCACTGGCTAAATTCAGCAAAGTTGCAAAGCAACAAGTGCAGGAATGAAGGTGCTGCTGAGGGGCTGAAAAAGGCTCAGCCAAAATTAGCACTGGCATTTTCCTAGGGGGACTGGCCAGCACATCAAACAAGCTGTAAATAGTAGTGACTTAATGAAGGCTTTAGTGTTGGGCCCTCACAGCCCAATGCTTCCCCTCATCCTACAGGGGCTGACTCACATGGGAGTCTTTTACCAATATATCTCCAAATTAAGTCACTGCCAGGCACTGGAAATAAGTCACTGCAAAACTGTTCCATGGCCTTTAGAAAATAACCCTGAACTCCTTTCTCACTGGGAGAACTGGCCTTTTAAAGTCCCTAGAAGGAAAAGTCTACCCTTGTCTTGGGAGGCCAGCTGATAGGCAGTAGTCCCAGTATTCCCAGTGTAGTCTGGGCATTTGGGAAGTCGTGGCACTCTAGATGTAGATCACTGTGTTCCCCATTTTCTCCAAAGTGCTTTCAACTCCAAGGGAGGTAACATGTACTTGTTTTTCCCTCAACTCTGGCATTAGAGGATGTTCTTTGATGTTTCCTGGTGACTCCTGTTTAGATCAGGACTTTACCTTCACCCTCCAACAATTACTGCTTTCAATCTGTAGCACAATTTCATAAATTTCTTTACAGACCCCAGGTATTGAAGTGATTTCTGAGAACTTCTGAGGAAGGACACTGCTCAATCAGACTTAAGAGCTGCAGGGGTTGGCATACATGTTCTTTAGTCTCTCCTCCTCTCTTTTCCTTCTTCATGTCCCTCTTTCTCCCTTGGTGTGTGTGCCCCTGGTTGAGAGCTGCTGGCAGAGAATGTCATTGGTTTTGTTGCATCATGTTGGTGTGCTGCTGGCATCAGTGTCATCAGAAGTATCCAACCTGCATGTGGACCTGAGAAAAAGTGCTTTGTGGGGAAATGTGTGTGTGGGGTGTGGATATGGGGGGAGAAAGTTGGGGGAATGGGTGAGGGCAAACTGAATGAAGAGGGAATGGGATGGGGAGCTTGAAAGCTGGAATGCTGAGCAGGGTGAGATGCTTGCTTGTGAGAGGAGTTTGTTGAAATGCCTTGCTATCCCTTCTTCCTCTTGCTATCCCCCACTTGCAAACAAATGTTTAGGAATGAGGCCATCATGCATGTTGGCCAGTGACCACCACAACTCAGGCATCCAAGTGTGAGTGGGTGTACATGTCTGAGGCTCTGGGCTCTCCTGGGACAGAGCAAAGTAATAAATTACTTGATCTCCCTGCAGGATCTGCCTTGCTTTAGTGCTGACTCTATGCCAGGATTTAGTGTCTCAAGTTGTAGGAAAGGGTCTGTTTCTTTCAGCTTCTCTCAAGGCCTTGAATTTCACAGGAACTGTGACTTTAAGTGGAGTCAAATATAACTCCCTGTAGATGAGGTTGCACAGCCCTTTTGCAATATGCTATGATATTATATTTTCATCTGTGTATGATTTTGCCAAACTGTAATCACTTCTGCTAAAGTATTCTCCAGCAGTGAATTTTTCCCTGTTGAAATTCTCTGGTAACCAACTTTTTACTAAATTTCTCATGATTCTGTATTTTGAAGCAGAGACTTGACACCCAGCCAGGGCACGCCTGTAGGGAAAGGCATGTGCCTCTTGCCATTCCTTTGAAAAATCTGGCCAAATCTGTCCAAGCTGTGAACCAACAAATGCCAGTGGCATATGCTTCTTGCATCCTAATTTCCTGAAGAATCCCTCTTGACTGTGTGTCAGAAACAGTCTTGGAATAAAGACCAGCTAGGGAGACCTTTCCTAATAGAGAAATCTCTATTAGTAGGCAGAGCCTCACTGTTCCTTTGCTGTCTGGAATGATCTCCAAAACCTCTGGCTACTTTGCCTCTCTACTAGCTTATTTAGTTCAGAAAACATCAAGGAATAAGGTATTCTGTGATTACAGCCTTAGTTCAGGTGTTGTGAATCTATTAGTCATAACCCATTATTAAACCACCACACAGAAAAATTCTAATCTGTGGCATTTAAAACTAAATGAGCAGCACTGAACTCCTTTCCCCATCTGCTTCCCCAGTATTAAAGATTATAATTTAATGTCAGGCACTTATATGAAAATCTAGCAAAATTAAGGATGCCTGGTTGTTTTGTTTTTCTGTGTTTGAGGCAAGTATATAAATTCTGTAGGCATTTAGTGAGTAGCCTGCTGCGAAGTAATGCTGCTGCAGTGTGTTGGACTGCAAGTGACTCAACAAAGATGCTTCTCAGGAGCTCCAAATGTCTTCATTGCGTATCTGGGCAGCAAACCAAAGAGATAATGGAAGCCACTGATCTGTGCTGGTTAGCACAGCTCCTCCTAGGCCTGGCTCAGACTTCTCTTTTTCTTCCCCTCTCTCTCCCCCTGTCTCCCCCTTTCTCTCTCCACTTCCTTCAGTGACAGCACCCCAGCGAAAGCAAATAAAAGCCCCTCGCCTCCACCAGATGGAACTCCCATCACCAGCCCTGAGACCAAGACTGTCAACCATGAGCTGGAACCATCCACTTTGGAAGCACCTGGGGCAAGCATCCCAAAGTCACCGTCTCAGGTAGTGTCCCCATGACATTGACCATGTCTCTGCTGATGGCACAAACTCTGTGAGTCAAAGACATCCATCAGTTGTTTTTTTAGACCTCATCTTGCTGCTGAGCACACAGAATATCACATGATTGTTGTTCTCTTCCACTGGTTCCTGAGAAAGTTCCTAAGAATGCAAGTTGCTTATTTGCCGTCTTTCTATTATAAGAGCCGAGTGTCTTTGAATGGTTTCACAGGGGGAAAGCCAGTGATACTTTTTGCTGTCTGATAGGATGGCCAAGAAGATCCAGGGAGGAAGGAGTTGTAGCTAGGTGAGGAGGTTTGTTCTTTACATTTGAATTAACCTGTGGAGTTCAGTGGTCCAGTTTCTTCTCAAGAACTTCTGTAGTTGAGAAAGATTAAAATGAAAAAGCCTAATATTATGAGAAGAACATCTGTACATTGGATGATGTTTCACTTTGCTATCAAGTTGCAATATTATGCTAAAAAAAAAAATTATATTTTTATGCTAGGAAGAAATTAGGTGGGTTCCAGGAAGAAGATAATCCATTGTATGGAGTCTGAACCTTCCATATGGCCTTCATTAGGCCTTTCCTTGCATAGGAAATATCCAGCAGCATGTTCAAAATAGTAGATACAGCTACTCAGCATATCATCTATGTGTTTTACTTTGGGAAGATAAAACATTTACTTCATCTTCTTGTCCCTCTGTTGCTGAGTGGGGGAAAAGCATAGTAGGGAAAAGCAGTAACTAGGTTAAATTTACGTTGTATTCCAATCCTTGTATCTCAGTAAGTGGGACCCTAGGAGAAGTCTTCCAGGAAGAATTAAAGCTAAGAGGGGTTCTGGCCAAACTGGTAAGAAAACCCACTGCCTCTGAAAAGAGATGGGTGCAACCCAGAACTTCCTTGGTGTTCCCATGCATAGCAGTGTGATTCCAAATCCAAGCCTGTGGGGTAGTTTTTCTCCTGTTTCTAGACAGCCTCTCACTATATTGTTCTTTCCACTGCATATTTGATTTTTAGGATTATTGAGGGACAGGAAGAGGATTGTGTGGCAAAATTTCTTTTCCAGCCCTGTAAGATGTGTGGATGCCTGGCAGTGTATTTTGAGGACTTCTCCAGGGTCTCTGGACATCTCGGCAGTGCAGAGCCTAACCATGGCTTCAGCACCAACCTGGTTAGAACCTGTGGAGTAGGCTGTGTGTATGGGGGAGAGAAGATAGGATAGCCAGAATTGCCCTTCTGTTGCAGGTTTCTGGGGTTTTTTTCTTTTTTTTTTTTCTTTTTTTCATTTTCCCCCCAGAAATTTCCAGAACTTGACTAAAATTTGGAGTGAAAAGTCATATAGAGATTTATGAAGCTGTTCACAACAGTCTTCACTCACCCTGCCTGTGGACTCATCTTGCTGAGTTTGGTTTCTTCCGTTTCCTTTAAATAGCACACATAACCCTTTTTTTTGCCAGCCTGCAAGTGCTTTCTCCTTCACTTGCTGCCTGCCTGCCTGCAGGAATGGGGCCGGAGGCACCCCTTGAGGAGCAAGCAGGATACTCCAGCACAGCCCTGGCATGGATGGGCCACGGGCAAGACTGAAATGACATTTGCAGTGAATGCTGCCACCACCCGGCAGCTCTTTCCCAGTTGTGTTTAATTCATCCCCCAGGCGTCTTGAAGAGAAGAGCTCCACTCCATATTCACAGTAGCTGCTAAGAGTTGGAGCTGGCTCCAGAGGCAGGGAAGACAAAGGCAGGAGTTTCACTCTCAGAGCCGAGCCTGGTGTCTGTATGGATAAAGTCTAGAAACCAAGTGTGTGTCAGCTTGCCAGGCAGCTGGGAACAGTGTCTGCTCTCTCAACAGTGCCCAACTTTAACACTGAAATCTTCACAGGTGGCATTACTTTTGACCTATGGGTAAGTGATTTGTTCAGTGGTCCTCCAAGGGAGGCTGAGGGGCCTCACCCTCTTTGGGAGGATGGAGCACAAAGCAACAAACAAGAACAATTCCCTGGCCTCTTTGTGTCTGAAATATCAATGCAGAGTGTAAGCAAAGGCTGTGGAGAGAAAGACAAGACCAGGAGTAATTAAATAAATACTAACTAAATTTCGAACTGTTCCCTATACAACCCAAAACAACCTCAAACACTTTTACTGTCATTTAATTTTAAAAAACAGTTTATTTCTGTCTTTTGGAAGAAGTGAATGCTCTCAGCTCTCTGCAGAATAATTTGATGATGCTGCAAGACTTCAGGGGATCTGGGAAACTTAAAAGGTTGGACTTCTGCTCTCAGTTACACCACTGAAACTCTGTAATGAGACACTTGAAATCAGTGCAACTGTGTGGAATTTGAGCAGATAAAGCTGTGTGAGATCCAAGTCAGCAGAATAATTTTAGAGGATTTATTCTATTCTAGGCAACAAAGTTGTTAGTGCATGATGAATTTATGAGTATAACCCAATGTCAATATACAATCATCTTGTCTTTGAAATGTGGTTTTACATTACTGTTGGAAGTAATGCTGGACAGTGTGGAAGTGGCCATTTCCAAGACACTGTTGTATTGGAATGAAGGAGACTGACTGTCCATATTAGGGGAATAAATAGTAGAAGAGTTGTGATATTTTTGACTTGAGAGTTAGCAATTGGAGCCTTCCATTTCTGCAGAGGGTGGTTTTGTTCTGAGAACAGCATTTCCCTGAAATTTCTGGTCCCATTTTGCAACTGGCAGGCAGGAGGTTTTCAGGAAGGGATTGTTCTCAGGGAATGTGGACACACCACCTTCTGCAAACAGTGAAAAGTTGGAAGTGAATACACTTACTTCCATTATTTCCCCTAGCGAGCTATTCAGGGGGAGAAAAGTGTGCTTTCATACACAATCACTCTCTAAAGTAGGTTAATCCTGTAGAAAACTGGGCATGTCCTTAGAAATCTGAATAAAGGCTGTGTAGAACTCAGTTATGTGCTGGATGAGTGTGAACACAGGCCTAGGAGTAATGGATTTCTGTGTTTCAGATCTGGTCTTAACACTGATGCACTGGGTGCATATTGTCAGGTCTCTGAGTCTTCCTGCCTTGGATGCAGTAAGAAGATCAAGTAGCTGGAGAACTTCATTGTAAATGGAAGGCATTGTCATTGCTGAGCACTGATGTGGTGCTGGGAATTCGTATGGCTGATTTATTCCAACACAGCAGCAGCTCCTCAGAGTCTGATTTGATCTAGAAGTTATCATTAAGCCTTGTTCACAGCAAAATATGAAAAGTATGTGGATGGGTTGATCTAGGCAGGGCCTACCATAACTTCCATGGGGTTGTGGATGCAGTGTCAGGCTGAATCTTTAGCATGATGAGGGGTAATAGAATGGTTAGAGTTACAGAGTTGAGATGGTTTTATGTATTCACTGGGATCTCCATTTGGAAACATGACTTCATTACTGTCAATGCTCACTGGTGAAACTGAGAGCAGAGTTGGGCTTACAGCAGTCATGGCTTCTCAGGGGTTTGAGTTGTTCTTGCCTAAAGCTGAGATGCCATCAAGAGCTCCTGCAGACCTTTCTTCCAGCACACTGAAAACCAGTGCACCAGGGAGCCAGTAGTGGGCAGATCAGTCTGTCCTCATGGCCACCTGTCCATTGTGCGACAAATGTTCTCTCATTCCCTTAGGTACGGTAAGTATGCAGAGGGAGGCAGTGCTGGCCTGTTCTGTTGGATCATGTTCTCAGTAATTGATCTGCTCCCTTCCCAGTGGTTCTTTTGAAGGTTGCACATGCTTTAATTATGTATGCATGTCCTGTCAATGCATATTAATTGTGTTACGCTTCTCCTCTGCAGAGGGAAACTTGCCCACGGCTGAAGTGTAACTAATGATGCCAAACCTTCTCTGGAGGCGTGTGGTTATTTATTTTGTTTTGTTTCAGTTCAGCCCTTCACCCCTTCCCCTCTCTCTTCAGATGGAGTTGACTGGACCCTGCTCTGTGCCAGTGGTTGTGATTTCCCTCACCTTCAGTTTTTGTGACTAACCTGGTTCTTGTCTTTGGTTTTTTTGGGTGTCGCCGTCTGTGCTGTGGCCATGTGCTCACTTGCATGCAGTTGAGGAAAGGGCCTCCGGTGCCTCCGCCTCCAAAAGTCACCCCCTCCAAGGAGATCAAGCAGGAGAACATCATCAGTCTGTTTGATGACAATTTTGTCCCCGAGATAAGTGTGACAACCCCTTCGCAGGTTAGCTGCTATGCCCTGCCTAATTTTTCTCTGCCTCTGAACTCTTCCTTCAGACCATTCTTCTCTTTGGAGGTGTCAAGCCATGAAACCTGGTCAGGTGAAGAAGGCAGGCAAGCTCAGCATTGGACCTCAGAAGACAAAGGATTACTTAGGTGCTGACTTAAAGGGGAGAGTACCTAAAAGCAAGTAACAGGTTACCCTTTGAGAGCTTTCATTCATAGAAGAAACAGGAGAAATGCACCTGGTCAAGATACCAGAAAGTAATTTCTGCATTTGTTCAGCAGCAGTGCACGTGGATTATGACTCTCTTCATATCCTGTAGTGTGCTATGCTTTCTCCAAACCCACTAATCCTGAGTGTGGATGAAACATTTTTTTTTCTGCTCATGTACATCCCTAACTGCTGACCTTGGCATCTCTGCCAGTTCTTGGAGAAGACAATTTTGTGCTCTCTGTGCCTTCACCCATAGGCTTTGTAGTTTAAAGCCCATGTCTGCACAGGAAAGGCCAAAAGGAATTGCCAAAGTTCTCTGTGCAAATACTAGCTGATGCAGTTAGATGGGCAAGACTGTGCCTGTAGTTAAGTCTGCTGACACAGTCTGTCAGTATTGTCAAGTGGCACCTTCTGAAGCCCTGAAAAAGGTAAAAAAGTTTTAAAATTATGGATTTTCCTCTTCAGTTTATCTTTGATTTATGTCACTACTAGAGAAGCTGTCCAGGTGGGAGTTCTCTGTTGGATCTAGGAGAATGGCAGTCCTTATGTATATAGGAGCCTGACCAGATTTCTGGCTGTATCATGAGATACCTGCATCTACTTTATTTAAATATATATACACACACATGTGTATATATATTTTCCCTAAATGCTTGTTAAAGCACAGATCATATCTCTATCAGTGCTCATCTGTGACTCATTCCCTGATTTCTTCTTGCATCACGCTGCTCCATTGCCTGTGGTTTGCCACCTTCCACCCAGCTGCTGCGGGGCAGAGATGAAGTGGGGAGGGAAGGAAGTCCATGTTAGATTTGGCATGGCAATAGATAAAACTTGCAGAGTGGAGAGATGATTTGACATCAGTGTTGGAAGGCGGGGACTGCAGGCAGCTGAGCAACTCCTTATCATCATCTGTGCTTCCTTCTCCTGTATTGTAATGGACAGCTCTGTCTGCCCCATGGTCTCTATCATGTGTTTTCATGTGAATGCCAGCCCTTTGGCATATTCTGCACCTGATCAGTGCTCTGAGCCAGGATGGGATCTGTTGTGACTTTTGACCAGATGGGAATTCTGAGGGGGGACTGGTTTCCAGAACAATCTTCACTGAAGGGCCCAGCAGCCCCTGGCACTAAATGTGTTGCCCAGGGCTATTCCTGTCAGATGTCTTAGTTCCAGTGAGCTGTCTTGTGGAAGATTTGGGTAAAGGCAAGGAGTGTTAGCCCTTGCATTCAATGAGACAGGTAAGACTATTCTATGGCTGCGGCCTTTGAGGTCTCACTACTAAACAAAACTAAAGATTGGGGTTGTAACCTCTCTGATGGTGGCTTGGATGTGCTGGAAGAGCATACTAGAATGCTAGTTGGTTTTTGCATGCTGGTCAGGACTCATAAGTGTGAGATGAGAGAGCTTGGTTCCTTGTCCTCATCCTTGTGGGTCTCAAGAAGACATGATCATAAGGCAGAGAAAAATCTGTAAGAAAATTGGGGTAAGAGAAAATTAGAAGAGGTGAAAATGGTGTTGATGTCGGTGGTATTCAGAGAACTTACTTTAAATGGTGGCACTTGCTACTTTACAGAAGCTTTTCCATTGTGGGATTTTCATATAACTGTGGAGTTATATGAACAACTAATTTTTTGTTACTGAAAAGGTAGCTGAAGCAGTAGGGCCTGCTTCAGCAGGGAGGTGGGAACGTCATAGGAAACAGGGGCTGGGAGGTCATAGGAAACAGGGGCAAATCTTCCTGACTTCCTGGAGGCAGCAGCTTCCTCTGAAGCTGAGTAGAAAGCAGTATATTGTGTTTAGATTAAATCTAAACCACCAAAGTGATAGTCCAGTATTAAATGCTAATAACTTGTGTCCTTTGTAGTGACTTCTTATTAATGGTAATCAGCAAATGTTGGATCATTGTCTCTAGGTAGAGCATTATTCACTCAAAGGGAGTTATTCTGATGACTTTGAATAAAGTAGCAAAGCTTCTCAAATGTATGCTTTTTAGAAGACTTATGTGTGTAAGTTTATGGGATGCCTAGAAATGAAAACTATTGAAAATAGCATTTTTGAGTTGGGGGGGATTCAAATCCCTTAGCTAGGATGAGCTGCCATATTTTGCGTTTCTGACTCAGAAGGCAGGAGGGAATTAGCAGCTTTGGGAATTAGCTCTGCGGTCTCTCAGACTTCCCTTCCAGCAGTTTGAGTGGTATTCTGCCTGGGTTTTTGCTCCTGAGATGGATTGTATGGATGGGAGGTGTTTTATGTGTAGGTGAGGAAGATGGTCTGTCAGTGTAAAGGCAGCTGTGGGGAATAGAGGAGCAGCCCTTCTCACTCATCAGTGGCCATGATCCCTTTGACCACAGCAGATCAGGTGCTCACACCATGTCAGCTCATTTGGCTGGGTGGGAAGATGAATGAGTGCTGTGGAAAAAGCTCAGATTTGTTTTGCAGGGCCCTCATGTGAGCTGCCTGTGATTGTGGGCACCAGGCAGTCAGGACTCACATCCAGTGTTTGCGCTGCCACCATTTCTTCTGCGCTTGCAGCCTCAGCTCTGGGATATCACACACCCTCCCTCCACCATGCACATGCGCGTGTCTAATGTTCATACTACTTTTCTCCCTCACTGCTGCCAAGTTTGATGCCCCTGGGCCCTTCCAGGAGGGAGCCAGCCTGTTGGATCTGGATTTTGATCCCATTAAACCAGATGCCACTGTGGGGAAGACCCCCACACCCGCCTCCCAGGTTGGTTCATATTGCCATTCCTTCTCCCTTCATAACTGACTTGTGCCCACCTGAACGGTAGCATGGACCTGAGCTGTGGGTGGCTGGGCCTTGGGTGTGGGTGCCCAGGATGAGGACCTTGGTCTTCTCTGCTGGATGTGCAAGTCCAGGAAGAATCAGGTGGCTGCTGGCCTGGCCGCAGTCAGGCACGAGGTGTTTGTGGGGTGCTTGGGCTTTGCTCTGATGATCCACTTAATGTATGTCCCTCCCTGGAGCAGCATCCTCTGTATGCTGTATGTATTTAAGTTGTTGCTCTGTGATGGGAATTCAGCCTGAGCTCTGTGCTCCTGGTCTAAATTGCTCTCAAATGGATTTTTAATTAACAAGACACTGATAATCTGCAGTTACTTAAGATGAATAAGACTGTAAATGGATATTCAAACGATGTGAAGCCCTTCTTTTTCTGTGTATGACACAGCCTGCATTCATAGTTGAGAAGCAGCTTCCTGCCTGTCACAGTGTGGTATCAAGAAGGAAGATGCCTAATTCTGTTCTGGCCTGTACCTGGTCCTGTCCTCTGTCAGAGGCAGGTGGACTGTGCCTCATGCTATGTCTACATGACCAGAGGCTTTGAAGTGCATCCAGAATATGGTTGTTGTCCTCACTGCAATTTTTCCATTTTATATGTATGAACTGGCTATTTTTTGCCTGTGGATGCCACTAAAGTTTGTAATAAACATAACTGGGTTGTTTATAGTACATCTCCAGTATCATCATGGTGAGTAGGTGTGTATGGCACAGATTTTTGTAGGAATAAGACCTCTTTTGTCAGGGTGATCAAACATTCGGCATTTGATTCCTCTAAATTAAAATACTGTATCTGCAACATACTAGTTATTATCATATTTTGATACAGATCAATATGGCAAAGCTATCCTTTTTTGGAACTTTATGTGGGTACATGGGTATTGTGTCTACTTGCCTTCAGGACAAGCTGCATATCAGGATAAGCTTTTTTTTTAAAAAAAAAATTACTTTTTTTTTTCCTGAATCACCAGTTAGAACTCAGATAGTTGGCTATACTGACATAGGATACAAGTATAAATTTGACTTAAAATGGAATTGTTATCCTTCCAGCAGCAACAAATATTACAGTAGGTGGGTTTTTCAAAAGTGCTCAGCAATAGCATATTTAGTGTTCTAACATAATGATTATTAGCTTCAGAAGTCATTAAAAGAGTCAAAAATCAATAATTTCTACCTAGTTATCAAAACAATCAGATTTATTTCCTATAGGGTGGGCAGCATGGCAAAGTGGTTAAGGTATTTTACTATTAATCCAAAGACACCACAGAATCATAGAGTGTTAAGGGGTTGTAAGGGACCTTAAAGATCTTCTATTCCCAGGGATGTATAAATTCATGTACTAACAGATATTTTCAAAACATGCAGAGATAAGTGCTGTTGAATGTGTATGTCTGCTTCAGTCTGATCAGTGTCTGTAATGTTTGTACTCACTGAAATAATCATGTATAAACATGTTTTATTTTTGTTGCTCTTTGACATGCTTAGTCTTTACCTTGGGATTTATGGGAGGTAAGAAATTCATACAGCTTTTGTCTCTCATCATGTACTGTTCACGTGCCTGTCTCCTTTCCTTCACTGCTTCTCCTTCCTGCACACCCTAGACCAAAGTTGCTCTGTGTGCTGCTGGACCCACTTATGCACCTTGTATGAAGCCCCAGGGCCAACCACATGTTTGCAAGTCAGTCTGGCACTCTTAAGACTTACAATTCTACAGTGTACATGCCCATTGCCTCTCCTGCTAACCCACTCATCCTTCCTTGGCATAATGCTGTGACCTTCACCTTATACTTAATACCACTGTGGCATCATCCTCACTCTCCACAACACAGTATTTCCTAAACTCTGCATCCTGTTGGTCTTGTGTGCAGTGCATAAATATCTCAGCTATCATAAATGTATCATCGTTACTGCCTGTACCATTAGATATGTACACATCTGGAATTGTCTATGGTTGCTGTTCATCAACCATCGCTCTCAGAAAAGCTGATGTGAATTTGCTCACCCTGTGTCTACACTGGAAGTTAACTGCAGGCCCAAGACTTGCCTGGCATCTGCCTCAACCTCAGCTTTGGAGCTTGCTAACAGGGAGACCCTGCACATGCCCTGCATCTGAACAAACACCTGACCCTCATTTATGCCCTCTCTACATGTGTGGCCTGGGCAAGTCTCAGGTTGCTGCAGATCAGCCCCTTGAGAGATATTTCAAGCACAACTACTTTTGAGTCCCTCTGGACTGGCAGCCAGCAATGTGGACAGAAAATCCTTGGTCTGGGTACTCAGGCCTGCTGCTGGAACTGGCTGTAGTCACCGAGTAAGCTCATGGCAGAGGAATTGAGTCCCAAGGGCCAGATCACCCCCTAGAATGAGTCTTGGAAGGACACAACTTAGCCCTGGCCTAAGGACTCACTGTGGTCACTACTCTCCTTCACATGAGCTTTGGGTGATGTCAAGGAAAAAAGTTTCCCCTGTGTGTTTTATCAGCCACCGGTGTTTAACATCTGTCGTTCCCCTGTATGTGCATTGGTGCATTGTCAATCTGTCATAGGGAAGAAGAGACTGGTTTAGCTAGGAAAAATCTCATTCCTTTCAGGTAAATGGGCAGGGATATGACTGTATCTGATTGAGCTGTGCTTACAGTCTTGGCTGTAAAAAGTGTTGTGGAGCACTTCTTTCATCCTGCAAACTGATTTTACCCAAAAGATAACCTGCTCAACCAGGAAATGCTGCTAGTCAAGGTGTTCTCACTGTACCAATTCTCACATTGGCATACCATACACAAAGAGCAGAGCTTCCTAAAGCTGGGGAATCTTCCTCTTTAAGTCTTCTGAAGTGTTTTTATTATAAATGTTCTTAGCTGTTGATGAGAGGAGACTTTTTTTGTGTTAACCATGAGGTTAACAACTGCATAGAAAGTTGAGTGCAGCAGAGCTGGCTTAGTTCTGCAGACTGGGAAATGTGCATTTGGTGTGCATGATACTGCTGTTGGAATAAGCAAAGCTTTTAAACCTGGTAACAGCAGTGAGCAATTTTTCCTCTCCCTGTACTATCTATCCATGAGTGTAAATGCCTTTATAGGCCTCGGGATGCCCCACAGGTATAGAAAAATTAATAGTTGACATGAAAATGCCATTTGTTGAAATTCAGGGGATTATTTTAGATCCAGTTTCTCTGATTATTCCATACTATTTTTGCAAATTAGCTGCTTTAAAAAAAAAACCCCGAACCCTCACATTGAGCTCCTTTTCACTTGTCCATATAAAACTCATGCTTGGTCAGATAGAGCTGACCTGGCATTTGTCCCAGTTCCAGTTTCACTGAACCCAAATGAAAACCTGGGAGTGAATCCAATTAAAGAGGAGAATCCTTTGTAGCATTTCATATGTATATATTTACCTTAGCTCTACCAAAGCTGCTGAGGGAATCCTCTGTAGGATGGGAACAGCTCTGCTCTTGTAATATCTTCTGGCAGTGTAGGCCTGTGGACATGGTGATTGGGAGACATGAGGAAGGATGTGATAGGGGAGGAAAGCATGTGTAAGATGACACCACTGGAGCAGCTGAAGGTAAAGTAATGGATTTTTATTAAATCAAGGATTTATTTCTTTGTTATTGATGTTGTTATTAGAATGCTGCTTGGAGCATTGTGCTAGTGCATGGCTAGTAGCCAGATGGGTGTACATTTAAGGTTTACCATGGTGATTGCTTTTACTTGGGTTTTGGGTTTTTTAAGGTTGGGACTTTTGCTTGGGTTTTGTAAGGTTGGGAGTATGAGAACTGCAAAATTAAGGAATCTGGACAATGCCTTGTTTTGAATATGATTGTATGCAGGGCTGTATGTGTCTCCAACTGGCAGTGAAACACCACACAACCACTCACTCGTTTCCCTCCCATTGGTGGGATGGAGGAGAAAGCTGGAAGGATAAAAGTAATAAAACTTGTGGGTTGAGATGAGACCATCTTAATTCAAACAAAATAATAATAATTGTGAATAATAATAAAAAGGAAAATAACAGAGATAAATGAAACCCAGAAAAATCCAAGTGAGGCAAATGAAAAACAGTTGCTCAACACCAGCTGACTGACGCTCAGCTCATTCCTGAGCAGTGGTGCCTGATCAGCTTTTCCCATAGTTTATACACTGAGCATGATGGCATTTGGGATATCTCTGTGGTCAGTTGGGATCAGCTGTCCTGGCTGTGCCCCCTCCTGTCCTTGTGCTCTCCGGCTTCCTTGCTGGCAGGGCAGCATGAGAACCTGAAAAGTCCTTGACTTGGTGTAAGCACTGCTCAACAACAACTGCATCATCAGTGCTGGCAACATGATTCTCATCCTAAATCCAAAACATTCCTGTACCAGCTATTAGGAAGAAAATCAACTATCCCAGCTGAAGCAGGACAGCGCATTATCAAATGTATGAGGCATGTAAGCATGCTGAAGCTGGGTATTGCCATGTATTAAAAATGGCAAATCTTGGGAATCTTCCCAGATGCTGCCTGGCTAGTCTCCCAAGGGGCTGATTTGCAGCCTTGGTGCTACCAGATCCAATGTACTTCCTGCATTGTTGCAATTTCTGGGAGGGGCAAATGAATATCTTTAATTTTGTGTTAAAAAGAGTTAATCTGACTCCAGACAAAGGAGAATAAAAATTTGAACCACTGGAAGCCTGTCATAGGAGTTTGGTTGGTCTTTTGTTGTGCACAGAAACCCCTGTCCCCAGGCTTTTTAGAATAGTCTTTGCCAGACAGTGATTTGTGGGTGATACTGAATCTCCTTGGTGGTGGCAGCTTTTGTGCAGTAGAAACTTTCCATCAACACAAATGTGTTACATACCCCATCTGGAATAGTCATAGAAAATTCTTAATAATAGAATATTCACAACAGAATCCAAATTCTCAGCTCTTTGGGCCTGTCCAAAATCGAAGGGAGTGAAAGTTAGCACAGTGTCCTGTTTGATTCAGTCCTAATGCCATGTTGATGCTGGGTCTGGACTAAATGCCATATCTGGACACATTATTACCATGCTCTTTTGTTTCTGAGAGTAGGCGAGTACTTAAATATTCTGTGATTGTTGATCCTTGGAAGTAGACTGTGGAGAGATCCTTGTTCTTTGGCGTGCAAGAGAACTTGTATTCTCATACAAGTGTGCATTCTAGGTGTAATAATAGATACTGTGTGTAAAGTGGCTCTGCAGTTTGGATTGTGAAGAGAAAGAGGCACACAGAACTTCTGGTGTTTCATTGATTTCCTCTGAATTACTGCCTACTGCATGGCTGGAGTTGAGGGTTTCTGACTTTGTTGTGATTTCCATGAGTTGCAGAGAAAGGGGGAGACAGAAATGCAGCCAGACCCTACAGTGTCTCACCTGTTAGTCAGCAGATGGCTCAGGCAGTGGCACAGAGCACTTGGACAGGCTGGGCTGCACTTTGCTGCACACTCGTGTAGCTGGAATGAGAGTAACTTCCCATTGGGATGACTTTTGTATTGCAGCCTGCAGAAGCAGCCCGTGCAGGAGCTGAAGCAGCTGGATCAGAAGCAGCAGCTGGAGCTGAAGCATCTAAAACTGAAGCTGACTCAGGATCGGTAAACAGCTCAAGGGACAGCAATCCCTTTTCTCCATCCCTTTGTTACACAGCACATGTGGGAGGCTGGACTGGAAAAGAGCTGTGTAGCTGCTTGTCAAAAAACATTCCTGCTACTGGAGTTACAGTGCTCTTATTCAGGGACCAGACTTAGCTGTTGCATTTTATCTGTGTAATGCTTACGGAGAAGTTCTGCTGGAAAAGTCAGTAAAATAATTGTCCCTTCACCCACGTTTTGAAGTCAGCCCACAGCCCATGCTGTCCTAAGCTGTGTTGTCAGCTGGATTCCCCCTTGATTGCCATTTACTTTACCTATCCTGTCCTGTGGGCTCTGGGTGTGTCTCCTGAATATCTAGGCTTCCTCTCTTTTTGGTGATACTACTGCCCTTTTAGGGGACAGGGGTAGGTCTCATGTTATGGCAGCTTTGTTCCTATAGGCTGTCACATTTGAACTGTCTGTTTCAGGAGGGCTCTAAGAGATTGCATTGTGACCACAGCAACTGGGAAATGCCAGGCATTATGGTCTCAGGAAACCTACAACCCATCCCTGCCTTTCTGCAGCCTTAGGCAGAGAGACAGCAGTCACCAATCCTGCCTTCTTGATGCTGCCTCTGCTGTGCCTTGGGGTGTTCTTGTTGCTGACTGGTGTGCTGGGAGAATCCACTGAAGCCATGGGATGGTTGGGGTCTGGATCCTCCAGGGTGGACTTGGAGCTTCAATTTTGGATTATCTTTTCTGAATGGCTTTTTTCTTTTCCTCCCTTGGCTGCCACTGCCTACCAGAGCTCTCTGCCTGCTGTTGTTGTGGAGACTTTCCCTGCAACTGTCAATGGCACTGTGGAAGGAGGTGCTTCATCTGAGAGAGCTGACATGCCCCCAGGATTTCTGTTCAAGGTGAGTGTGTGCTTGTGTGGCATTGATTTGGGAGCACCAGCAGGAACAGAGGACTCTGTGTTCGGGGAAGTTAGAAAGCCTGGATTAACAGAGAAAAGTACAGGACTAAACAGGGAAGCTGGGTGGGTATTCTGAATATGCCAAAGATCACTTGCAGCAAAGGCATGAAGGAAGGAGTGATTTTGGGTGAGGATAAGCCACAAATTTAATGTGCATAAGGGAGTGTGGTAGCCAGAAGGCACTTTCTCCTGAAAGTGAGAATTTACAGCATCTTACTATAGGAACACTTCTCTGCTTTAGTCATTCCCATTTTTTTTTGTGTGAGTTCTGCTGAAAGCAGAAGAATAGAAAAGCCCTGAAGAATAACAGGAGGCTCATAACATTTAGGGTGGTTTCAGGTGGCATTATAGGTTTTACTGCTCAAAGTGCTCCTCTCCTGTCCCTGCAGGTCCAGGCCATGCACGATTACACGGCCACCGACACTGACGAGCTGCAGCTGAAGGCCGGGGATGTGGTGCTTGTGATTCCATTTGAGAACCCTGAGGAGCAGGTGAGTGGGGGAGGCAAGGTGTGAGCCTGGGCCAGGTGGAGCCAAGGGGGTTTCCTGAGCTGCTTCTTTCTTCACTAACAGTTGGCTGGCTGAATCCTGAGACGTTAGTTTGTGGCTGGGAGCTGGCAAGAGAGCCGGTTGGCCTTGAGCTTGAGATTGGCTTCTTGCAACAGAGGGGAGGACTCTGCTTGTTACTGGAAAGTGGAGACATTATCCTGCATAAAGCATGTGGAGTAGCCATGGGTTCTTGTCCCTATCAAAACATTTGAGCCAATACAGTGGCTCTCTTGATCAGGGAGCCCAACAGAGCCCATACTTTGCCTCCTCACTGCCCCTAAACTTGATGCACATTCCCTATGACCACTACAGTACAGACTGTGGCATTGAAAGAAGTGACTCATACTTTATGATGTTTTCTTCTTTTTTGAGCAATGTTGGAGCTCTGAGAAAGCAGCTGGTGGTGGATGATGTCTTTCACTTAAGCACAGCAGTGGCTGTTTCCAAATGACTGTGTTTGGTCAGGAGATGGCAGCAGAATCAAAGGCTAGAACAGGTCTCAGCTCTAGAGAACAAGTCTTGCTGCCCATCTTCAACCTGAATTTACTTGGTCATGTTTTTCTTTCATTTGAGCTATTTCTAGAAGCCTTGAGTAAGTCCTCCTCACTTTGTGTTTGAGGGCACCCAGCTGACAATCTGCAACAGTTTTACTACTTTGAGAGAGGTGGTGAGTTTATAAAATTAATGCTCACGTCTCTAGGTTTCTGTTTGGAAAAGAAAGAGAATTCTCCAAATTGATTGAGCAGTCATCAGCTCTTTGGGTGTGGCCAAGTTCAGATAAAATCTGGATTCCACAAGGGGTAAAAGGAAGGTGATGTAGTTCACTAACTGAGAAAATGTGGATCCTCTTTGTGGCTCAGCTGTTGGCTTTGTGAATTATGGAGGCATATCATGCTGATGCTTGTGAAATGGAGCCATAAAATGCCAAGAGTTCCCACACAGCTAGGGGAGGAAAGGTTTTTGGGAAACATGCACTAATTCCTCCTGGAGACATGACTCCCCACTGGTTGGGACTGCCTTGCACAGGCATTTGTGAACATTTCTTTCTCAGAAAGCTTTCTGGATGGGAAATGAGTGTCAGATTCCCCAGTTTTTGTGGTAGGAGATGGCGTTTATGGAGCAGATGGCATTTTTGGATCAGTTTTTCAACGCCCTGTGTTTGCACTTTAGCTGGATGTGGGTGCAACAGCCATGAACTCAAGACTCTCCAAGCTGCAGAGGGTGAGCTCTGAGTGTTGCTAACATGACTCTGTAGCTGCACTGAAGCCCTCTAACCCTTCTACAGTGTATCCTGTGCTACAGCTCATTTCCCTAACCTCAACCATACCCAGCCAGGCATTGCTGGCTGCTAACATGTGCATGAACTGTGCACGTGACTGGAGGGAGCTTAGGATACTAGACTGATTCCCATCCCTACCTTGCAGCTTAGGTGTCAGTTTGTGGGTACATCCAGGCCTGGCTTCATCTCTCTTGATAGAAAAAAGGGTTGAGGGCAGCAACACTTCTAAGCTGGCACTTCAAGTGATGTGGTTTAAATTTTTTAAGGCCCCATCTGGATCCTTGTGTCTAATCCCTACAGCCGAGGAGACCCTTCGTAGCAGGATGTGTTGGGAGTGATGCATGTCTGCTCTATATACCACAGCACTATGTGCAAGTGGATGAGCTTTTGTGCTTGACGTGCTGTGGGCTGGAAGCTGCCTTCTAGACGCTTGAGCCCAGTGTCTTCTGCCTCGTTGTTTGTCTTCCTGATTTATGGCATGTCAGTCCTTCCGCAGCCCCTGCTGCGGATGGGCTCCCATCTTGTGTCATTCCCATGACGTCTCCTGAATGTTCCAATCTAAGGCAGCAGTCAGGGCTAAGTGGGAGCTGTGCAGCTCTTGTGCCTTATGCTGCACGCTAAACCCATGGGCTGCCCCACTGCAAATGAGTGGGGTATGTGCATGGAAGGGGAGCTTCCATGGTGGCAGCCTCAAGGCATGCAGAGAATAGAGTGGTTGTACACCTGAGCTGCAAGCTCAGTGCAGCTCTCCCACCTTGAATATATTGAATATCTCCCTCATGTGCCTAGGTTGGAGCGGAAATCTCAATGCCAGACAGCCTGCAGACAGAGGGTGGGAAGTCTGTTTCTGCTCATGAGCAGGTTCTACCAAGCAGGGTTCCTTTTGCCTGAGTGAAAATTCAATTGTGTTTATAGATGTATAGGTTGGAGGTTAGGGAAGACCTTATTGAGAAATCTAAATCATATGTAGCCAGAATTTGGGCATTTTGCTAACCTCACCTTGCATCAAACCAAACAGACCGCTGAGTTTTGGGAAGATGGGTTGGGTTCCTCAGCTCCCAGTTCCCATATATCAGGATTTCAGCACAGCAAATAAGGCCCATTTTGCCTGTACCACCTCTAAAATGCCAATCATCTGGGTGCTCTGGCTGGAGCAGGGATGAGCACCTCCTGAGGCTGATTCATCCTTTCCAAAGACTTGTGCCTGGGATGAATGGGGTGAATTACACGCTGGAGGTGCCTGTCTCTTTTTATGGCTATGGAGAATGCTAGACCCATCATGTTTGCGTTGTGAAGGGTGAGATAGGTGATTCCCATCCTGTAGCTCTGGAGTCTCTTGGCAGAATTTCTCCTGTGTCAGTGGGTGTAAATTATGACATGTTTCTGTTACACTTGCTTATTTTTTACTGTGTCTTCACAGCCTGGGTCAGATGGGAGCTTTGGTATGAACTCTGGTGGGATGTAACCTTTTCTCTGTATAAAAGGAAACAAAAGCATTTTTTCCTTCTCCCCCATACTCCTCCTGGATTGTCTCCAAGCCAAATAAGAGCATGGCTTTGGTAATGTCTTGACACCTCCTTGGCCTGCACTGTGTAAGAAAAATCCCTGCTCACATCTGTCCCTTAGCATCTGATCTCTGTCTTCTCCTCCAGGACGAAGGATGGCTGATGGGTGTGAAGGAGTCTGACTGGATCCAGCATAAGGAACTTGACCAATGCCGAGGGGTTTTCCCTGAGAATTTCACAGAACGGGTGCAGTGAAAGTCCAAGCCCACCAGCTGCATTTCTGCTGGAAGAAAGCAAGTTTTCTGGTAGATAACTGAAAAAGAACAACAAAAGGAAATGAAGAGAGAATTATGAAGGAATAGAAGCCTGAAAAAAAGTCAACTTTTAAGTTGACACACCTTTAAGGGTGTGATCTTCTCAAAGGGCGAGGTTTCAGAAGTTAATTGAAATTCAAAGTGTTATTGAAATATATACATATTAATAATAATAATAAGGCAATTCAGATACCCTCTTCCCCTTTGGTTTAAACAGCATTTGGATTCAAAGGACTGATGCAGAAGCAACTCAATGAGGTTCTTCAAGTACTGCATTGACTGAATTGTCAGATGTCAGTCTGATTCCTGGAAAGGCAGTATTTCTCAAATGGCTTGAAAGTAGAAGCTGCATTTGCTCTTGGGTGGGTTAATCTGTTTTGTCTTGAAGGTGGCTTGCATGGCAACCATAAAAAAATCAGCCTTCCTTACATCTTCAACATACAGTAGGCCAACTTTGTTATGCTGTTGAAAAAATATTTAGTGTATAGTGTTCACCACTACAGTGTATGTGTGTGTGTGTGTGTATTTTATTTTCTTCCTTTAAAACAATGTTACATAAACTGTGATTTTATACATGTAAAGATAGAAGAAACTACATGGAAAGGGCATGAAGAAGGTGAAATGTGTGAAGCTGTGCTCAGTCCAAAGTTCTTTCAAATGCGGATACCTAAATTCTCACAGTAGTGTTGGCCTTTGAAATCCAAAGGGGAATGGACAAATCCAAGAGGTGAAACAAGACAAAACAAACAGATGCCATTTGGATGTCTCTGAAATTTAGGAGAGGGAATCCTCTAGTACACACATCCCCATCCCCTACCCCCCCAGAAAAACCTCAAACCTATTGGTGGTTTCGGAAAAGCTTAGATTCATGTAGATGGAAAATAGCTCTAAAATCTACTGGATAGAAAATTTGCTTTTAAAGACAGAGATAAGGGAAGAATTTTTTTTTTCTGTAAGAATATCAAAGAGAAAACACTGATAAAAAACAAATTACTTTCCGTGCTTTTCATTGGTGTTGTTTTTTTGTGGAATTGTATTACTTATTTTCCTTTGAAGAGTTCTGTAAGTGAAATATCGTTAGATCAGCTTTCTCCAGTGCTGTGCTGATGATCAAGTTAACCTCCATGAAAACTGAACTCTTGAAATGCTTGTTTAAAATGGCTGTGTGACTTCATGCTATTGTAATGCATTAGAAAGGAAGGCAAGAATATCAAAGTGTCAGTGTCAAGAAGACACTCTGCAGTCTAATACTGATGCTGAGTCCTTTCCTTTACCTTTCCTTTGCTTCTGTTTGTTTTTGAATTTTGTTTTGGGTTTTATTTTTTTTTTTTAGTTTAGACAAGCAGATGACAAGGCATATTCTAAGTGCATATTACACTTGTTAATATAAGCCAGTCTGGCTATCCAAGACTCTAAAGTCCCACAAAGGTACTTTATAAACTTTACTTGAATACTGCTGCAGCTGGCAAGCAAGTCAGGCTATTTTAATTTTTTACAGCTTCCCCTCCTCCCCCATGATCATTTTGCCCTGAAGGGATTTTTAACAGTGAGGTTACGCCATGCTCAGGATCACTCTGAAATAATCGTCCAAACTGGTAGGAGTTGGCTTTTGTCAAAGCTGCACAAAATGCTGACAGAGTACTGAAAATCTCACCTTTTCCAGTCTGTTTGGATTATTTATAGAACAACAGAAAAACATTGTAGGGCAAAAATTGTGTTTAAAAAAAAAAACACAACAACTTAGTTTGGAGGAACAGATCTGATTTTGATTATAAAATCTATTCTTATAGATGCAAGCAATGTTGGAGTTCCTCCTGCTTTCAGCTGGGGAGATGATCCATGCTAGTTATTTACAGCAATGTAACAAGCATTAAATCTGTCCTATATACCCAAATCCCTTCTCTTTTTTAAAAGAAAAAATGTGCAGGAATTTATTTTGCATCACTGTTAGAAACTCCAATAGTATTTAGGAGTAACTGCTCACAATACAGAAGGACTGGACTCCACAAATTATAGTATGGTGAGCTGTTGCTTTAGAATACTGACTGGTTTGACTTTTTTTTCCTTTTTCATCAGGGTTGTCTTTATTATTACTCTTTTTTGTTTTTCAAAATATCTATTTTTATGCATTTGTGACTCCCATTACTCCTTTAAAGATTATTCATATAAAAATATACATTTAAATATACATAGAAATATATATATATAAAAAAGCGGGTTGATCCAATTAACATAATGCTGTCAGCTTAAAATGTTTATTTTTATGCAAAACCTGTGGATAATAGCTTTGTTTTTTTTTAAAAAGGACAAGATTCTAAGTTACCAGAGCTGTGATTTTTGTCTTGTAGTAACTGTTCTAGACCATTTAGAAAGCTGTGCTGATACCTAATTTATTGTGGGTTTTTTTTTGCTGTTGTTGTCCTCTGCTGTGCTTGAACCAGATGACTGTCCCAACAAAGATCCTTGTAAGGCCTTTTCATTTTATTGAGCTTGCAGAGCAACTATCCAGTACTGTATTGTCCCTGCAGAAGTGGTAGCACTTCGCAAAAAAGGGATGTTGTTTTCAGGTCACGTGAATGATGCTCCAGTGTTGCTGGTGGGGAGAGTGTTGTGTCTCTTTCCATTTGCTTCCCCTGACCCCAAAACCCCCAAGCCCCCTGGCTTAGAGCAGGTTAGGGTGGGTTACCTGGATCTTGCATTGCTCACAATGAGTGGTGTTAGCACATCTCAGTCAGGTTCTGAAAATGCGGGATCAGATCCACAGTTTATAAATTGCCTTATGTGAAGGTAGGATGGCAGAGCAGGAAACTCGTAGATGGCAGTGTTCTTTAGAGCCAGGAGATCTGTCTCCTGGGTCGTTCGGCCCCTTGTAAACAGCCATGGCTCCTCCCATTTTCAGTGTTTTTACATCTCCTAAATACCTTGATTCTGGTTGGTATTACCTGGTGAAATTAACTTCCCCTTTGGTTTAGATCTGATTCAAATAGAAAGAGGAACAGTAAACTCCCAAGTAGGCTGTGCCCTTCTGGTTTTTCAGTTTGCAGGCTGAACTGAAAAAAACTGAGAAAAAGTGTAAGGGTCACCTGAGACAATTTTTTTTTTCCATTTTCTTAGTGGAATGAAAAAGGGAAAAATTGAAACAAACAAATCCTTTCATACCAAAATGAAAAATTAATTTATAGGCTTGCATTTTAACAAATGGTATGTCTTGGGCTGTAACAAGTTGCTTTGAAGCAAAAATGTGAAAACTTCTGTTTTGAAAATGCTGAAAGAAAATGTTTTAATGTTAATAGTCCTTTTGCCTTTGCCTTTTTTCTTAATCTGATGACTGGTTTCAGTTAACTCTAAACTGTATTTTTTTGCAAATACATTATCCAGTGAAGAGAACCCAAAGAAGCCCAGTTCTGCTCCACTGACAGATACACTGGACACATTTCAGGGATTACTTGGTATCTGGCCCATCAAAGCTGCTGTTTTCCCCATTTAATAATCTTCCACTTGATTGTTCTACTGGGTGACAAATAAAAGCATCTTTCATCCCGTGCCATTGACTGGTTTTGTAGCTGAACTTAAAAAGACATTCTTGCTCTGTTGGCTTCAGTTTGGTTACAGATTTATGATACTACTCCAGTTTAAGCCTAATCCTAATATGAAGTGGGAATTAATATTTACCCAACTGATGAGAAAGAAATAAGGCATTGTTTCTTATCTCTTTTTCTATCTTAGCACTGTCAGTAATATATCTGTTAGAATTAAGGAAAAGTCCCAGGGTGTGGTGTTCCAGGTGAGACTCCCACAGACTCTGTGCTATTTTCCATGGGAATTCCTCAGCTGTCTGCTTTTATCACCTTTGTTTTGCTTGGCTGTTGAGGTGAGGCAGTAAATGGGGTTGTGCAGGTTCATTTCCAGCTGCTCCAAGCTGGTACTGCTTTGTGTGAATTGTGCCACAATCCTTGAAGCTTTGTTCACTGTTGCAGAACCCTTTCCTGTCCCACTATCCTAAGACTGTGGCCAAGGCAGAGAGCCCCAGGTCAAAGGGAACTTGGAGTAGGAATGAGGACTCCAAATTCTACCTGGAACTGGGATGCCAGTTCAATTAGGTTTTGCAGTAGCCTCTTGGAGGGAAAAGGCCCAAGGCTGAGGAGGATGGAGGGATGATTAATTATCTTCATTTTGGTTTGATGCACTGACTCCCTCACCTCTTAGTTCCAGGGAGAAACTCTGTAGGGCTGAGAACAAAATATGAATAGCCAGGATGTGTATGTTCAATCTGATAACAGGTGCTTCTTGCCTGCCAGTGGCAGTGAGTTCAGAGCTTCCTGTTTCCTGCCCTGTGCCAGACAGATGCAATGCTCTTCCAGAGATATTTTGGATGCTGTGCAGTCAATGCCCCAAAAGACTCAACGTCCTTGTCTGAAGGAGGCAGAGGTGTCTCTCAGCCTTTCTAGGAAGACTTATGGATCTCCCACAGACAAGGCCTGTGTGCATCTAGCACAGCTGCCTCTGATTTGAGCACTGGCCCCATTCTCCAGCTCCTCTCACTTCCCAGCCTCTTTCATGCTCTTATGGATGATGGCAGCATTGGGAATGTCCCACCAGCAAAAAAAGTGCAAAGCTAGAAGATGCACAAACGTGTCCATTAGCAAATCCTACACAATGCAGCTTGATAGTGCTGATATCAGGAAAATAAGCAACAGCTTTTCTTCTCTGGGCCACCAAAGGGAATCTACTCATTGCCACACAGGTATTGTCACACCTGGTACTGGTGCAGACACCTCTCTGCTTGCATGCTCTGGTTCACACCTTTTTGCATAACTTCTGATGGAAGGGAGTCCTGGGTGGTGCCCAGAGCTGGATTGTGTCACCAGCCCTCACAAACCATCAGGTCTAGTTGACACATGGGGGCTAAGGATTAGAAGACTCTTTTGGAAATTTTGCTTATGAAATGAAATAAACTACAGCTGTGAAGACTGGTCTGTATAAGCTTGTACTTTGATGTGTCCTATGGCTATAATTCCTTCACCTCCTTTTGCAACTTATTCTGCTATTGTGACCCTAGTCTTCATTTCATGTAGAAGGTCCCTACTTGAAACTTGCCAGATGCAGTCCTGGGCTTATTGCTTCTCTTTAGCTGAATTAAGTGGGAATGACTTTGGCAGTGTATTAGCAATCTCTTTTCCTTCTGTTAATTCAGTCTCTTGAGTTTAATCACAATGACCTGAAACATGTTTGGGGGTTGAGTTGTTTTTTTAATTAATATTTGTTTCATTTAATCAAAGCTGAACAATTCCCATTGTATTTAGAGCTGTGATACCCAGTTCCACAAGTACTAGATGAATTTGTCCCATCTTGTTTCTTGGTGATGTTCAGAAATATAATTTGTGTCATCCTAAATCCTGTGTCAGTTTCTCTCTCTATTTTTTTCCTGCCTTTATACTAAGCTGAAACAATTCAGGACGTTTTTTTCTCTCAACAGAGGTGAGTAGCTTCATAGATGTTTGGTGTCCAGGCACCTTTAACATTGGGAATTCTTACAAATACATGGGATGGAGCAGGTGATGCTGGTGCATACAACAGCAGGGTAAGTAAGCTCTTGTAGCAGCTGTCTCTGTTCCAGTTGATTGTGACGCCAAATGAATGTAGTGTAAAGAAGGATTTGAGATCTTTCCTTTTTACTAGCTACTGACCCCAAAGTGATGTGACCTTCATCCTCTAAGGTCTGTTGGTGGATTATGACACTGCAAGAGCACTCTGTGCCACCTGGCCAAACTTTTCTCAGCTCCCTCTGGCCTGCTGCCGCACCTGTGTGAGCTCAGTTCCCAGGCTGGTTTTGGGTTCTGCTCTTTAAATTGGACATTTCCTTTGTTTGTACCTGTCAGCCACAGGGATTGAGGGACAGACAGGTTTAGAGGGATTCACAGTTCATAGCTGACTGGCTTTGGGGCCTCTCCCTTGGATGCCTGATTCCAGACAGGCTTGGCGCAGCTGTAAATTGGTGCCAGTTAGCACTTGGATGGACTGCCAGAGTCCACTGCTTTAGGATGCAGCTCCACAAGCCCTGGAGCCAGCTCAGGGAGCTGTCTAGGCTGTGCTTGCACTATTCCTTTACTTCCAGACAGCCTGGAGGGTTTTGTGCCTTTTAGCCTCACCTCTATGGCATTGGGATGGACCTGAGTCACTTCTTGTGGCAGTGGGAGAGCAAGAGGCAGGCTGTGCCCCTGGAGCTATCACTGCAGTTTGTGACTCAGGCTCTGCCTTGGTGTGGTGGCTCCTGAGCTGAGCCAGCTCTGCTGCAGATGGAAGCTCACAGGGCAGGAGCAAGACCCAGAGGCACGCTGTGCATGCCTTCTGCTTGTCCTGCCTCACACAGTTTCATTCCCATCACCCAGAAATGCGAAGGAAATGGGAGGGGAGAAGACATCCGTGGGACGACAGTGGGAGCAGTGAAGAATTCATTGTCAGAGTCTCTGCTCAGCTGCATAATTCATTCCCAGTGATGTTTTGTTGCTCCAAACAAGCAGCAGTTGGTGTCATTAGCCATGTGCAGGCTGTGGCCACGTAAGTCCTGGCAGCACATCTGGATCACACCCAAGGGGCCATGGTCCAACCTCAGTGGACCTCATCACACTGAGGGAAGACTGGGCTTCCCTCTAGGAACACAGCTGGAGAAGGAAGCCTCTAAGATGGAGGAGACACATGTGGCACCAGGTGAGACTGGAGTCTCTGGGAGTGGCAAGGTGGAAGCCAGGGCATTCTGTGCTGCAATGGACCGGCAGTGACTCCACAACATGCCCACATGAAGGGACAAGTTGGTACCAGGGCTGTCCTTCAGTAGGAGCCCATGCCACCATGCCCCATGACAGGAAAATTGAGCCCCTGTGGGCAGCTAGGAGTCAGTCCACAGCAGTGAGGAGGAGAAGATGGGAGTTTGGGGCAGCATTCAGCAATTTCTCCTGTTTGCTGGCTGGGTGAAGCTGGTGCCCTTTGCAGAGCAGAATTGCTGCTTCAGCACGTGGAGGAGCCTCTGCTGCGCAGCCCAATCCACAGAACCATTAATAACAGTGCGGGAACAGGAGTTCAGCAAGTGCCCATGATTAATTTGCTCATCACAGGCAGTTAATGGCCAGGCTGCTCTCCTTGGCCCTGTGGTGCAGGTAATGGAACAGGCATCGCTTCCCACTGGACGAGGCATAGCCCCCTGCCAGGAGCAATGGGCAGACTCTGTGAGCTGTTCTGATCTGCTGCTGAGAGGTTTTGGGTGAGATTGTTTCTTTGGATGCTGGGGAAATAGATCTGTAAGGGAACTTGTTAGTTATCAAAGTCAGGTAGGCAACTCTGGCACAGCCCCAACCTAATATCAGCTTTTTTTTCCTAGCACTGATATTACCTCACGTCCTGCTTGTGCTCCCTCTTACTGAGGCTGACTTCTTCACATGTACTGTGCTTGTCTCAGCACTTCCTCATGAATTAATAACTAGAAATTAAGGTGCCACCTATGCTGCATCAGGCACTGGAGATGACAGAGCCGTGCTGTAACAAGGACATGAAAGCAAGGCTGCTTTTTGAAGTCCAAGTGATGAGGAAGCAATCTTTTCCACTAGTGACCCTGACAGGGAGAGGGCTGAGCTCCACCAAGTGCAAGCGATTGCCTCTGTCTCAGCTGCTTAGTAATAAGATAGGAGAAAGAAAAGCTCTAGCAGGCGTACAAGGTATAGAAATTAAATTGCACGTGTTTTCATCATTTGAGCAACATGATACAGCCCAAGGTGTGAAATGAATGTGATGGGACCGAGACTGCTGCTGTGCTGCCAGTAAGGAGTGCAAGCCTTGCTCTCCGTCCCAAAGGGACATGATCATGTGCCCCTTTAGAGCACATTCTCTGACAGTCACAATGATGCCTATTACAGCAGAAGTGAAGCATGTCTAGAAACCCCTGTGCCACAGACTGTAATTTCTCCTATCTCCAATTCAGAGACCTGTGAGAGCCTCCTGGAGTGACCTCTCCTCTCTAATGTCCAGGATTGCCTCTGTGCATCTCTATTAGAGGCCTCCAGGAGAGACCTGACTATTGATTTTGCACCAAGTGCTGTATTTGCTGTTGAGGGCGATGCTGCTTTAGGAGTGAGCTGGCCACACGGAGGCACTCGTGACATCCATGAGCTCCCTGTCTCAGTATGAAATATCCCAACGGTCTGAAAAACACTTTCTGTATGCCAGACTTCTGGCTGGCTCCCCAGGGGAAATCTGAGAAAAGCTCAAACTGAAAAAAGCTTATCTGTGCTGGGAGCACAGTGTGTTAGTGGCTGGGCCATGGCATTGTGCTTGATGGTCACATTAACCAGAGATGCTTCCAGCCCTCTAAGAACTTTCCCCATAACACACAGCAGAAGCTGGCTTTGTTCCTCTGTGACAAGTGGTCACCTTCCTAAATCCTCAGCAAGTTTCACCTGGAGCCATCCATCTTCTGCTTGCTAAGCCCTCCTTCCTGGGGGAGGCACATCAGGGAAGGCTGTGCCTCTTGCCCCACAGAGGCAGTGATGTACCATACCAGGAGGACAGGTATTTAATTTGCCTTGCTCTGCCCTATCTGGCAGCTCCCAGCATTGCTCTCTGTGTCTCAGGCTTGCTGTTGTGGCTCTGGCAAATTGTTGCTCTTTCCCATTCAATACAGATGTTTTTGCAGGACTGTAAATTACTCCCATCCAATAACTCTTTTATGAAGCACTTTTTCTCCACACAGTAAAGAAAAATGCAACTGAAGAGGTAATTAAATGTTTACTGTTAAGTACTTTATGTAATATATACTGTAGCTCATTCCATCCATTAAGCAATCCATTGAACTCCCTTTAACAGCATTATTGTCTATTATTAGGTTAATCAGCATTCACATCCTCTAACTCTGCATTTCTATCTAATTAGCCCTTCTTTCTTACTTCATATTTCTGTTTAATTAAGCTCAGCATCAGAACTGAATTCCCTGTGCTCAGCACTAGCAGAGGATTTGATCCTTTCAATGTGTGAGGGTCCAAGGGCCACCAATTTTTAAGCAGCCTCCTTGGATATCTGCTAAAGTTTTCAGCTGAAATTTTCCAGAGTCAGTCCCTGCTTAACTCCTGAGAAATTCATGTTGGTGTAACAAGCTGTAGGTTTGTGACCTTCTCAGTTATCTCAGGTTATCAAAGAGGTCCCATAGGTGTGGTGGCTGCAGCTGGTGTGTCTGCAATGATCGCGTGCAGCATGCAGGCACTGCACGTGCCTGGTCATGCATTTCCTTTACTTCCTGACTGGGAAGGCAGGGAGTCTGTGTTGTGAGAGGCTCACACTTCACTCTGGATGTTGGGGTAAGTAAGGATCAGCACTGGGAAGCGCTCATTTCTTACCTGACCAGGGCAAAAATGTTCATGCTGGTGCTGTTGCACCTGCGCTGGGCTCTGGGGGTGGCAGGGCAGGACACAGTACCTGCCTGTGATGGGCATTGTCAGTGTGCACCAGCTTTAGGTGTAACTTTACAGGCCCCATTTGACAAACCTCTGCAGAGCTGCTCACACTTTGATCTGCAGAGGGGTGCACTTGGAAGTGGTGAGTTTGTGGGCTGGTGGCCCTGACCCATGGGATGTGTGGGTGTGAGGAGGCTGTGACACGGCACGAGGCTGCCTGGGGCTGCTGCGTGTTGGAGCACTGCTGGGACCTGAGCTCACATCATGCCTGCTGATAACACTCTTTGGCATAAACACCTGCTCTGCTCTCTCAATCCCCAAGCCCTGGACTCTGCTACAGGAGGCTGTCAGTTATAATCTCTCCCCCTCAAACGTTTTTGGGGATACCCAAGGCACACAGTGACAGCATCACTGGAAAGCAGATTAAATAGCAGACAGGGAACACCTTGCTTGTCACCACTTAGCATCCAAGCTGCAATAGCTTTGAGGAATTGTCTGGGCCCTTCCAGAGTCCCTGAGCAGCTCTTTTTCCTAGTACCAGTCCAGAACAATCAGCAAATGGAGTTCTTTTTATTAACTTTAAAAGAAGACATTAGCCTCAGCCAGGAGAATAAAACCAATTTATGAGGCAATTAACTCTGCAAAAACATTTCAGTCTCCCCAGAGCAGCCATCTGAGGAGCATCTTATTCCAGCTGCACAGCTTCTTCCGGCCTTGAGTTTACAGCACACTTCATTTATCATAAATAATAATAATAATAATGAATAAACAAATAGCTTCCTGATGAGTGTGTGAGACAGCCAGGAAAGTCTTCTCTGCCTGAAATTAGACTATGTTTTTGACTTCCTCCTTCCAGGTGTCATTCTTGTGGCCTGTTGCTTGCTTGTGATTAATTTTGATACTCAAGCTCTTTACAAGCAGTATTATCTTATGTGGGCTTCTAGTGGGATCTGTAGCAGGGTTAGGTACAATTCAAAGGACCTGGACTACACAAAGGTGCCATAGCAGCAGACTCAGAGAGCTCTGTGTGTGTTTTCCAAGTCCCTTTGTAGAAATTGCAGCTTTCTCAAGAACTACCTATTAATGCTGGAAATTTGGGCAAAAGCCAGGAATGGGGTCTTCCTCTGCCATTATTGTTCTGCTACAATAAGTTCTGGGTGAAGAAGGTGATGTAGGAATGAATGTGGATTGGAATTAAAACAAGTTTGATTTTCTATTTCTGGGCTAGCCTGAGACTTTCAAATTTGCCTTAAAAGCAAATTGAGATTAAAAGTTAAAGTTCAGTTTCAGCGAGCTGATGCATAATACCAGTCTGCCAAACACAGAACTCCTATTTTCTGTATTTTCCTGCTCCAATTTTTCCATTTTTATTATAAACATCTATTTCCTGATTTTAATTACACAGTGCTATTGTGGAAGCGAAAAGTAGAAAATCTAAACATTAGAACATAATATTCCTACTACAAATATTCTACAAATTTTACGATTTATTAATTAAGCTTTTTTTTTTTTTTTTGGTGTAAGGTGAGGCAGCTGTTGACCAGCTTTGCTTAGCTTAGATATGGAGCACTCCCAAGCAGAGCCCTTGGCTTGCACCATTTTTATCTCCAGCAGCAGGAGGGAATTCTGTAGATCTTAGTGTGTGTTAAGAAACATCTTCTTAACACATCCAGAAAAAGAATGAGCTAAATCCCAAGCTTTTCAACAGGAATTGAGATGCCCAAAAGAAAATTTCCTATGGAGGTTTCTCAGGTGTTAAAGTTGGGTTGTCTGTACCTCTGTTTCTTTCTGAGCTCTGTTTCTGAATCTCAAGAAATATGTATCCAGGCCAGAAATGCAACACTCCCTACAGTTATTAGGCTAAAGAGCATGAAAGGACAGGGGAAATTGATGAAAGCCAATGTTCAGAGTCACAACCGGCAGCAGTCCTGTTGCTGTGACTCTGGATGCAGCTGTGGATACAGCACAGGATACAGCAGGAACACCTTTGGGTTAAAGACCTTCTGGGACATCTGCCTCAGGCATTGAGGCTGCGAGCCCTCGAGAGGTGAGCTGCTTGGGAGGAGGCAGTGTGAGGGATCCAGTGTGCTCAAGCCTTCTGCGGCAACTTCCCGTGCAGTTCCCAGTTGTGCATTTGCCTCATGCTCCACAATGAAGATGGGATTTACAGCCACTCAGCAGTGCTGCTATCAGTAGCTTGACCAGCTCAAGTCTATCAGGCTTTAAAGGAATTTTTTTTCTTTATTCTTAAAAATCCTTTCCTGCTCCACTTCTTTCTCCATCATTGAGTTAAAAGTCTGTTAGAATCTCCTTTGGAATAATTCTGCCTTTAAATTTTGATGAGTCAGTGAGTCCATGCAAAGCTTTTTAAAAGCTTTTAAGTCTAAGCTTTGGGGGTTTTACACAGCCAGTTTAATCTGTAATGACTTTTTTTCGTTTCCACTTGAACTTTCTGCTGTTCTGGTGCTCTTTAACTCCTGCAAGGCCTTATTTATGTCCTCCTGAAACACTTGCACGGGGAGATGAATGGCTCTTCCAATACCCCCTTTTTATTAATGTGTAGGTTTGTAAGTGAAGGAATTAAATGTAGCTCGAAGAAGACCTAACCTCCTAAGGTGCTTGCTGTTGTGGCTGCACCATTCTTTGGGGTGTAGCAACTGAGCTGCAGCCTGTGTGTGTGTGTGTAACACAGTATGTGTGCACAGCACTGAAGCCATTCCTGCATCTCCCCTCCCTGTGCACAGTAATGTTCAGTTTTTGCATCTTAGGGACATGGATGCTACAACAACCCATGACAGCCTTCCAGGAAGGACCAGACCCAGCTTGGTTTTTAAAACTGAGGGGTAGGTTTTGTGCTAAGGGATGGTGCCAGCCATCACACTTGCTGAGCAGAAAGATCTTGAGCTGCAGAAAATAAAATTGGACTTTCCATGGCTAAAGGTGAAGGGACACATTGGCACAAGAGTAGCAAAAAGAGCAATGTTTCAGTGGCCCTTCTCTCTTCTGGACAGGTAGCCAGGTCAAGCCTTTGTGACACATGGAATGTCTCACAGCAGCAGCACTCCTAAAGCACCTCTGCTTCACCTGTCTTCAGGTGTGAGGTAGTCACTAGGCAGCTGCTTGAGTGGAAAAAAACGGGAAAATAAGCAAAGAAAATGAGGGGGAAAAGGGTTATTTGTGTTGTACTTTGAAACCATCTTCTGTTATCTGTGCTGTAACATGTCTCAGCTTTGATAGCTGCTTACTTATCTTCTGGCCAAATGTGATGATGTACAAAAGCTGTCCCCCTTTGATACTCACTCACACAAACATAGGCACTGTAGTGGAAGCAGCTGTCAGCTGGGAAATTGCATGGAGGCTGCTGGGTTTTCATGTCAATTATGTAACTATTCAGACATCCTAGTGGGAGGCTACAGTGTGATGTTTGGGCTGGATTTTCTACAGTGTTTAGGTGCTGGAAAATTCAGATAAATACTTCTGGGGACTGACTGAGAAGCCTCCATGCCTACATCCTGTTGAAATCATGGGTGTTTTGCTTTCAGAGGTACCAAGACACTTCTGAGAAATCCCATTTTCAAGAATGTTGGTCACATGTCACAGAGAGCTGGCGGCTACAGAAATACCCAGAGCCAAGGCAGAGTAAACAAGATAAATGTACAATTTGGTGTTCTTGCCATTGATAAAGGATTGTCACTGGAACATCAAAGATCATCTCTAAATAAGGGTAGGTGGGTCAGGAAAGGAAGCTCAACTGCAATGGGTTTCAGGAGGGCTGGCCTTGGTCCTTGCCCTGCCCCAGATTTGCTGCATAATCACAGGAGGTCATGGAGTTCCAGGCTCTTAAGAGCACAGCAGCTGAGCCTGGTTTATAGGTCTCTCACCCCATGTCCTGTTCCCTAAACAGGTTTTGATGGCCACCGTGTTCAGGTTCTGTCAGAAATCACTAACATATTGGGCTTCCTATGGAATGAGATAGACTTCTTCTAATCTCCAGAAGTACTATTATTCATGTTTTCTCAGCAGGAAACCTGTCACAAGAGTCCAGTATGATGGATGGCTAACATGATATGTCTCCTAGGGGCTGATTTTCCTTTTGGGACAGCCTGGAAGGAACATGTCTGTCTTATAACAGCCATTGCAGAGGGGACAAAGTGTCTTTCAGTGTTTCTAGGGACAGCACTATATGACTTTGCTTCTTCAAATTCAAGATTACATGGCAACAGGCTACCAGCTGTTGGGTATGAGAACAAGTAATGCCCTCCTCTTATGGCTTCTTCCAGACTCAATTCTTCCTTATGACATTCAGATCTTGCTTTCCCACTACAGCCAGGATCCTGGCTGGCTCAGGAGCTGGCTTTGACAGCAGTGAGTCCTTGCTTGCAAACCATTTCTCTACAGCCCTTGTAGAATGTGTCACTGTGGCATTTGGGGTTTTTGCCATGATCCTGCCACCATGCAGCTGTTTCTGCTGAGGAAAAGCATTGCTGTTTCAGCAGAAATAGCTCACAAAGACCTCAGCCCTGCGGTGTTGCAGCCTAGCTCTGAGTTTAGGGGGAAAAAATCGGAGTGGGATGGAGGCTGTGGAGCCCCAGCAGGAAGCATGCTTCTTGCATCCTATCTCCTGCTGTGGCTGGAAATTGTCTTGCCGGTGTCACTGGTCCATGGGATGGGATGGAAGAAAAAGATAACAGGCCCCATCTCAGCTGGGGAAAAGAGTTTTGTAATTAGGATAAAGCCCTACAGCTGCCAGAGTTGTTATTGCTTTCTTACTTGGGAGCAAGTTGCATCACCCACTCTTCAGAGGATAAAAGTTCTGTTGTCTGAGGATGGATCACACCCAGGAGTGTGGGCTAGCCATCAGATGGAGAAGGGCAGAGCATAATGGCAGCTGGGCAGATCTTTCAGCAGCAAATAGAAGATAAGGCCAACTTCTCTGATGAGCTGGGGTGTGTGTTAAAGTTATTAACATGATCTTTAAAAGAATCAGCAACTCCCTGTGTTTTTTAAAGTCCAGTCAATAGCACTTAATAGCCCTGGCTCTCTGCAGAACTCCCTCAGCCTGTTTGCAGTCACTCCCAGCAGTAAGACTGGTAGATTTATATGATTTCACAGGGTACAGAAGACTTGCTTTGCAGCACAGCACCATTTCCCCTTAATGGACTCTGCGACAAAGCAAATTTTGGTGATGTAAAAGTGCCTGGGCTGCTGGACCAAAGTACTACATTTGCAACACCCTGTGGTGAGTGAAAGCCACAGGACTGCTTATAGCCACACTGAAAGGCTGTGAAAGCACTGATCACACCAGGCACTTATAAAAGCCAGATTTATAGCACTGACCTGTGCATTATAAAGAGCAGCATACCTTTTTCTCCTCAATTCAGGCTAATGTTAAAGAGTTGGTGTGCTGAGTGTTGCACAGAGCGTTGCAGACAGGGTAACTCCATGAACACTTCAGGGAACTGCTGTGTGTTACTGACATGCTTGTGCAAAGGGCACATTTCTTCCTTCAAGGTGGCTCAGCTCCTGTGAGGAAGCAAAAGAGTCCCTGTGAGGTGGACAGGTTCCCTGGGAGCAGCACGATCCCTCAGCCTTTGGAAGGTTGTAGGAGGCAGGTTGTGAGCAAGGAAGGATACTTGAAGGGTGGCCCTGGCTGAAGAGGAATTTCACTGTGGGGAGAGAGAGGAGATCCTACAGTCAGGGTTGAGACACTGCCACAGTTTGCAGATAAATGTCCAGGTATGGGACTTTGTATCATGATGCCAAGCAAAGTCTCTGTACTTCAAACCCTCCATGTTGTGTTTTTTTGGTTTTTTTTTAAACTGCAGCATTCCTCCCAGTGAGGAAGGCTGTGAGGCTCAGCAATGGCTCTGTCACAGGGAATCTGGACTGATGGATTGGTGTCACAGCTGACACCTGACAGGCTTTTATCAGGACAGCACAGCCATGAGTGCCATGCTTGGTTAACATATTACTTGGGCTTTAGGAATGAGATACAGCTGTTCCACTTTGGGAACTTGTCTGGCTGAAGCCAAAAGCAGTTTGAGATCTTTCTTCAAGGCTGTGGGAGCTCCTGCCTAAACCAGGCAGCTGAACTTCTTGCTGCCTTGCTGCTGTGCAGCTTCGTAGGAGCAGCTCAGGGTGGCAGTGTTGCTCTGTGATTTGCACTGTTCCCTGTGCTCATTCCATTTTCTTGCTGACGCACGGGGAATTGTATCCCCAGCAGGAGCATCGGGGGTTTCATACAAAATAGTCCACAGATGCAAACTGCAGAAGTCTGTGTCCTGCCATGCTGGGTTTAGTTAAGGGCACTCTGGAAAAGTCCCTGTTTTGTAACATCTCTCTTTCTCCGTTCACACTGTGTTGGAATTCAAGTGGCTTTATGGCAAGACTGAGTTTGGGCTCACATCTGGCAATATTAAATCACTGCCATGTAGAAAGAGAAGGTTATTTCTATTTTCTCTATTTTTTGCAGTTCAAGTGACCATGTATGCCAAACACACATTTCTGTTGTAAGTGGTAGAAAGCGTGTAACCTCTGTAGGAATTTACTGGAAAGGAGCACTATAAAATGCCACCCCATTGATCATTAGCACTGTCTAGTCCCAAAGGAAAGTGTTGCCTTTGAGTGACAGCTCTTCATCCTGCCATCGGCTGGCTGAGAGGGAGCAGTGGCACATGAATCTGGAACAGACACAGCCTCGTGGTGTGCTAGTTGCTGTTTCATTTGTGCTCTCAGCACTGACCTATCTCCTGGGGATGATTGACAGAATTTCATGGGTTTGAGGAACTTGAAGCAGCTGATAAATGGCTGTAAAATCTGCCTACTTGGTATGTTTCCTGTACAATTTATTATCTGTCAAATCTATTTATCCCATATAACCTACGTACTTACCTAATTAGACACAGTTGTATAAATAAATATAAAGGCAATGGAACATTATATTTTCTCCTAGGCATTTTATTGACAAAAATCGTTGTTCAGTTTGATGTTAAGAATTTTACTTGTTTTTCCTGGATTCCCAGTGTAGTCTGACATAAGGTACCTAAGCTGTACTGTTATCTTTTCCCTGACAACATATCTGCTGTGTGGATGCTCTTTGATTTTTACGTGAAATCTGTGGCCCATGTGCTTAAGAGCAGGTATATGTGTCCAGGGGCTCCCAGACAGAAATAAGGCAGCCCTCATGATATATAAAGAGATTCAGAAATACATTTACATGTCTATATATGAATCATGAATCCACCCACTGCTATTCACAGTGTTTTTCTGTCAGCTTTGGAGGGGAGAATTTCAGGAGCCCTGGCAGGGAGGTGTCCTGTCACAGGCATCCTGCTGGGTGGCACAGCATACAGGTGAGTACATGTGTATATCTCCATGCTTCTTCTCTGTAATACATCACTCAGGGTTATCCCAGCCTCAGAGGTAACATCCCATCCTGGTGAAGTGGCAGGTTTAAGGCCTGAAATATCCTTGAAGCTTTGGTGATTTGGGAATCAAAGTGTCTCCACTTGTTCTAGACAGCATCAGGGCTTCCCCTGAGCTTTGGTATTGCCCAGGGCAGCTAGCTAGATTTGGAATCATTATTTTTTCTCTTCATCCAGCTGGAGGCTTCTCTCACCAGCTCCTTTCCCCATGCTGTGCTTTGGGTCTGCTCCTTGTACAGTGAAGAAGTAACTCTGAGCCATACATGAGCTTGAGCTGGTTGTGCTGATACAGCAGAGTGCCAGCAGTGCTTGGGCACAGCAGGTCACAGTGGTGGACACATCTCCACTCGTTTCCAGATCTGGTTTCTGTATCTCTATGGCTATGTGGAATCAAATCCTGAGTTGCCTAAGGGGAAACAGCTCCATCAGAAAGAAGATTTGCTTTATGGTCCTGTGTTTGTTTCCCCAAAGCATAAAAAGCAGGGGTGTTTTACTGAGGCTATAGAGACTCTTTGGCTGGAACTAGGAAAAGGCAAAGCACAAAAAATAAAGAGAAGTAGTGATATGTAAAATGGAGCTAAATACAGTTTTCCAGGATTTGTAAACGCCGCTAAATCCAGGCAGGGCATTTTATCCCTAAGAACAAGGACAGCAGTTGTTTTTTTGGAGGATGAGATATTCTGTTGCCTGTCTGCAGCACAGGTCTCTGCTGCTGTGTCTCTCCTGCTGCCCCTAGAAAGGGAGCACAAAGGCTCCTACTTAGTAGATATGGTCAAGAATTTCTCCAAAGCATCAGATGTCAAATCAGCCAACATTTTCAATCTCTTCTCTCAGCCTGAGTTACTTTTCCTTCATGTTCTTTTCACTGTTCCTCTCCTTCTAAATCCTCCCCCTCCTTCTCACTGATCAAACCCTTTCTCTCATGGCAAACATCATTACTTTAGCAGGTGAGATGAAAGATGCCTCAGTCTACCTCAATCCCAGTGCAGACAGAAAACCAGGAGAGAAGGACAAAGAACAGCAAATAAGGAGGTTTGCAGAATGCCAACACAGCAATGACAGTGAGAAATACAAGACAAAGCAGTTAACCACACAAGGAAATAAATGCTCCTGTGGGAAAAATCATACACTAATGCCTATTAGCTTAATGGCCCTGTGGTTTAGGCAGAGGGCTTGGAGACAGGGGGTCTGGGCTCTGTGTGCTGCAGCCTGGCTGTCACTTGGGAGGCTGGATCCTCGCTCTGCCCTTGGTCATTTTGCTTTCAGCTTTGCCACTTTCCAGTGTAAAACAGAACCCAGTTTCTCATGGGGCTGTCGGACACTGGCAGAGGCCAGGAGCACTGGAGGAACCTCAGCTGCTGGATGAAGGATTTCACCAGATGTGTGCATACGCTTGTGCAAGGGACAGGTTTGTCCCCATGTATGGTTCCTCATCTCATTCTCTGTCCAGAAGTTGGAGATGAGTGAAGGTCTCCAGCACTTGTCTTCAGAGACTTCACACAGTGTGCCCAGTCCAAACCCCAGGCGCTCTGGTGTTTTTTTATTGGTTGTTGGGACTTTGGGGGCTGAACCTCAGAGCAAAAAGGTCAAGGCAAAAAACCCCACATTGAATGGAAACAAATGGCAGAGCCAGCCCAACAGAGAGCAGGAGATAATCAGCAGTACCAGTTTACTAGGAAGGTTTATGAGGGAAGGAGAGCAAAGATTCCCTTGGAGAAAAGATAAAGAAGCAGATTATGATATACTTTACTTCATAGTGCTTCCTGAAATGGAGCTGAGGGCATTGTTTTCTGCTTTAATATATTGTGTTAAACATTAAAGGAATGAAGGCAGGGAGTCTGAGTAGCAATGAGTTAATCTGAAAAGCAGACATATTTTAGGCTGGGGAGTAGAGGAAAGAAGAGGAACTTTATTGGTTATTATTAGACTTTTCAGCTCACAATGGACAAGTCAATATTTTTTCTTTTGACTGCTGCTGTTTCCTCCTTTGATTGTTAAATCCCCTCTCTGCCTAGAAGTACCCTGCTTTGAACAGAGTCTGCTTGTATTTAGCAAATGGCCTGAGAACGCTGAGCATTGAGTCCATGGGGCACATGACTCAGTCTGAGCACTGCAGAAGCAAGATTTGGGGAGGTATTGGGTTAATAAGAGATAATACCCCTGATCTAGATCTCAGCATGAGGATTTGGGGCAGGCATGTATCAGCTCCCAGCATCTTTTTGTTGTGGGAAGAATGGCCTTAGAGAGGATAAATAGTGGGATAAAATTCTGTGTTATGGGTTATGAATATTCTGGACAAGAAATTTTAAAGAAAAGTGGTTGAATGTAGGTCCTACTACTAGTAAGTTGAGGTATGAGACCTTTCTCACTCTTTAGCCTTCTAAGACTGCCAGGAGTTGACACAAAAAATAGTTGTTGGACAGTGAATAGATGGTGATGCTTAAACACCCCAGGGGGAAGAGAGGTCTCTAATGATGATGATGTTGCCAAATACTGCAAAAGGTTTCATCAAGACAAATATTACAATTAACTGTTGTTAACTACTGCTCCTTACATTTCTTAAGAAGAAAGGACAAGGTTCCCTATACCTGGAAACTTCTACGGGCATGGGGATGAATTTTGATTAGGTATTTAAAAAGAAGGTGAAACATTACATGTTTCCTCTTATGACCATGCCATGTCAGATTTACTGCCTTGCAGCGGCTGGCAAGAAACTTATTAGGAACTAATACTGCTATCTCAGAGCTGGGATATTAATTTTTAATCAATTACTTCTTTGTGATGATGATAAAAGTGGAATATCAAAGATGGGTGAATAGTGTAGCACATGCTCTTGCTGTTCTGGAAGCACATGCTAAGCCCCCAGCTGTTTTTAAGGCTTTCCTTTCCCAGCTGGCCAAAATAAGGTGTGCCAGCCTTCTCCTGCATCCTGCTAGCTTGTGAGCATCTCCCAGGCTCTAATGCATTCTTTATCACTGTGCCACCACAGGTGACAGATGGGGAAGCAAGGGCAGGAGGAAGGGTTAAACCTTTTGGTCCCAGCAGGAATGAATCACTGAAAGATGGTTTATGATATTGATGAAAATGAATAGAAATGCCCTGGCAGAGGAAGGACGCAGAATTTGCATCACTCCATGATCTGAAGGGGACTACCAAAGCATGGCACAGGACACTGTGTCTTGGCAGGGAACTGCTCTGTGCAAGTACCACCAGAGATGCACCAGCAGGGGACCCTGGCTCCTGCCATGATTGCTGCACTGGCAGCCCAGTGCCGCTCACTTGTGCATGTCACCAAGATCCAGCTCTTCAGTTTGAGTGTCTTTGGGCTTTCCTGTGAGCTGGGTACCCAAGGCTTTAACCAGCTCCAAACAAATGCTCCCCAAAGACTCTGGTTGGAAAAGCAGCTCTTTCTCCCAGGCTGTCTTCTCTACCTGCAAAACATGTTATTCACTGTAAAGCAAAGCATCAGTTGCCTACACATGGTAAGACTGAAAAGCCAGCATCTGAGGATAAAATAGGAATGGAAAAAAATTTCTCCAGTTGCAGCTGCTAGTGGAGAGCAACATGGAGTCAGGGAGGCTGAGAACCAGCAGGGGAACACCAGCCCTCAGGCCCTCTCTGGGTAAGGTTCTGGTAAACCATGCTTGCCACAATTGCCTTGCTTTTCAATATTCCACCCAAGGAAATGGCCCCTCTATGCCCCCAGCCCCTAAAGCTGCAATAATTTGGCCACTAATGTGAATCATGAATGCAAAGATTCACATTAGTGGCCAAATTATTGCAGCAAATTAACACAGCAAAGCTGTGGTTCTCCTTAGAAACTTCATGAAGCAGTTTTGAAGCAACAAACTTTGGCTTTCAAAGAGCAGGTGCAATCAGAGCTTCTGGTGGTGGGAGGATGTCCATGTGCATGCATACATGCACAGATGTTATTTACAAACAAATTAGGGCTTCTTTTCCAAAAGGACTTAGCTCCTGATTTTGGTGTGTTTGGCTTTGTAAACCTCACAAACCTTTCTAAGGTAGCAAATTCCCCCCAAAAGCTTTCAATCCCCCTTAATCTGACTTTGTTATCTCAGCTGCATAACAGCTCAGTGCAGCATGGGCTGAGGGACATGGTTTTCAGCCTTCTCTGAAAAACACAGGAAAAAAGAGCTCATTGCAGCTGACAGATACTGATATTTTGTGAGTGTGCGTGTGCATCCATGTACATTTCAGCCTCAGAAAACATAGATCTGCCACCTGCTTGGAAGCCTGCTTTGAAGCCTCAATAGCAAAGCAAGCAACAATGGGAAATGTGAAACAAATTTTTCCCTTTTTTCTCTTTTGGCCTTTCTGATTCATAAAGAAATTCCCCAGTGAACACTCTTGAATTTGTAGAAGCTTAACAAGGAAAGGACAAGTTAGAAGTAATGCAGTGAGTTGCTGTTGGGAGCTTGTTTCTATTCCTGATGGTTCTTTGCAGTACCCTGGATTGCATGAACACAGTGTGTTTCACACAGGCTCACATTGCAGTCTTTCTCCCTCAAAGGCAAGTGTTGGAGCTCAAAGAAATCACAAATCCAGCTCTGCTCCCATATTGCAGATGTGCCTTCAAGGGTCACAGATGGAGGAGAAGGTTACAGGTAAGTATGCTGTCAGCCCCTGCTTCCACTGGGCTCAGAGTGAGCACTAACCCAGGCTATGGCTCCTTGCCTGTTACGCAAAGCAAATATCCGTGCATCCTAAATTCTGTGCAGTCACAGACTCCAGCTTCAAAAACTCCTAATGGGGCTTGTGATTTAGCACAGGCTAAAGGTCACAGCTGGGGAAAAGTCCTCTGGGAAGGGTCCACCAGATTTGGTTCCACCTGAAAAGGGACTCTCCAGGAAGAAGAAGCAACTTGTCACTTTCTGCTTTCAAGAAACACAGAGATGGAAAAGGCTTCCCTGTTCTCATCAGTCTTACGTCTTCACTTGACTGCTAGGTGCTTGTTGAGGGACTTAAGCAACAGTGTGGACCACCTGGCTCCAGTGGGAGCTGGATTTGACTGCTCTGACTTAGTTGAGTTAGAATTTTTCTTCTAGAAACTATCAGAGGGCATCATCCATTACTGTCATGTTTGGGTTTGGATCGATAAGCATCATCTCTGCCCCCAGGGACAAAGCTGTCACTGGTCAGCCTAGACCAGGAGAGAAAAGAAATCTTCTGTGATTTCAGAGAAAGGAATACTTACTGTCTGGAAACTAAGTGTGCTAGGCTCTTCAAAAAGTAGCAAAGTAGCTTTTTTTACTGATCCATCTTTCTCTAAAGGATAAAAATCAATTCAAGAACAAGAAAGAGGGAAAATAGAACTAGACTTATAAGCAAAAGGAGTCTATTGTGTAGCAAGACTGAACCCATCCTCAGGTTTACATTTCCCTGCTCACCTTGGGGCAAAATTCAATCCTGAGGTTTGCCTTCTCCTCTGTACTGAACAGAGTGATTATGTTCATCCTATTCAGATTTCAGACTCAATTTTCCTTTTTCAAAGGCCTGTGCTGTTATTTTCTATCCATCCATTCTACAAGTTAGAAAACATACATTTTAGAGGCTGACTTGGTTTGCTCTGTTTGCTCTTTCCCTTGGGGAATAATAGATGTCATGCTGTTCAGAAAAATGAAAAGGAAAAAACCCTTTCCAAGCACCAAAGGGTGTGGGGAGAAAACCCTATTAAAAATCTGCATTCTAAATACTGTTATCTAAAGCTGATAAAGAGGGTCACAGACTTATTTTCCTCTTCAGGCTCAACCTTCCTTTAACCAATACAAAAATTTCTTGTAGCTCCTGTCTCTCCAGGGAGTTTGACCAGCATTATCTCAAGCTGTGCTTTCCTCACTATTAATAGGTAACAATTGTGTAAGCTGTGACTCTTTGTTAATATTCTAACAAAACAGATTTTCCAAACAACCACAACTCTTTTGTCCCTTTCAGTCCTGTCTGATACCTCATTGTAGGTGCCAGTGAAAGGCAAATAGACATCTGTGGAATCTAAAGAGGAGATCTGGCAATTTTACAGTCCCCTACTGCCTGCCTCTATAACCTGACAATAAAATTGGATTTTTGGTATCTCTTTAACACTCCAAAAAGTAAACCCCTTTCATAACATGTATCATTTTCCAAGGTAATTTGAAGAGAATACCTTTCACTTTCAAATTGCCCTTTGGCAGCTTTGAAACCACTGTTGTTTTGTGAAAGCTCTTGGCATTTAAAACTGCTTTGTAAGGAGGAGGAGGAATAATAACAAAAAAAAAAGTTCCCAACCCTGGCTACTTCACGTTCGTTCTGCTCTGTCCAGAGCTTTTCAAGTGAATGGGAACACGCCGACAAATGCATTCTGAAGAAAATCTCATTTCGACCCTAAATGGTTCTTCACAATTTCCAATTCCCGCTGTTGCCGTTTTTGCAGGAGTTGATGGCTGCCATTGTTATCAGAGCTGACAGGCCCTGGGTAGGTTGCACAATCAGCGCAACCTGCTCGAGCCTTTCATTATTCCCAAGTGGCAGGTTCTCATGATATCTCTCTTTTATAGGCATTGCTCATTTCTATTTTGCATTTGACAGGGCTGCCCCACTCGCTTGCTGCTGGGGTGCCCAGATAAAATGGCTCCTCTGAAGTTAAAGGAACAAAGCTCTCACATGTGCCCAAAGTGGTTGGCAGCTCCTGTCCTTCCAGCACATTCCAGATCAGAGGCTGTTTGTGCAAATTAGCAGTTGGGTAATTGCCCAGCATGTGGGTCCATTCTGCTCAGCTCTGGTGTTCCAGCAGTGCTTTGCAGACATGCAAGTGTCCTCTAAAAGCAAATCCAAATCAAAGGTTTGGGGAGCTTTTGTGTTTACGAAAATAAAGAGGACAGTGTTTTTGTTGAGCTGTTTTTTCCCCTAAAAGTCTCTCTTTATCTCAGCTGGAAGAACCTGAAAGTGTGCTGAAACATTCCCCAAATGACCAAACTGGCTGTCAGACTGTGAAACAGACAAGTGGGAAAAGGGTGACCAGTTCCCCAGAAGCATGAAGGAGCTGAATGGAAGATAAAGCTCCCAGCAGCCAAGAGCTGTCTGCCTGCATGAGCACAATTCAAGCAACCTTAAAGGGTGCTATCCCTCTCCCTTGCACATTTTCTAATCTGTAAAACTCCAGCTAGCGGTTCTGCTCAAGCCTGTACAGGGCCTGGGATTGCATGAGTTTGTTGTGTGACAGAGACAGCACTAAAGGGCAAAAAAAAAAAAAAAAAAAAAAAAAGACCTTTTGACTACACCTTGATAAACCTAATCTTTCAGAATTTTACTCTGTAAGATTTGCATAATGTCAAATAGGTGATTCCTGGTGGATCTGATCAGAGATCCTCCTTTATTATCCCAAGGGCTTTGTGTTTGTCCCTACCAGATTCTCATAGAATTCTTATCTTACCTTTGCCTTTAGCCCCAGCTGTGCTTTCAGCCTGATTTTGATTTTTTTTTGTTTTTAATTTTTTTATTTTAAATTATTTAGCCTGAAATTTAACTTTGAAGTTGTCCTTTATGAAGCTAACTCTCTGTGAGGAGACCACTGTGGCTGCCAGCTGTGTCTGTCCTGCTCAGAAGTGCAGGATCTGATCTGCAGTGGGCTTCTCCCCACTGCTGGACCTCGGGTCAGTTCTCTGAAGGTGGGAGCCACCAAGTGGTGTGTGGGACCAGCTGTATAAATATAGTTCTGCAGCTGTTCTGTGTTTGCACTTGCACAATTTAGAGGGAATGTGAGGAAGAGGGATCTCGTCTTCTGCACCAGCTCTGGCTTCTCTAGATTTAGTTAAGTTTAACCCAGCCTCCGGTAAGTGTTGTAAGTTGAAATCCCTAGGAAATCACATTTCTCCATAGGAGAGTGCCCAGTGAGAGATGTGGGTGGTTGCAGCAGTCAGTGAACACCACAGGGATGCAAGGAAAATGGGGCACAGACCCACAAAAACTACTGTAGCAGAAAAAGCAAAAGAAATATGTCCCCCATCTTCTGGCCTTACATCATGAAGGCGGCCAAAAACCAAGGCTTTTATGGTGTGAGCCTTCTTTCTTGTTTCTGGTGCTTGGAAACACTGTCATAAAAAAAAGATGTACTGCTAAATAGATCTTAAAAGAAAAAGGAAAAATCAGCCTTGCAGGTAAATAAAAAAAAAATATTATGAACATATAAATTAGTGAGCATATATTGACAGATAAGTAACTCTACAGCCCCTAGTAACATAATCACCATAAATATTTGAGATAAAATCGGCAGTCAGGGATAATATATTTTCTTATTAGCTCAAGAGCCATATCTAGAAAAAGATTAAATACTGAAGGAACTGGTGGGCACAACAGACTTTCTTTGGGCCTAAAGCACAAGCAGCCAACTTCCAGGTAAATTAATGCTGGGGACAATTGTCATACTTTGATTTAATTACACTCATCAGTGAAACAATTAGAGCAAAAAGGGTTGCTAAAATTTCAGAAACAGGTGGGAACATTCAGGTTTGATTTCCCAAGTCAAGCATTCCTGATGATACTGAGTCAGGCATTCAAACCTTTCCTTTCTCTTTCTCTTCCTGGTCTTACCTTTGCTGCACAGACAGCACTGTCTGTGAAAAGGCACTGGAACAGGATCAGAAAACAGAGGGAATTAATGAAAAAAGAATTAAGCTTTTTTTTTTCTTTTAGGTCAAGGACAGCTGTAGAGATAGAAGGAAAAGACAGTCCTTGCAAAAAATCTCAACCCCCACTGCTTCCAGAACTACTGCTATGAACAGCTGATGTCTATTTGGCTCAGCTGGACCTGGCATCACTAGAAATTAGCAGGTAGTGGGAAAGGGTTGTCTGGCCACTGTCAATGCATGGACGCACAGTGTTGTGGCATGCTGTCCAAAGGCTCTTTGTCATGTGAGCTGGAACTTAAGCTCTGCCCTAGAGAGAGCCTGAAGACGGGGACTTTTAATGATGGATGGTAGAGAAATAGATACATTTGGTATGTGTGGGTAGGGTTTATGATAGACTGTTACTATTTGCTTCCTCAGAGTTGAATAATGCCCCCCTCATGCAATCCTGAGACACTCAATTTTAATAAATGGTTTTGATATCACTCATATGCTATGAGGATAAAGGGCTCTTACCATATTGCAGCAGCTTTGATAAACCAGATCTTGCTCTCCTGCTAAAACTCAGAAGAAAACACATTCCTGATGAAGGAAGACATTGGATAAGTTTCCTTCTTAAGTACCAATGAAAAATCCAGCATGGGAGGGGTTCACACTATTTCTCACCTGGCAGGAAGGCATGTGGGCAGCAGCAGCAGCCACAGACTCAGGGTCTATAAACAAACCAGGTGAGCAGACAGCTCTACACCTGTATCCTCCGCCTGGTTCTCATCTCTGGAAATTCTTGCTTGTAAATTTCCAAGGGACATGCTGGAGTCTCATAGCCTGACAGAAAACTGGTAGAGAGTGCTAGTTGCAGCCTCCAGCTACCCAGGGCACTCTACTCACATCCATGTTCCCTACAGTTTCTGCTGGGAGGCAGCATCAGTGATGAATTTCACACTGTTCACCATCACAGAACAAAGTGACAGCTCCTTATTTGATGCATAAATTATCCTCTTTCATGATGTTGGATGCTTAAATACGCTGTTCAAAGCTGCGTTCTTCTTTGTTTTAAGAGGTTTCACTATTTTTAATGTGACAGAGAAGCTTATTCAGAGGATAAATCTCTTGTTTAGAGGATAAATCCCTGCAATGCACAGTTATCTGGAAATGAGAGAAAATATTTTTTCATGGCCATTCATCCAAAAATTCCCAAAGGCTATGGACACACATCCAATGTGGTTCCAGTCCATGCACCATGAGTAAAACACAGTGGCCAGAAATCTATCGCTTTCATGGACATTTCACAGCAGCCACAGCTATTGTTTGCCCTATAACTTTTGGGGAAAGGAAAACCTCTGTGCTTTGTGCTTTTGACCTAGCCCAGTTTTTATCTTTAATTCATTTGTTGTGCTGTTGAGATGAGGAAAGTCTTCCATGTCAGAATTTAGTTCTTGTTTCACTGAAGCCTTCTGCTCTGTGGGAAGCATTATTTAGATGAGTGACCAAAGGTGATTCAATGGCAGGCATTTATCAGCTGTTAGGGGTAAGGACTTGAACAAGCTGGTGCCGTGTATCCCTCCTCCTGCACGGCTGGTCCCTGCCTCATTCCTGAGGATTTGCTGTCATTTCCACTTGCCTTTGCTGCTTCCTCTCACTGTTAGTGGGACTGATGGGCCGTATATGGAGCCTCTTATCTCTTCCTGCAGTTTAAGCAGTATAAGTTCTAGGCTGAAATCACCATTAAGTGATTTTTTTGAAGGAGTGTAATTTATATTGTGTTAGAGGCAAAGTGCACCATGCCTTGCGGTCTGCCCTCTCCCTGATCCTGATCCAAAATAATTCTTGGTTTGCCATCAAATACCAGAGTTTTAATGGCACTTGTTGAAAAGTGAAGTTTTATTGGATGAAGTAGTTAGGACTACAAAGTAGTTAGAGCTACAAAGTGTCATTCTCAACACTCAGGTTGTCCCTATGAGTCTGTTTGGTTCTTTTCCAAAGCAGACTGGAGTACATTTAAATAATTTCCATCATGATTCTGTGATGTCCTTATAGCTCCCTGGGACTTTACCTTTTTTTATCTACCAATACTGAAAGCTCCTAATACTGGTCATGGCTACACAAGAAATCCTGCCTTTCATGTGCAGATCCAAGTTTGGACAAGGTACATTTGAAATATTTTGGCCTTGAACAGAGCTCTTAAAGCCATATACCCTTGAGCTTGCAGCCAGTCATGCTGACAAAGGGGCTGTACTTTGTGTGAAATCCAAGAGCTGGAACGTTAACAACTCACATGAGTCTAGCCCATATCCTGCCTGATTTGATATTTTGGGGAATGTCTGAATGAGAAGTGACTTCTAAGCTTCCTTCAGATACTTTTAGACCAACCCAAGAGGTGTTTTTGGAAGATGCTAAATAGCACACATTAGCAGTACTACTGTGTCAGTAGATTACAAATATTAGCCCTTTGTAGTTAGTATCTTCAAAGTGACAACAAATGAGCCAGATTGGCACATCTATAAGTCATTTGCATTTTGTGTTATTTTTGTACAATTATGTGTTTGAAGAGAGAATTATTTTTTTCTTCTTTTATTTTTTTACCCTCCCCTTCCAAAACTCCCTTAATTACTTTCAGTTCAGGTTGACTTACCATCTTATTCTAGGTAATGAAAGTCAGGTGGGAAATAGTGAAACTTAGTCTAAAGTCAGTCAGTCTGTTAAGTTGAATACAAAATGCACTTGTGGTTAATTCACTCTTGGTAGGGAAAAAGAGATGCTGACAATCCAGTGAACACCTAGAGAAGAAATGAAAAAAAAAATCATTAAAGCAAATAACAACACTGCAGATAGGAGAAGGAACAAACGCAAGGCACACTCTGTCTCTGAAGTGCTGCTGCATTACAGAAACATGGGAAATAGTTCACATGAATTTCAGAAGTTTCTATCTTTTCTTTTTGTTTTCTTGCCTCCTCCCCCAGAAGCTGCATCAGCCCAGATTATATGTGACACAAAGAAATGGTACTGTCATTGCAATTTGCATATTCCTGTGCATGAGGCTAAAGTGAGGTCCCCATGACTAAACCTTTCTAGACTGTGGAGCACCCTTGGAAGGGAGCTTTTGTGGGGGGGATTCAGCTCTATCTCCTCTAGCACAGAGACAGAGCTGGGAGAGGTTGTGATATTTTGGGCTGCTGAGAATAACCTGTGTGTTCTTGTGCTTTCAAGCTCTCTTCTCTACCCAGAGGGCTGTAATTGATTGATAGAGGTCTCGGACAGAGGCTGGAAGCTGCAGCTGGACCTCAGCAGCTTGTCAGGCTGTTCTCACCACCGGCACGTTCCTGCTTTTGGCAGACAATTTTCTAGGATACTCCTGTCTCCCAGCTCCCTGACGAAGCAGCGTGGGCTAGTGGAACTGCAGATTCTGCCTCTTCAACCCTGATCAAGTCAACACCTGTGTGCATGTTCTTCCTAGAGCTGGGACTCACAAGACAACAATTCTAGTGCCATTGTGCCTTTTCTTCTGTGCTTCACTTTCCTCTGCTGTTAGATGAGGGAAAGATTTCCAAACTTGTGCAAGCAGGTAGTTCTGGACCAGCTGCATGTGGAGTGCCACAATGAGGTTAATTGTGCACTGGCTTCCCTAACTTTCTCAACTCCTTAGCTGTAAAGATCTGTCTAAGCAGAGAAATTCTCATTTTCAATTCACAGCCTGAACATTAAAGCTCCAGCAAACCTTCCAAGGTAGGGTGACATATGTAAAGTATTGTAACTGCTGATTTCTCTCTGGCTTGCAGGTGTTGGGTTTGTTTTCGGCTCATTGGCATTAATTGGAATGAATTTTAATGAGTTCATGTGGCTTAGAATTGAGGCAGTTATAACTAATTCCATGTGTACATGCCAGATATATGTGTATGAGAAATCTCATGATCAAATAATTATTTCCTTGCAGGAACAAGAGCTGACAGTGCCAGCAGCTACCTAGTACCAGCCTGGATTATGCAGCCTGAATTAATCTGAGGCCTCAAAACCATCTCCAGTTGCTTCTAATCCCTGGGACCACAGGCAAAGTCCCTCACCATGATACACTTCAGTTTGCCCTCTCTGCAAGGATGTCAGTGCCAGGAGCCACCTTTCAAAAAAATTTTTGAGATCATTTAATGAACAGTGCAATGTGACCAAATACAGCTATAGAACAGTTTAGGTTAGAAGTCCAGTCATTATCCTAACACTGCCAACCATGTCCTTAAGTGCCACACGTAGGCAAAGTAAGTGGAAATCACTCCAGGAAAGGAATGACAGCTTAGCTTTCCATTACTCTCATTTAGTGGCATCTGTGAGAGGCAGAGCATGAATGAAAATTGCACATCTCAGCATCTCTCACAACTGAGGGCTCCATTTACAGTCCTGATAGAACATCCTTTCCTCATATGAAAAGACAAGGGTGGGAAGGTGGCCCTGTGTTAATTTTTCAGGCTTCTTCTGCCCTTTCCTTGTGCTTGATTTTTTTTTTTTTTTCAGATGCAGGGCTTTGTGCTGCTGATGATTAAAATGTCTGTGCAACCTTCCTTGGTGCAGGCATAGAACAAGTCAGTCGGTGTCAGTATGGCTCTGGCTTTCTTCATTGTGCCCATTGTGCCAACAGGGGTCTCTCATGGTCTCACAGGGAAGAAGATGGGTGGCTGCTTGAAATGCCCCATTTGTCTCAGTAGGCAGAAGGTGTGAGAGGCTCCTGGATGGCTACAGCACACACATATTCTTATAGGAGCTCAAAGTTAAACATCGCTTTTAATAAGGATGAGACACTTACATTTACATAAGTGTCAGCCTTAATGGATTTCAAAATGTATAAAACAGCCCAGGGATCACTCCTGTACAATTGGAGAGGCTGGTGAGATGGGCTGAGAGAAGTGCTGCATGTGTCCCTGTCATGGAGGGTAATGCTTGTGATCTTCCCCAGCACCTGCACAGGAACCTTAACAAGCTGTGCACTATAACAGACCACAAATCAGCCCTAAGCTACACAGCCTAACATGACAACAGCCTCCAGCATGCATATTAAAAGAAATACCATGAAATATGGGGCTTAGACAGTTTTCCAAATTAAACTTGCTCAGTATGTCACTGGGAGGCAGTTGGGCACTGCTGACTGTCCCTCCATTCACATGGCTTTAATCAGAGACTGGAGCAGCATGATGTAACCTTTCCTTTTCCTGGGGATAAGCCATGCTGCATTATCTGGGATGCTACCAAGGCTAAGGAGGAGTACAGTTAATGTAGCCCAGCTGCTGTGCAATAATACACTGATCATCAACATGATGTTCTGCTCCAGCCTGATTGTGAGCCTGAGCTTTGAGTGTGATTCAGTCTGAGTGTCCCCTGGGTGGGTTCACTGCTCACTGTATTTTACTTAAGCTTGGGGAGGACTTTCTAAGACATATCTGTTTTCTTGCTGCCCTGACTCTGTGCTGTCTTTTTCCAAACTGGAGGATGTGAGAGCCTGCAGGAAGGCCACGCTGGCTTTGACATGATGAACCAAGACAGGTCTCAGCAGGAATGACATAGCTGAACTCCGTGTTGGTCCCATGGCAATCCAGTATAGGAGTTTCTCTGAGAATATGAGAAAGTGAGTATCCACTGATGGCCAACAGGAAAGGGTCTTAATGAGATGTTTACCTAGTTTATCTTAGGAAAATGTTCTCACAGAGCTGCCACAATCCCTGACTGGACACTGACAGAAACCTGCCTTTTCTCCCCATGGCTACAGCTGCTCTGACCTACCACAACCCTTCTTTGGGGATCTCAGCAGGACTTGCTAATTCTGGCTCACCACTGAGCTAAAGCAGAAATACAGTTACTAAAAGGTTCCAGTAAATCAGGGTGGCCAGGGGGCTTGGATCCAATCCAGCTGTCAGTGTAGACACAGTAAATAATATATTGACTGAACTTGTCCATGTCCCTTTGCAGAGATCAGATCCTGGTTCCTGCTTCACAACTACTAACACTGCTCTGACAGAAGTGACTGATGCCTTTAGATCCCAGAGTCACAGTTCAGCTCATGTGCATGACCTAGCCAATGGACTGCAGCATGGTTTTGCAGAAAACTATTTCATTGCAGTATAGATTTGGTTTCAGACTCTTACATGGGAATGCCAGTGCCTCAGAAAAGCTATTTTGTAGCTGCCTTTATTTTTGTCAAAGGAGCTGCTTGTTTTTTTTGTTTTTTTTTTCATTGGATCTGCTCTGTAACAGCTATGATTATAAATCATATTTGATATAATTTTCCAATGCCTTAAAATTCTGCTAATCTGGCCCTTGGTTTAGCAAGCTTTGATCCCACAACACCCCTAATCCCTTTTCTTGATGTCAGCAGTAGCCCCATTAGAGCTGGAGTCCAAAAGGTTAACTGACTAAACCATAATTATTGACTTTCTTTTCTCTGGTGTGAGCTGGGGACATCCCACGCTAGTGATAAGTGAGTCCTCAGAAAAGAAAGCTGGGTAGCAGGGAGATAGCTTGCTCATTGACCTGGTAGCCCTGTGTGAGGTGATAGATTCCTAGTTCTGTAAATGTTTTCAGGTTCAGCAGCCTGAATACTGCCACAGTATAATCCAGCCCTGTCTAGCTGGCCTGCACACAACTCCATCTTGCAGACAACCTGATTCCTTCTGCAAACCTGGGAGAAACTTTGTGTTGATACCTAGTGGGTCCCTGAGGCAAGACCTGGGAGGACTGTCCAGCTTGGGAGTGCAGGTGGTCACTGTGCTCCTCTAACCCTGGGTGTTTCTCTGGAGCAGCTCTGAAGGAGCACGTGGAGTCGTGGTGTGATTTAGGATGTATGGATTAGGAGCCCAGGCACCATGAGAGGTTTCCCAGAGAGGTTTCCAAAGAGTCAACAACTGGTCCTGGTGCATAGTGCACTGGACTCTGTGATCCTGAAATGAAAGTGTCTTTGTAACCTCTCTTCTTCAGTGACAAGGAGAAATATGGTGTGATGCTACCCTGGGATTTGTCCCCAGCTACTGCAGAGGGAAACAGAGGTAACACCTTAAGCTCTGCAGCCTTTCCATGTGGAAGGGAAAGGCTGCAGAGTGAGGCTTGGAGGCTGCTGGTTGTAGGACAGATGCTGTCTTCCTGCTGTGAAATCTTGGTCAGAAGTGGAAACACACGTGCCTTTTAAAAGAGAGTCTGTAGAGCGGGGAAAAAAAAGGAGCAAAAGAACTCTCTCTGTCTTTCTCTCTCTCTCTTTTTTTTTTTTTTTTCCCTAAGAAGATAAAAACAGCTGTCTCAGCCCAGTAAGGTACATTTGAAATGATTTTGAAAGGCACTGTGGGGAGCTGGACTTCTTCTCTTTAACAAATTTCTGCAACTAAATAAGAAAAAGTAACAAAACCTGAAACAATGGTGAGGAAGTCCAGAGGCTTCTGACAAAGTTTGCTGGTGAAAGACAAGCTTTCCCAGTGACTGAGAGGGTAACTGCTGGCCAGAGCAATCATTCAAGCATCTGAGCAAAGACAGAAGCATATGTGTATATGTGCATGTGTGAATCCCTTGGACAGCTTTGAGTGAGGAAAAAAGCCTCACTGAAAGAGGCAGGAGGCAGTGTAGGAGTCAGCATCATCAAATGCTCCCCCTTCTTTCTTTGAAAAATCACACCAGGCTATGTACTTCCCTCACAGATTAGAATGAAAACAATGGGTTTTCTAGTGAAGCCCACATGTGATGAGGGAGGTATTTTCTATTCATACATGCATATTTTTATACATAAGTACACAGTGATTACATATATAAATATAGTCATATATGTATACGTGTATGTATAAGAAATTTTAGACCAACTATTTAGTGGTTTCTTTTTGATCCTATATTTTCCTGTGCTTCTTTATGCTGTGTTTTATGTTTTTGTTGCTCACTGACACATTTTCTATCTTTTCCCCAAGTCAGAGCCTGTGTGGCCAGGTCCTGTCTTTCTGCAACCAGCCCACTCAGAGCCAGAGGTAAAGAAACCCAGGGCTTTGTGTATTGTGAAAGATTTTCTTATTTTCCTGGATAACTGACATTAAATAGTGATTAGATTAAAACAAACAACTGTGCACTCCTATACCAAACTACTGAGACTGGACCTGAGAAATGGAGGAGATTGCTGGTGTGGGGCTGTAGTAATCATAGCTTGGAATGATGGAGCACCCTTCAGGCAGAGGAAATAGACCCCCAGCTTGCTGCGTGTTTTATTGTTCTGATCCTGTGGCGCTGTGTTGATTTACCACAGCAGAAGCTGTGTTTTCAGACGGTGTTAGCAAAATCAATTTCCCCGCTCTGGAGCGCGGGCTGGTGCAGCTGAGCACAGCAGGGGCTCCATGCCCTGGCAGCAGGAGGATGCTCAGGACAGCGTGGCAGAGATGGAGGAGGCAAACACATGAGGGTGGTGGAACTCGGGATGTAACCAGGCAAGTAGGAAACCTCTGCAGTGGTTCTGGGGATGGCCATTCCCCCGGCTCCTTGCCCACCTGATGAAGATCAAAAGCTGCCTTCTACATGCTGCTGTCCCTCAAAACAGCCTGCTCTGACAGGCTTCTTGTGGGGAGCACATTACAACCTTTTGGACATGACCTTTGGAGCTCTATGTTGTAATGGGGGTTTCTTGCTGATAAACAAATTCAAAGACATTCAAGATGAAGGGTCCCCAGCTCCTGTCTCGTGAGGTAATAGCAGGAAAGTCATCAGAAACCAAGGTGATTGGAGGAAGCTGGGAGTGGGTAATCTGAATAAATAAGAAATTCTGTGAGCAATGAAGTGATTGAAATGTTCTCGATCATCTCTTTCCCCCTTTCTTATAACACTGCAATCTGAGCAGACTTTCAAATATCTCCTTCCACACAATATTGCTATGGGGCAAGGAAAAATTCAGCATATTACTTGAAGCATTAACAAGTGTGGAGAGAGAGCTTTCCTGAGATGGGACCAGTGGAGTTTGCAAGTTAGCTGAAAGCACAATGAAAAATGCACCACTTAGGGAATGTATAAATAATTCCATACATTATTCTATAGCACATCAAAACACAGAGCCAGCCTCACACGCTTCAGCAGTTTTTGCTTCTGAGTGTTTTAAATGAGCTTGAAACCCTCTCAGATGCTTTTCTTCATAGGTGAATGGCTATCCAATGTACCAAAAGCAAAAATGTAATTAAACTTTAAACTCTTAAAATGCCAAGTACCACTGGGATAACACAGGGGTAAAACACAGTAATTGTTTATATTTACGTCTAGTTACCATTTCTTTTCAGGTGTCTGCCAGAACTGCTACTTGGGAAAGGCAAAAAATGTAACAATCAGTATGTCTTTGTAAAGTCAGAACTTCAAAGTCTTCATTGACTTTCAATGTGGTGTGATCTCATTACGTGCCTGCTGAGAACAGTGTTCTGCTTGATGTTGGTAATGCAGGGGGGCTTCTTTCCCAGATATTTCAAAGTCCTCCCCTTTCTCTAAAGCCCTGGTAGCACTGCATCCCATCTCAGAGCATCTGAGCATGCTGTGTGCCAGGCCTTGAGACTGCACTTTTGAAAGAGAAGAATGAGTCTCTGCCCTCTTTCTCTCAAGTCCTTTCCCAATTTCCCATGGCCATGGCCTCTTCAGAGGCATTGGAAACTCCCGTGTCCTGGTGTAAGGATAACATCTCTGGTCTATGTTGTCTGCTTAGTAGGAAGTAAGGAATAAAGTTGTTACAGGAATAAGGACAAAGGACAAGGTTTATATTACACAACAAGGATTTTTTTGCTGCCAGGTCACATGACAAATCATGTTTAAAGCGTTACAATCAAGTGTGAGGCCCTGTGTCTCAAGTGTTATGATATAGATGCACATACAAGACCCAAATAATCCTAGTAAAATTTAAGGGACTTGTTTGAATTTATGAACTGACTTTGACAATATTCTCAAATCTCTGCTCAGTTTGAGAAGAGATGTTTGTTACATTTCCAGTTCTGATTTTAATATGTTAACTGTAAAAAAAGATGCAGGAGAGAAAAGCAAATATGAACTAAAGCCTACATTTCTTGAGCATTGGCTTAAGAGAAGGTAGAAAATTTTTTGTTATTTGAAGGAGTTACTGTGTGTGTAACTGGCAGAGGCTGTGCAGGGACTTTGAGGAGGGAATTTTTCTCTTTTTATTTCTTTCCTACTGCAAAATGGACTTTACCAATAAGCCTTGGTTTCTAACCAGAGGTGTAATGCACACAATGCCTTTTCAACTTGGCCCCAGCCTGCTTTTGAGCAAATGTGAGTGAGTCTAATTTTCATACTAATGGGTGTGTTGAGCTTTTAAGACTTTCAATAGAAAACTGTGATAAACCATCTTAGTAGTAATTCTCAGTCTGTGTTTTGCCAGGCTGCTCCAGGTTACTGACAGGTCAGGTGGTCCTACGAGCTCCCAAAAGATCTGTCTTTGCAGAGCAAGTTCTGCTAATGCTCAGATATTTCACATTGAATACATTGCAGACTGCCACAGGATTGTATCTTTCTTTGTTTAGAGGCAGTGAAAAGCTTGTATAACAATCCAATTTAAAGATCAGACTTGCAGTGCATTTCTGCAAAAAAGATTTCTGGAGTGATCAAAAAACTGGAAAAGGTTTTTGGAAAGTTTCTGAATTTCTGCAGAGGTTTGATTAGCTCTCAAGGTGGAAGATCCCCTTCTGTGTATATACATTCCCTCCCCTCAATGTTTACTCTAGATCACCTCAAAGAGCTGATCACCTGGCCAAGGAAATTAAACCAAAAATAATCCTCTGGCTCCCACCCCCCTTTATAAAATCGCTTGTGGTAAAGTCTTGCAGTGGAATCAGCACTATAATGATTGTAAGAGATAATTCCAAAGAGTTTTGTGTGGGTTTTTATTTGTTTGTTTGTGGTATTTCTTTGGTTTAGTTGCTGGTGTTTTGTTTTGTTTGCTTGTTTTGTTTGTTCATTTTGCAGTTAGTGGAGCTCATTTAGCCACCCAGACTGCAGACATCTACATCAGCCTATTTGTCCTCCCTTAGCAGTGAGATGGTAAGAGGTACTTCCAAGGGGTCATTCATGCTTTAGAGAGTGCTGCTGGTGGGAGGGATTAAACCAGCTCTGTTCCCTCAGGACCTTCTGTATGAAATATAAATGATAAATCCACAAGGCTTTTAGCTGTGTGGTCTGGGGACCTTAGTTTAAATTTGGTAGCAGTTTGCCTCTAGACAAAGTCTGCACACACTGCAGAGGCTGGAGAATATATATCAGTAGTCCCTTGGCTTGATCATAGCAAACTTGTGGCAATTACTATTTCTAGGTGTAATCTCAGTGTATCGATGGGGAATGGGAAGCCAATTGCTTTGGAAACCTTAGTTGAATGCTGTGGCCCAGTCTTTAATTTCCAGCTTGTCTAGATAGAGATGAAAGACCCGTGTGCAAGAACAGGCTCATTCAGTCTGTGAACACTGTGCAGCGGGGCAGCCAAAAAGTCAGCTGAAAACCAACCTGCAGAAAGGTGGTCAGACAGGCCAGAGAGAATTCTTTCCTTTGAACACCAGGGAGTCTGCAGGCTTCCCATCCAGTGCTGTTTGCTATTAACAGCCAGACAGAAGAATCTCTGCCCTCTCTCCAGGCTGGGGGATGTTGATGGATGGGTGCAAGGAGCTTGGTTTGGGGTGAGGTGAAAGGTGAGCAATGTGAACATGTCCACCAGGCTTGTTCCTGCCAGCTGCTCTGAGCCAGGCAAAGTGATATAATCACAGAGAAGGCAAACCAGGCCAATCTGAGGAGTCATGGGTTTACCCAGCTCTGTGCATCTTAATGCCTGTTTCTACTTTTTTCTCTAGGGTTATGGATGAAGCAAAGGCAGAACCTCTTCTCTAAAGCCAGAACCAAAAATGAGCTAAGGTGTGAATGCCTCAGCATGCTCTCTTGGCTTTCCCAAAGGATCACATCTCCAGGGATGTAATAAATGTCTTTTCTTTTTCTTTGTTTCTTTCAGCTCTTCTGTGACTTTCTACTGGAATTCACTTCCCCTGTCTCTTTTCAAATTTTTCAATCCTTCTTCTCTTGCCCTTCTATTGGCTTTCTCAGGCTTTCTTTACCAACTATACACTTCAACCATTCTTGTCCCTTTCTTTGAATACCTGCTTTCTCCTCTCATCCCCACAACTTCTTTTTTCTATCTTCAGTTCAGTCTGTTGGAAATCCTTTTTCACTTTGCCCATGTCCTGGTCAGCCTTAAGCCTGCCTATATAGTTTTATTCACCTCACAGATGATGACTCTTCCTCATTTCTCTTTAATTTTAGGATTTCTCTCCTGCACTTTTGGATTCTGTCAAATTCTGAGTTCATCTTTCCTATATTGCTTTATTGCAGGGAGGTTTTGTAGATTCTTTATTGATCAGCTTAGCCTTATCTTCTCAACTTCTCTGTTATAGGGGCTAAATATATTCTGTGTGTAATGTGGGTTGGGTTTTGTATTACAATGCTGCTAAAATGCTGCAGCCATCTCAGGCTCAATAAAGGTATACAGCATTATACTGTATTATGGCTTTACAATATAATCGTGTTACCCAGCAGAAAGGCTGCAAAAATATAAGATTATACTTCTTCCTACTAGGTGGTGAATTGTGATTAGAGAACCCCACAGAAAAACTGGGTTGCTCCATTTAGTCCTGGTCTCAATTCATCAGCCTGAGAGTTAATCGCTTGCCTGCAGCCACGGCAGACTGAAATAGCACCATTTGTTCTGGCAAGTGGGCAGAGAGGACAAGGCTAACCTGCTGAGCTTCTCTCTGCCAACTGGCTGCTGTTTGGAGACGTGGCCTGAAGTGAAGATTTGCTTGTCTGTGCTTTGAATCTAATTGTGTTTGTTGACCTTCTGACTTCTTCTGTTGTGAATCAGTTCTAAACCTGGAAGCAAAGTGCTATTTTAGTATTCAGGCAAAAAGGGCTGCTTAGGTCCTACCTGTGTCTTTGTGTGTCTGGGAGTAATGATGAATGCTTTATTTTCATGAAATCAAGAATGAGAATTAGCTCAAGAGGGGCATGAAATGCTTTTAGAAACATATCTTGAAGTAGATAGCATGGTATTTGGCTCTTAATTAGTTTTTGATCAGGTTTCTGTAATGCAAGGCAGCAAAGATCGATGTTTCAGGATTGTTAACATGATAGTTTATTTCATGAGGTGAAAAGGGGAGTATCCCACTTTCTCTGTTTCTCCAGCACCTTACATTCATTGCTGTGTAGTCTTTTATTCTATTATATAGAAGGGTTACTCACCCGGCTTCTAAGTATCATCCTGGTTACATCAGAAACCCGCCAAGCGACAAATGTTAAAAGATGGTATCTGGATACCCAACTTCCCAGTAGCTTTTGTGCTTTCTTTTACACTCCAAAGTCTTTTAATCAGGGATGAAACCCTGAGTTGTGCCTCTCTGTTTCTCTGTGGTTTGCTTACTATTAGGTTTGAGTGAAGTAACAATAGAACAGAGCTATGCCATGCTGTTAAAATTCAGTGTAACCCTTTCAGTTTAATACTGAACTTTTATGGGGGTAAATGGAAAAAGGTTCAGACACTTGATCTGCATCACATTTATACCTTCTCTTTCTATATCCTGGAAATACTGTCTTTGTTCTGCTTTTCATCACACATGAATTTGGTACACTTCAAGCTGTCTGTTCTATATTTTCAAACCATTGCTAGTAAGAAATTATCTTATAGTACGTTCTGTTTCAGTGAACTATGTTTCAGAGACAGATAAAGAACTCCTGACTGTCAGTTGAAGAGATACTAATGTACAAATGTGAATAAATACATGAATACATATAGGTAAGTACATATAGGCACATATATGCAAAATCAGAATTCCGATTTTCAATTCCTAATAGTATTGCTCTAATGAATACTGCTTCTGCCACACAGTTAAAAGCACAGTGGTTATTTCTGCAATTTTCCCCCCTCCCTGATTTTTTTTAATTCTTGTTTTCTAATTGGTCTTAGTAGTTCTAGTTTGTTTCTCGTAAACAGTTTCATTTTTTTCTTAGGACAGCCCCTCTAATTTTTTCCAATAGTGCAGCAGGAGATAACAGAAAACTAGCTATTCTCAGTTGGAATTTGATTTCTTGCAATGTTGTGGACAGAACAGTAATTTAACAACACTTGCTGGCTCAGAAAACTAAAAACAAAGTACCAGGACAACGGGTCCATGCAGTGCCTGAACACAGCATTAAGGTACTTTTCTTCAAGACAATGGCTTCCAGGAGGTGAGAGTGCAATACCTGTTTTTGCTGATGATGAATGTAGGCACCAAATGATTAATTGACTTCCCAAAGACACAGGAGGAAGAGTCACAAACTAAACTTAGGTCCCTTAGCTGCTGAACCTTTATCAATAAGATCAAATTCCTATCAATAACTCATGTATTCTATATTCAGATTTAACAGGTCCTCTCATTTCTGTTTGTGTGTTCATCTGATACTGCTGGCTATGATCTTTTGACAACAGTAAAGAGGAGGAATGTCAACTTCTAAAGGTCCTACCTGTTCAGGAATTTTGTTGTTTGGCATTACAGAAATAGGAATCAGCTACTTTTAGCCAAATGCTTTTCCTCCAAAATGAAAATGATATCTGTTGTCCATGGCTTTGGGCTTACATATTCTGTTAATTTGTTCAAATGGAATATTTTAGAGGATGGCAGCAGGATGAGAAAAATCTTGTTGAGATAGTTGGAGCCTAGTTGTTTAGACAGTCAAGTTTTTTGTAAGATATTAATAGATCAAGTAGTTATAAAAAGCTTGGGAAAACATTTAAAAAAGACATTGCGACCTTAATGATCCTAAAATCATATGCTGTTAATGTAGGTTAATTTTTAACAAGTGCATGAAGAACCTTCATATATATCTAAAAATATAATGAACTAGTGCTTTATGGAAACTACTTGGTCTAAGTTCTGAAAGGGCATGTGTAAGAAGTGGTTCTTTGGGTTTTTCTTAGTATTAGATTTCTTTAATAACAACAGCTCATCTGCTAGGGTAAGTATTCTGTGAATATGAAAAGACTAACAAGGTGCTTGCAAGATTTTTGTATTATCAGATTATAATTTTTAAAATATGATCTATTTTTAAAGTAAAGGTCATTAAGAAGGCTCATCAGTTTGGGACTGGGACTTTCTACAATGAACTGACAGAATCAAAGCTAACCAAAATAACAAGTGTTAATTAAGTTCTGACTAATGTCATGCAGTATGATTGTTGCAACTCTATTTTATTCTCTCCTCATTTTTTCCCTCATTCAAGCCCAGACATTGAGCATATTGGGTGCTCCTTCCTCACAAGTCCCAGCTAGAGTCAGGCCGTAAGTTAATCTATTTTATGTGAAAAAGGCACAAAGACATGAAACCATTTGACAGAGATCTAAAAAACAAAGTGGAGAAGTGAACAGCTCTGCCCACAAATCTCAGTCCCCCAAGCAGAATACAGAACATGGATGTTTGGGTAGTGTTTTTATACTGCTTCAAATTTGGAGCTATTCCATTCACTGAACACTGTAAGCTTTCAGGGGTGCTGGTTTCAGGTTCTAAAGACCGTGTGCCCTTCATTAGTCTAAGCTGCAATTCATCACTGTCTTACTAGAAAACAAACAAACCCAAACTGTGTGGTGAACTGACAGTCCGGATCATTTCCCTTTTTTTGCTAGTTTTCCTTTTCATATCACAAATTACCAGCATTCACAGATGATGCTGAGACTTCTGATACTGGTCTGCTGGAAAGATGTTTGCTTTCTCCCACTTTCTTTGTAAGAAAGTGGCAGTGCATGAACAAGGTGTGCTTGGTCTCAAGCCACGAAGATCAGGTGCAGGTGGAAGCAGTGCCAGACCTACCATGGCTCAACAAGTGGCCACTGCCCAGCTGATCTGCAGCACAGGGCTCTGAGTCCCGAGCTCAGTACAGTTCCAAGCCATCCTGCTGGTTGGTTATTAACACTTTTAGCTGTGCCCCTGGAAGAAGCTCACAAACAGGCCCATGACCATGGAAGGTGATGGGAGGAGAGACAGTAATGCATGGAGGGGCTGTAACACAGTCTCAGGTAATCCACTCACGAGGCAAGGTTCCCTTTGCAGAACCAGTGTGAGTTTCTACCATTCCAAAATCAAACGGGACAAGCTGGTGCAACCACATGGGTATGGTCTTGCCCTATAATGCCATCATATCTCTGTTTTATTCCTAAAATATTAACTATTGCTTATCAGCAGCAATTTCTAAAAATGTCATAGTCTGCAGCAATCTGGTATCATGCTACAATGAGACTTGTGTCTAAATAGACCTTAATTTCCTGCTGAAGGGGCACTGTGACTACCTGCTCTTCTGTCCTGTTGTGTCTCTGGTAAGGACACTATACATTTTTGGAAGCTGTAGCCCAGATGCAGTCATTAATTCAGACAGCAGTTGCAAGTGAGAACTGGTGTACAGCAAAAACAGGCAGTTTCAGTCACTAGAATGTCAGGAAAACTACAGGTGGGTGAGCAGTGGTGGTGGTTGTGTGTGTACTGCTTTTGTATTCATGACAACCTACTCATTTGCAAAGAGCACAGAAAATCAATCAAAATCTATACCAAACAAAGAAATTATAAATTAATCAATAAAGCCACAGGCTAATCAAATGGTACCCTCCTTGACAACTCTAATAGAAAAAGAACAATTGCTGGTTCTGGCTCCTGATTTAGAATGACAGTATTTGCAAACAAGCACTGATTCAGGCTTTAGTTAATTAAGTCAAGTGAGCTGTATGGAACAGGATTCCACTTCAGGTTTTTTTCTCAGTTAATGAGATAAATGGATACAATTTCTCAATTTCATACACCTTTCCCAAAGACTGAATAAGAGTGCATTCGTTTATACACAGCTGTACATTGTGAAGGTACAACTACAGGTCACAGAAGAGCTCTGGTCCACTGCAGAAACTTAAGTTTTTACACTATATAATCCCTGACATACATCAACATTCAACTTCAAACCCAATAATCTCTATTTGTCTTGTTCCTCTATCTAGAAATTGTCCCCTCCATCTTCTAGAGATAATTCCTAGCTTCCAGACTAACTGTGTCTAAACTACCTTGTACTTTGTTACAAATACTCATTTCTTTCCAAAAGCTGAGTGTCTGCGCTTGGGTTATTGTCACTTGTGTCTGATGCATAGTTGGGGATGTAATGGTGGGCATTATATCACAGACAGAATCCACCTTGTCTGTCAAAGAGCAGGCTTTGGTCACTTTCTGGTCCAAATCTTTCTCAATTTACATGTGATACTCCGAAGCAATACTACTCTGTTCAGCTGCCATAGTTCCCTTGTTCACTGTTCAACTTTTAGTACAAAAGCATTGAGAAAATTCTTATTCCATTGGAGTTGGGGAGGAAGGGGTTGTAAAAGGAAACTATATAGATTTAGTCTTGGGCCATTACAATAATTTAAGGAAGGATTTTTGAGTTTAGGTACATGGGTGATCATACAAATTTATTTGGTCTTCATCCTCCCTGAGGAGGCAGAGCAAGGGATTTGATTCCTCCAGAAAAAGACCCTGAGGGCTGGAATACTGCCTGCCAGGCCTGGGCTTGTGTATTCCATGGGGATAGGTCACTGCAGAGGTGCTATTTTGGTTCTGTAACAGATTGTGCTTTTATATCCTTTGAGCTCTCGGGATCCTTTCAAACAGGCAATGAGTGCTTTTACAAACAGAGTCATCATTGGTGGTGCTGCACCAGACTAATAGAAAGTGTTTCCTATTGTCTCCTCTTGTTCTGAAGGAATCTAAGACTGGGAACCAGAAGCAGTATTTGCCTTTAATCTTGTCCAGAAACTTTGCTTCCACAAAGTTTTCCATGAGTTTTTTAGTTTTAATTTTTTTTTTTCTATGAGAGTGAACCTTGAGTGAAGATAACGAGCTTCATGCATTCAAATCAGTGCTTGAGTGTTAATTAGGTCACTCTTACTAGGATGATTTATTGACCTATATTCAGTATTAGCAGCCCTAAGTTTTCCTACATAGAGGATCAGTGAAAATTACATTCATCATTCTTTAAGACATTGATAATCTTATTTTTTCCTCTATTTTAGGTTTGCAGGGCAGATTAATAAATAATGTAATCTGAGGGTCTGATTGAGTAGTTTTTCAAGATGTTGAGAGGCCTCAAAAGAAAAAATAAGCCTTGATTTTTAGGTTTTCAAAGCAGATTAACAAAGATCAGCTTTAGGAGCCTGATTAACTATTTTGAGCTGAACTGGAGGGCTTCCACTGATTGCAGTAGTCACTGGATAATATTAATATATTGTACCTAGAGAAGATGGCCCAGCTACTTATATGGGAAAAGAGCTTATAAAAGTCTCTAAAACCAGAATCAAATATCTTTGATGTTTCACAGTGTGATGGATAGCTTGTAGAAAGAGACTTTAGACTGAGAACTTTTATTCCTATACTTTTTCTTTTCTGGGTTTCAGGGTTTTTTCCCAGAAGTCTTGACATGAGGGATGTCAAGTACTAGCAGCCTTCAGATTTGTGTGTGTTTGAACATCTAATGTGACTAGTGAGATTCTGATGTTGGTCTCTGGAGTAGCCTACAGGCCAGGTACTTTCTTGTACAGACCGGGGTTATTTGTTTGATTTCTTTTTTTTTTAATCTAATGAAATACAACACCATGCCTTTTTCAATATGGGGGCATAAAGCTGTCATGGTGCAGTCTTAGAAAAAACAGAAGGAAGTCATCTTCACAAAATGTATCTTCAGGCTGTGGAGTTCCTTGCTGCAGTTGCTGTAGATGCTAGAAGTTTCCATGTATGTAAAATATAAATGAGCAAATTTATTGGGAAAAAAAAATCTTTTGATGGGTATCCCCTTTGGTTTGGGAAAACCTTTAACAGGATTTCCTGGAGGCTGAAAAAAGACTTGAAGTATCATTGAATGCTTGCCATGTTCTAATAGGTTTCCTCAAATAGCTGGCATTGATCAGCATTGAAGGAAAATCTTGGATCAACCAATCCTCTATTGTGCTGTCCTTGGCTTATGTGACCATGCTTCCTGTGTCTACGTAGGCATGTGTGTTTATCTTCTACCTGCATGAATTTTTTTAGAGGGTTGAATTGTCACCAAATTTGGCAGAGGGTAGAGATCTCAAATATACCCAGCTTCTACGTATTTTGTAAAAAGAAGAGACTTGAAAGAGGTTAAGGAGAATTTTTCTGTGCTAGTGCATGACCGCAGCTTTTGCTACACAGTAGAGTCCACATAAGGCTACACTGCTATTATTGCCTAGACTTGGGAAAAGGCTTCAGAACTCACAATCTATTAGACATCAGAAAATTCAGCCAAAGACAAAGCCAACCAAACAACTCATTTAACTACCTTTCATCTCAGTGTTTTCTCTGCAGAATCAAACCTGCAGAAATGTCCCTGAAAGAAAATTGCCATATTTTTCTTTGGACCTGATCCAAATGGCAAAAATGGACTCTTGGGAGTAGTGAGGTCCTCTCTCTTCCTCATGAATTTAAGGATCATTAAGCACTCTTAGCAATGATCAAGGATTGGTTTCTGCAGAATCTCCACACCTTAATTGCTGTATAGTTAAATTCTTTCTAGTCTGTAGGAAAGGCTTGCAGAGAACAATCAAGCCTGAAGTCCTTGCATTGTAATACCCGAATCAATAGGAGAATTTGAAAGCTTGTTCCAGCCTATGGGTAGGAATAACAAATACATGCAAAGCCAGGTTCTACATCCTTTGTAGCTTCTTATTTAGCAGGTTCTCAGTCTGGAGTCCAGCTGAGTGCAGTGAAATCAGGAGGGACAGAAGCAGCTCCGTAATGGATTGGCTAAAAGGAGGCAAACTGACTGCTGTCCTGGGACCCAAACCCAGGCTTGCTGGTACTCCAGGCCCTCAACAAACCAAGCTGAGAGGACATTCTTGTGCTAAGAGCCCCTCCTGCAACTGGTGTTGCCACACTCTGTGAGCAGGGCTTGAAAGCCACGCAGGATTTCTGCATGGGAACAGGAACTTGACAATGTGTATATATAATTTTTTTTCTAATGAAATCCACCATTGCCAGCATTTTATCTCCCTTCACATCCTAGTCCCACAGTTTCCATTCTAATAAGACCAAAAGGGCATCTAAAAGTAATAAAAGCTTTTTTCCTCCCATAGTGAGCTTTCTTCTCCAGCATGTTGATTCTCCTGATAACTGATCATGCCTTCTTATTTATTCATGAGAGTGATTCTGACCTACAGATGCACACAGCTGATAGTGAGCAGCTCACTCCGGAGACATGACTGGACAAGAACAACTCAGTGTTACATGAGGCTGGGAACATTTGCAGTGAAAACACTTCTCTGGGGAGGTTGGAAATGGTGAGAAATGTTATCTGCTCAGGATCTCTGTATAAGTGCATATGGATTGGCATTTAGTTAAATGAGAACAGGGAAGAGGGCACTTGGCTCTTTCAACACCAGTATAGATTAGCACCAACTAGTTATCATAAAGTAACACGGAATTTGAGCTTCATGAACTATATGTGATTAGTTATTACATGCAAGTGTTAATCAACACAAAGAAAATGCTAATGACTGCTAATGACTCATGGAGGAAAGGAGTGCCTGGGGGAAAGTTTTGTATAAGCTCTCTTGACCTCTTGTGCTGTGGAAGCATATTGGGCTGGACCTTTTTTTTTAACCCAGACTGAGTGTTCTTAAGTTCTCATATAACATAACAGATAATAACTTTGACTAGGAAAAAAAAATCTATTTTCCTTTCATACATTTATGTTACAAAGAAGGGAGAGAACGAGATGGATTGGAAAATGTGCATCACAAAAGTGCCCAAAATGTGGAAGGGTTTTGGCTCTCTTCTTGAGTTGGAGATGGAGTAATTTGATTTTGTTGATGCATTTCTTGCTTTTTGGCCTTTAAAAAAGTTTCTAATAAAAATCAAATCCCCAAAAGAGAGCAGCAATTTCTCAGAGGTGGAAAATAACATCAAAGTAGAAATGATTTTTAGAGCTGGCATTTCTGGGATGTTTAATGATAAGTCAAACTTGCCAGAACAGAGAAAAGCTGAGCTAATGCACAACAGTCAGAGATTTTTTCCCCTTGACTACCACAGCTAAAATTATCAACAAACCTGCATATTCCCTGCAAAGAGCAGATGGGAAAGCATCAGTTAATGACCATATATACAAGCTTGGGAATCTCTCTTTTGCAAAAATGCAGACAATTCAGGTGAAAATTTTTGTTCATATATATACTTATGAGTAACTATTAAGTGAAGGTCAAATTCATTGGAGGCAACCCTTCCCTTCTTCCCAATTTGGAGCTACTCAAACAGCTGAGTCATGATGGATGCAAAAATCTGGTGCTGTAATGAGTCATCAGGAGAAAGAAATCTGAATCAAGAGATGTAGGATTATCTGGGACAGGTCTGGCTCGCTGGTGGATAGCAAGGGATGACTTGCAGTTGGACCTGGTACTGCTTGTATTCTGTGGACCAACTGGGAGTCCTGTTGGGCACTTAGGTTCATTGTCAAATTTTGGAGAATGATGGCTAAAATCCTGCTGATCCCTCTAGTGCTGCACTCACAGAAGTGAGCCACTAGAGTTCAGCTCCCCAAAGACTTTAAATGAGAAGCAGAATGAGGATAAGCACAGAAAGAAAGGAAATTGCAAGCATGAAATGGAGGAGTTGCAGAAGGACTTCTCTGAACACATGATTTTAATGTAGGGTCTGAACTGGTCCTCATATCTAGCGAAGGGGTCTGTGCAGGCTCACAGCAACTCTATGCAGGGAAGGGCCAGATCAAAAAGAATATTATGTAGATATTTGGTTTTAGTCCAATGACTAGCAGAGACCTACCTCCTGGACCCCTCTCAAGAAGCTTGTTCCCCATCCTCACATGGACATTCTGCTTGCTAAAAAAGGTAACATCTTTTAAAAGAGAAACCCACACAGTAAAATGAGAATATGGAAAGGCCAGTAGTAAACTTGAAACAGAGATTTGAGGGAAACAGATTCTTTTTGGTCTTGCCATTAAGAGTGGTTTTAAGATTTCCTGTCAGTATTGGGATATGGCATTTATTAAATTAGCAACTGCTTCTGGTTTGTGTGGAAGACATACTGCTGGGCTGAGAAGCTCATTAGCAATATTTGTTGAATTCATATTTATTCCCAAAATCAATACTTGTAACATACTAATTAAATCATCTGTTTAGGACAGCCCCATGCTGTACCAGAACGAGTCTGTTCCCATCATGACACATGCAATACAACATTTAGTTCCCATTATTATTAATGAGCACTGCAGGCTTTAATTCCTGACGTGAGTCTCTGAGCAGGCACGCACAGCCTCATCCGTCTGCTGTTTCAAGCAGGGCTTTTTCCAGCACTCAGGATGCATTAACCCTTCTGGTGCCTTTGCTCTGGGGTTCTGAATGGACTTCAACAGAGACTCCAAAACCACTGAAGTGCCCTTCAGTACCTTGGTGAACTTCGAAGGAGGGCACAGGGGCCTTTGCAAGGAATTCAAGGGACAAGATGGATATGGCAGATCCATGGAACTGCATGGAAGAGCAAGAGTATTCAGATTTTCTCTCACTCCTGGAGGTCAAGTCATTGTAAGAGGAAGATAGTGCTTCTGACTATTGGTTATCTTGGCTTTATGTTAAAATAATAATGTTTTAAATGATGCTTTGTTGTATCATGAAGTATTTTATGACTTTAATTTCTTCAATTGCACTAGAATACAACTTTCTGCCCTAGAATTTAGCTGCTGAGCTCAGACTTTCCTCAAGGGAAGAAGATGTGCACTGGGCACTAGTGTCTTAGAGTCCCAGCTTGCAGCTGCACTTCCCTTTCAGGCCAGAGATTTCTGCAGCACTTCTGCCAAACCCTGACCAGCAGTTGCAAGAAATGGGTTTGACTTTCAGAGGTTATTAATTAATCAGCCCCAATGGTCCCCCTGCTGAAAATCAGGAAGCAGAGCCAAGTCTCTGCTGTACTTGGCAGAGGTTGGATGTGTGTGGGAATTGCTGTTGACCTCGTGCTTTCTTCTCCCACTGCAATTCCTTGCTCCCTTTTTGCCTTTGTCAGAGTGGTAGGGGGGAGCATCTCTTCTTTATTTGGATTTCATAGCTGAAAATTACTGCAGCAGGGATAAGTGGCCTCTTGCTCCAGGATTTGTGGCAGCTTCAAGCTTTTACTCATTATTGCAGAAATATAAATTCCTCTGCCATGACTAGACTATGATTGACAGTGGGACAATTTATGTTAGAAAAGAAAATGCACGTGGTTTTCATTTTGCTCATTAATCCCGCTTCTCCATCACTCTTTTGTTTCTCTCAAATGTTCAAACAGGCTCTTTGGGGCTTCCCTTACTCTGGGACTTTCTGGAAATGGCTGAAGCTCTGTGTGTCTGGCAGATACATTCCTTTGAGCTCAGGAGAAACCATATACTGCTGGAGGTGCTTGGCCCAGGCAGCAAGTCTGAGCTGCACAGATGTGGAAGTGGGTGCCCAGAAAGCCAAAGGATGGCACTTTAATGGTCACAACATGCATGAGAATACTGACTGGAATGATGGTGGTGCTGCACTGCAAGTGTGGGAGTGTGGGAGATGTAGACATGGGGGATTGGCTAGAGGAGGAGATGTGTGGCTCACAGGACCCGAGAAATGGTGAATTTCTGCTTGGACTAAGCACAGTGCAGGCAAGATTTCTCCATTGTTATCACAGGCATGCAGTTTCTGTTCTCCAGTTGGCCCACTTTAAATCAAGACTTCAGGGAACATAGGATGGGCTGTGCTGATGTACCAATTGCAAAATCCATGACTTTTAAATGATGGGTTAACAAGGAAAATTCAGAGTTTTCATCCTCTCTTTGTGAAAACTGGGAAAAACAGAAACTCAGCCAGAAGGGGTACAAATACTCTGGGATTTGTTTGTTCTGGCTTGTGCAGTGCCTTTGTTCGGGGATGTTTGTGTGTGTGCCCCCAAACCCATTGTGTGTTAAACCCAGACCCTGCTGTTCTCTGGGGAATTAGACCACTGCCTTTGATTAACCAGTGTGACTATCTGTCATGAGGCCAGCAAAGGAGCTAAGGGCACCTGGCCAAATTCTTTCCTGGGATTGCTGGGATTTCTGTGAAGTTCATCCTGAAGACCTCATTTCACTATGATGAAGGCATATGAGGGAAGGAGTGTATTTTTTGCCTCTTTTACTTTGCCTTCACCAGTTGCTTTTTCAAATTCCATCCTATTCTTCCTCTTTCTTTCTGTTCACATAATTCTTAATATTAAAAAAAACCCAAGCTAGCCCCGCCTAATACAATTTGAGGCAAGACTAGCACATTTTATTAAGCACTGCAAAACACTTAGCGGCACGAGGGTTTTCATGCGTAATCAGATGCAGCAATTGGCTTGATTGCAATTGCTTCTGGGTCTGTTGCACAGAAGCACCTGATTAGATTTTAGCAGGGCTGCCAATTCCAGAGGAGCTTTCAGCCTCACGCGCAGTGAAGGGGCCTGGGGGAAATCATTTCTCTCATCCTTAGTGCTGCCACCTGGAGAAGGGAGAGAAACTGCTGGGTGGGAAAAACAATTTCCAAAAAGCAGGAAAAATAATTTCCAGCTCATCTGCCTGCCCAGTTTAACACTGGGAATTGTTTCCTTGTTCTTCCTTCAGTTTCCCCGTGGTTTTGGAGAACTTTATGCCAGGCACCCCCTCCTTGACTGCTATGCACTGTTGCATAGTGTCTCTGCTCTGCTGTCACACCCACACCTTGGAGAGGTGGATGAGCACTGCCAGACAGGGCAGGCCCTTCTGACTCTATCCCTTTGTGTGGATGGGCAGCAGCGCTCAGCTGAATGGAGAAGCAAGCAGAGGTGGCAGCATGGTGGTGTCAGGGAGTGGTCAGGCTGGAGACAGCTGGGTAGCCTCATGGCTGGGGCTGTGCTGGCTGTTACATCTACAGTAATAAAATGCAGGGCATGTTGCTCATTGCCTCTGAATCCTCAAAGTGAGTCTCTTGATCTCAGCAGATGTAGAGCTCTTCAGCTCAGATGAGAGGTGAGTCCCTGAGAGGGTGCTGTGTTCTTCCCAGACATGGTGGATTGGGTGCTACTGCGCTGTGCAAGTGCCTAGGAGGGGGCTGTGGCAGCAGTGTGCCCCCCTCCCGGGCACTCTGGGGACTTCTGAGACACAGAGGCAGTCAGTGGCAGATGCAGTCATTTCATCTGGAGACTGGGAGAAGTTTTTGAAAAGGTGTTTTTGGGCTGTGATAAAAATCAAAATTTTGCTGAATGCTTTTCCTCTGGAAAATCCCAGTTCTGAACTATCAGATTGATGAATAGTGACACCTATGATCTAAACAAATGCTGATGTTCTTGGCATTTTTGAAATGTCAGTGCAAAACTAAAATCCTCTTATTTGACTCTTCTTGACTAAAAAAAATAGATCATCAAGTGGAAACAAAGTTTTCCTGTGAAAAATATCACCTCTAATTAAAGGAAAAAAGCAGACTCTTTTCTTTCATGAAGGAAATACTTTATGAAAATAATTCATCCCACTGTAGGGTGGTAAAATCAATATTCTTCATATCACACACCACTCTACATGTTATTTGAAGGAGGACATCTTCAACATCAGACTTTTTATTACCCGGGTGGAGATATTCTAAAAAACCCAGATTTATATAGGTGAAGTGCTCTGAAAATCACCCACCTTCTGGCTGTTTCCAGTTTGATGTTCAGAAATGCCCTGTGGCTCTGGAAGCTTTTGATGATTTTCAGTCACTGAGTCCCACGCAGGGAACTCATACCTGCCCCTGCCAGTGAAAGTGATGAAAATTTTGCCTGAAGAAAGTTTGCAGCATTGGACTTGCTCCAATTTGTTTTCCATCATGTATAACAAAGTGCTTATTTACTTTTTTTTCACTTTGCCCAGCCTGGACAATTAAACCCCTGAGTCATTTTGCTTTTATTTCAAATCAGTTTCAGTCCCTGGTTCACTGACTTGCCCAGAGTTTTACAACACTTAGATACCAGAAGGAAAAATGCCATTAGAACCCCTGAAGATGTTGAAATTCATATGCTTGAATTTACAGTGCTTCAGGGGCTGTCCATTAATTTGATGAATTCCTTGAGTTCTCTGTATGTGTGTGTGTTCTTATTAATGTTTTTAACAGCAGTGGGATATATTAACAGGGGTTCACCTCTGGAGAACAGAGCTGTGTGAAGTAGCAGATGCAGCTGAGCAACGTGGACAGCCCTGAACTTGGGACAGCAGATGAACCCTGGCTGAGATATGACTGCAGAAATGTTTGTGGGGAAATAGCTGCCCACATTTAGCACTGAGGGTCTGCCTAAGGCAGGTGAGATATACATCTCATTCACACCAACAGAAATAAGTGAGAATTAAAAGCTTTTTTTGGGCTGGGAGCACTTTTCTTATACTGCATTTAGCACCTGGTGCTCACAAGCAAGGCAAAGATTCATACTTTCCCCGCAAACCTAGGTGCATCTAAGGATTCTGCCTCTTTCTCTCTGTGACTGGGACTGCTTTCAGCACAAAGTTCTGTTACGTTCAACCAGTTAGATTTTAAAACTTTCAACCCGAGAAGAGTTTGCCAGAAACATGCACATAGATGGATGTAAGAACACAAGGACAGACTAGGTGCTCACAGCTTTATAAAGCAAAAGCATTTCCAAACAGTTGCAATTTGTTGATTTCTAAGCATTTCCCATGGAGACTGAAGAGGTGCTTTGAAATTCTGCATGTGTTACTCTACAGCACATATGACCTTTTATTTGCCTCCTGTCACAGGTGCTTAGGAAATAGCTAAACTATGAACCTTGGGATGACTGTGAATAACTTTCAGCATTCATAGCTGGATATAAGACTTAGAAATGAACCCTTCACAATAGGAAGCAAATGGCATTTCAGTATTCCTCTATCTTTATTTTTTTTTTTTTTCAAAATCACATATGTTTGTTGGTTTTGCTTTGTTTGCAAGGCTGGACCTAGAAATCCTATTTGAGGTTTGGCCCTTTCAATCCTCCACACAGAAAGCAGAGGCAGCTGTGACAGGGATGAGAGCCAGTTTTCCATCTCTGGAGAAATCAGGTGCTAACATAGATACAGCCATGTATTAATCTCCAGAGCACCTGGGGCCTCAGTATTTTATTTTAGTTTCATCACTTAGGTTTTTAAATAAATACTCTGATTGAGGGGATGCAGTGCCCTGGGCCCAAATACTGTACAAACCCTGGACTTGTGTAGAAGGTGCAGGGGCAGATAGGCTCAGCAGAGACAGGCAAGGATCCTGGAAGCCAGTACCAAGCATAAAAATGGGGAGCTGTCATGATATATACAAAATTTATTAATTCTTAGGAATTATCCCTCCTCTTTCTCTCCTAGGTGACTCTCTGTGTGCGACTGAGTGGGCAAAAGAGTCTGGAAGGAATTCTGGCTCCTTGTAGCTAAAACTAATGCTGCTGTGAGACATCTGTCCTCCATCACCATTGGATTTTCAAGACAGGCTTACATGTTGATTACCACTTTGGGGGTGAATTTTAGAGAGTGTCCCAAGTCAGTTTAATTCAGGTCACAGTTTTAAGATTAATTCAGTGCAACTTATTGGAAAAATAAACTTCCAAACCAACCCAACACCCTGGAGAAAAAATAACATTCGCACCCCCAGACCACAGGAACTTGAAGGCTGGGGAAGCAAAGAGTGTCATCAGGCTGTCGTGCCATGTCAGGGAGCTCACTCAGTTTGCTGGGTGTCACAAGTGTAGCTGCCCAGCCTCCAGCAACAGAGCTGAAAGGCAAGTCAGCTCCCTGTACAACACTCCCATGCCAAAGGATTTTGCTCTCCCCCAGGAAGTACATTCTTCTGCCTCTCAAGAAAAAGCCATGCTGTATCCACAGTGTTCTTGACCTTTTGACAAAAAGCAAAGAGATGAATCTTGGAGTATGGGCTTGCTGGGCTGCATCAGGGACTAAGCAAACAAACAGTCTCAGAGGAGACAGCAGCATCCAGAGCAATCCATGCAACAGAGCCATCCCCAGCCACTTTGTATTTGCAGTCCACTGCCTGCCCAGGTTATAAAACAGTGGGTAGTTCTTTCTTCCTTTGATTTTTAGAGAGCTTTGGCTCTAATTCCTTGCTGTGAGCCTAGCCCTGTATGTATCTTGGTGAAAGCAGGGTCTACGAACTACTCCCTCTGCAGTGGGAGACATTTCTTTAACTGCAAGGGAAAGACAGGAGTGGTACAGAAGAGATGAGGGGCAGGTCTGCATTTTACTGATGGGATTGCAATTAGCAGCTTCAGCTGTCTGTAGGAAGAGAACTTGGCAAATTGGGATGTTTTCAGGGCTGGGCATTAGGAGGAAAAAAACGAGAGCGAGAGAGGGGAAAAAAAAGGAAGGAAAGGGAGAAGTCCAGGTCACAAGTATAATAGCAGAGAACATAAAGCCAACATTTTCCATCTCGTTGTTATACAAGTCTTGCCTGGGCCTGACAGACAGTCTATGCTGCTCCACAACAGAAGTGACCCATATGACTTCTTTATTGTTTAAACAAAGGAAGGTGCCAATTAAAATATTTTGAGGTTTTTTCAGCATTTTGCACTCTGGGAGCCTCATTGATTGGAAGGGAAGTCTGCTCTGCTGTGAAGCAATACACTCCTTTCATGTACATCCTACTTGTCCAGCTTTTGTTAAGAAATGTGTCAAATCACAGATATCAGATGTATAGCAGACTCAATAGATCACCTAATCCTATCCCTCCACCCCAGAGGCTGTTCTAGGATGATGTTTTTCTACATGGTTTATAAAACCCTTCTGCAAGAGTCATCATACTTGCCTCAGCTTCCTAGTTCTTAATTCTCCTGATATCTAATTTAAATCTCCATTGCTGAAGTTTACACCCACTGTTTTTGCTCTAATGAGTTCAAGGGGACGTTATAGCACAGAGTTGGGCAGCTGTCGAGTGAACAGTCTCCTTTTCAAAGCAGAGCTAGTTCTAAAATCAAAGCAGAGGCTTTCTCTCCCTGGGTGACTTATTTGAATACCCTTACCAAATCTTCTCCCTGTCTTCTAAGCAGTTTGTCATCCACTGTTTGAATATTCATCGTAGGTCACATTTGTTAGTTTGTGTTTCTGGTCTTTTCTGTGTTATTAGTCACAACTGTGTATCTGAGGGATGTTGTCATAGACACATGCATGCACCCATAGACAGATAATTTTTGACATGTAGATGAAGAAAACCAGAAGTCTTTCCTTGGCAAAATGATTCAGTAAAGTGAAATTAATTCTGCAAGCTGGGAGTAGCAAACTGAGTTGTGCAATGTGAAATGCAGTGAAACATTACGGGCAAAATGCTATCCAGCCATTGCAAGCAGCTGTATCTTGTAGTATGACAGATGTATAGCATGGTTATTGATATGGCAACAGAGCCTGTTCTTGGCTTTAGCCATTTCAGTAGGCCTGGTGAACCTGAGTCTCTCAGGTCTCTTTTCAGAGCACATTGGCCTACTTGTCTGGACAGCATTGCTGTGACTTTGACCACTAGTGTGATTTTAATCTGCTATCTCACCTAGCTCTTCAGCATCCTTGTGCTTGCTGATATTGTGACTTTGATAAAATTGACTGTGAGCAGGAAGGAGCTAGAGCTTTTTGCAGGATCACTGACAGGTTGCACATTGAACCCCAGCTGTGAGAAACAGGGATCACTTTACATGTTGACTGATGTGGTTGTTCAGATATCTTGATGGACAGGAGAATTGGACCATAGCAATCTGTCTGAACATAGCTCTGAAAACTCAAGACAAAGAAGCAAGGAAGTCAAACTGCAGTGCTAGTTTATTTATCCAGGAGTTGCCTTATCTTTAAGTGCTTTGTGACCCTAGCTGGCCCACAATTCACCTACTTCTAAAGGATAACAGCATTTTACCATTTGCATGTTCATAATGTAGAGGAAATCCAGATATAGATCAGGCTCCATTTTGTCAAGTGCTGGAGAAACACAGAGAAGGGAATTCAGTGATTACAGACTAAGCATACAAAAAGGATAATAGAATGAGACATATGAACTTAATACAATGAAGATATAGATCTTGCAAAGCAGTGAAATCTACTCAATGTTTACGTAGTTTTGGGGAGATTCTATGGCACAGGATTGTTGTAAGAAGGACTCAAGGAAGGAAAATAAAGCAGCTACCATAAATGTGGCAAATTCTAGTCGCTGCTCTATAAGGATTGTATTTGTCACAGATAAAACTTAGATTTTAAATAAGCTCAGACACATGTACAGTTACAAGGCCAATAGTGTGTGTAGGCTAGTACTGTCATGTCTTATTGGACAGGTATTTTTACTTTTATTTTACTTGTTATGTTATTAGAAAGTGATCAGGACAATGATATTCTACCTGTAGCTGTAGCTAGTTCTGTGTCTCCTAGAGCATATAGAACATTCCTGAAATGGGAACTATGAAAATAAAGTTGATTAGCAATTGGCTTGAATCACTGCAGGGGGGCTCACATGCTGCCATTAGAATATGCTTAGACCCCTGCAAACCAAAAGAAGTTGAAAAATTGCTAGTGTAGAATGAATAAGCAGGGAAGAGTTGAACTTCTTGTTTTCATTTTCCCCAGCAGATGTTTGGTAGCTGAGACACTAGAGCACCGGGTGCTGGAAGAGGCGTTTATGGATGACCTGCTGTCCTGTATCAGTGCCTCTGGGGGTGCCACCAAGCTGTGCTGGAGGCACAGCAGCTGGTGTGTCACCATGGGGTGCTCAGCGTAATGGCTCTCATTTGCTGGACTGGTGGGAGTCACCATGGTCTTCTGCTCAGCCGCCACCTGGTCTCTGCCACACGCCATGGAGATTGATATAAATCAAACCCTTCCTGCACTTGGGAAAACAAATGGATGTTTTCAAGTACAAGAAAGGAAGTGTCAGAGATACAGCCCTGACAGGCTGGCAGTGAGCTGGGGGGTTGTTGTGCTGCTTGAGCTGAATGCTGAAAGAAGTCATGAACACATGAGAACATCTCTGGGAGCATTGGAAGAGGAATCAAGGGCTAGAGCAAGACAAAGGAGACCTCTTCCCTTATTGTTTATGTGACCTTCAGGCTGAAATACCAGCTAGGGATGAGAGGTTCTCTGCCTCTGAAGATATGCAGGCCACATGTCACCCAAGAAAGTAGCTTGTAGTGAGCAACCATTTACAGGCTTCCAGGAGACAGGAGACCTTTAAGCTCCTATTATGAGTCTCATTTTGAATTAGTGAACCTTGACAAGCAGGTGGTTCAAATGGTATCCTTCATTCTTTTTGCCGATGGTCTAGATTTGCTTCTTGTTCATTAAACATAGCCTCAAAATATGTCTGCATGGTTAAGGTTAGTCTTTTCAAGTTGGTCTCAGGGGTGAGAGAACAGAAAACCAACAGAGTAGTGGATGTTCACACCCCTTGGCCAATTCAGGACATATATGGGTTCTTGTGCCCAGTACTAAGCAGGAAATCCAGGACCTTTGTCTTTGAATGAAAAATTAAAGTGAAAAGGAAGAATTCTCTATGGAGTGCATTTTCCAGGACTCTCATTTTTCTGTGTGGTTTCTGCTGCCTGAAAACAAAATGCTAAGATTGCCTCATCCCATCCCTGGCAAGAGCTTAGTCAGAACAGTCAGCGACTCTGTTATGGATATTTCTACAAACACTAACAAGAGGGACAGGTACAGATGGTTTAACAGCAATCAGATCTACATTCATTTTTGTACACTCTGTAAAAAAAAATCCAAAACAACAACAAAAAAAAAAAAAAACAAAAAAAACCCCAAAAAAACCCCCCCAAAAAAAAACCAAACAAAAGACAACAAATAAAGAAGAAAAATGTAATTTCTATTTTGATAAATCTGGATTATTAAAGTTCCCCAGTGTGAATCAGTCATGAAGCATTAATTTTTATGCCAGTCAAGGAAAATTAAGTGGCCTAATCACAGTACGTGTTCACCACTCCAGGAACTGCAAAGCTTTTCCTGTGTTTGGTTGGAGGCTATTCCATTTGGCTGGATTTTTTTGACACTGCTTTGCCTGTGTGTGCAATTAAAAGACTTTTTTTTTTTTTATTAACCAGTTTTTACATTTCACTCAGCAGCCCCGTCACACAACTAAATGACCCGTTTAACAAGCATGATAAAATCCTCATTAGGGCCTATTATAGGATTTAGTGGAATCTTCCTGCTACACTACAGCACAAGCCTAATCTAATTAACTCTGCCACTTAATTCTCTCCTTCCCCCTTCTTGCTGTTTATTGGGCTTTTTGTGGAAAACAGATCCAAGGAACACAATTAACGTAATTTATCCTGGAAAATCCCCAAACATTAGCAAGCTACAAATGTAATTGGAAAAGGCCTCACAGAGTTCATGCATACTCGGCAATTACTCCAAAACTACAGCACTGCATATTATCATGTTACTTCTTATTATACTTTCCCAAGATGAGCAAGGAGGTAATTCTAACAAGTGCATTCAAAGCTATAATTAAGGGTCATCTTTGGGCTTGAACAGCTTTCATGTTTAATTGAGGAAAAATGTGTGCCTTCAGGAATGAAGCATTTTGCTAGGATGTGCAAAATGTAAAGGAACTGAATGTTATGCTCTTGAGCTCATTGGTATAAATGACTCTGCTTTTCATAACTGAAGATGTGGACAGTTGTTGGGACTCCTAGTTGGATACCTGTAAGGCGAGGCTGCTGTTTGGATGAAAAACTTCTGACACTTCTGTGTTAAAATAGGTGTAAAGGTGACTGGTATGGGTTCAAGATGCAAGTGGGAGAGTGATCAAGAGGTGGGTGATGGTGTAGAAAAATACAGGTCTTGTCTAACTCTTTATTTTAATCTAACCTCTAGTACTTGTATGTTAGTAAAAATGATGAACCAAATTAGCTCATCTTACAGGGACAAAAGGAGATAGACACAAAGGGTTGCCCAAGACATCCCTTACTTAGAGGGATCTGATTTTATGGATATTTGCAAATAAGCCATCTGTGGACCTTGATTTCCTCTTCCTGGAAGAAATTAGCCAAATCCCTTGGCTAAACTGAGCAACAGTCAAGTGTGACAAGCAAATAATTGAAGCATAGGATGAAGCAGAATTCAGTCCACATCTCCCATCTTTCTCTGAAATGACAGAGGGGAATTTTTTAGTCTTGTATGGATTTGGTCTCTTTTGAAGTTGTCAAATCAGGGCAAGCTGCCTTTTGGACAATGTGCTTTTATGCCACTCTGAGTACTAGATGGAATTATCTCATTTGCATTATGCAGGGAGTTGGACAAGATGACATGACATTCCTCTGGAATTTTCAGTACTACATGGTATTAATCTTTCTTATTAGCTTTGGCCTTAGTTTTTGGAAGCTTGACTCCCAGGGAAGTTCAAAACTGATTTCCTTGAATGTAGAAATCTTTTGAAAAATTAGACATAATTGCTGCTGTTCCTTCTAGAAACCCCACTTTTGGTCTATCTTCTCTAGCACAGCTTTGTTTAAGAGCAAGAATTCATAAGGATGCAACCTGAGGATAATCAGACGCTGAAACTCTAGTGGAAAGGATCAGAAGGCTGACCTATTCAACAGCCTCCTTACCCAGGAGTAAGGGAGTTATTGTGTCTGAGCCAAATTCTTTAATGAATCACTGCATTTTGAATAATAATAATTATCCACGTGGTGAAGAAAGCCCTTAATTAGTTTGCAATGATCTGAGACGCATGGTGTGCCCACACACAGCTGCTCTGGCATGTGTGGATCAAATCAACAAGAATGTCTCAAGCATTTTTTTTTTTATTTTTTGGGGGATCTGGTGTCTAAAAAATGGAATTAGCAGCAGGCAAGATGCACTGCATATTGCCTGGCTTTGTGGAATCTCTGCTGATGTGGAAAAGGATTGCTCCTATCAGTTCTCACAAACCATCTCAGGACAGTGAGTGAGATTTGCCAGTCTGGTACACAAGAGGTTGATACACTGGGGGCAGGTCCCAGGCACGTCCTGCTGCCTGGAGTTCAGCTCTGTCCTCCCCATTGATCCTCCTCCTGAGCATGGAGACTGAGTTTGCCCTGGCTTGCTGTTTTGTAGGCATGCACCAGAGACAGAACAGGCATTTTGGGGCCAAAGAAAGACACAGCTTATGTGCTTAGCAGTAGGTAGGACTAGGTGACCTCCAGAGGTCCCATCCCACCAACATTTCTGTGATCCTCTATATTTTTTTGCTAAGTAGGCTCCATAAACAATAAAATGGATGTGTCAATTTATTATCCTTGGAATGGGTTTAAAGAAATTGAAAGAAAAAATGCTTTGATATTTAAAACAGTTAATGCACTCCATAAAAGCAAGGTTTTTTTTTACTTCCAGTTTTGTTTTTCATGTTAAGTAAAATACTGGTATGAATTCACATTACAGTGAGGTCACTGAAAATACAGTTGTGGTAAGCCAATAGAATATGATAACCTGAGTGCTATTGGGAATTCATAATTGCTATATTTACCTAATTAATAATTAAGGTAATTAGGCTTTTAAAAGATAAAAATGATAGCCACCTTGAGTGGTTTCTTAGGGTGATGTTGTAGGAGCTGCTGTTCATCTTATTTCTACTGTACTGGGTCTGGAAATAAGAGAAAACTTCCTGTCATTAGTGCTAAGGTCGATTTCAGCAATAAAGGAAACTGGCTCATATTTTGTTTATTTGTTTTTTTCCCTGTGCAAACACAATTCCCTGTGATAACTTAGTGTGAGACTACTAAATAAACAGCTTCATAAAGAAAAGGAATTGGAAACTTCCTTCAAACGGATCTGCATTCATAGTCACCCTGGGATGGAGTGCCATGGAGGAAAAAATTGCCAAAGGATGTGTAACTACTAAACTATGGCAGCTTCATGCTCTGCAATGTGGTGCTGTTCTTTACCAGTAAGCAGGTGTGCTCACAATGTGATCATACCCTGGCTCATGCCAGGCCAAAAAATGTCCCAGTACTTCTTGCTGGAGTCATCTCTGAAGTGAGGAAGGAAGATGTCCTAGTTTATTGTAGGTATGGCTGTAGAAAAGTCCCAAACAACACCATATCCACAGCTGGGCTCAGCAGGGGTGGGCTTTGCTGTCTCTCTGCTTGGTAATTACAACTTGGGTTTTGTGTTGGAGGGATGTATGTCCAAGGCAGTGTGATTCGAGTGCTTGGGCAGGGATTTCTTGGCAATGAATCAAAATGCCATACCAAAACAGCAAGGAAAATATAGAAGCTTCAAGTAAAATAGGCCACCATTCTTGTCCCCCATTCACTGAGAAAAATTTTCTGGCCAGCCCAAGCAAACCCCCACACTGCAAGTATTGTGGTAGGCACCGTATGTGTGTGTGAGCAGCCTGAGCTTCCTGCTCTGGTGGAAGGTGTCCCTGCCTGTGGCAGGGGGTTTGGAACAAGATCATCTTTAAGTTCCCTTCTGACCCAAACCATTCTATGAGTCTATTAATACCTGCAATTGTTTTTTTTTTTTTGAAAGGGAGTGGTCTCTGGGTTTTCTGGGCTTTCATCTGAAGTCAGCTTTTGACTGCTCCAGAGTAATTGGTACAGGAAGCCACTGGAACAACTACAAAGAAATGAACGAGGCAGCAAGCTCACTGACAGCTGGTATCAATAACCATCTCCCTTTAGGTAAGCACAGCCACAAAGCCCTGGAGAGAGCTGATGCTTCCTTGTCAGGCAGAATCTCATCTCTCACGCCAAACTTTCCTCTTTGTGCTGGGAACATGGAAGCATTCGCGTTTCAACTACAAGCAGAGCATGAGGGATTACTGGAAACCAGTTTGGCATTTGCTGGTAGACACAGCAGAGTGATGCAATCAGCCTCTGCTGGGAGCATCACATCAGACAGCTGTGCTGGAGTGGAAGCTTTGGCTCCAGCTGGGCTGGCCTGTGGTTTGTGGATCTAGATAAGTCAGCTTGGAGAGGTTTACCATTAACATGGGCACAGGGAAATGATGTCCACTCTGGGAGTAACAGCTTGGAAGACTGAGCAGATGGAAACACCTAAAACTAATGTTGTCAGATTGTTTTATGTCTTTTAGTCTTCTGGTCTGATTCTTAATTCAAAAGGTCAAAACCCCCTCCTGTAACTATCTGTTCTGATATTTTGTGTTTGGTAGACCAGATTGCTTCACTGTATTGACTCTTGTCATCATCAACAGCTTGACTGGAAAAACTGTCCAGTCTTGATTCCAGGTCTCCTAGTGATAGAAAATCATCACAAGTGCAGGCAGTCATAGCTCTTAGTTACCAGAACTGTTATGTGTTTCATTCTTGTTATCTCACTGCAGTCTCTATTTGTGGGATTTCTTTTGTACCAACCTACTGACTTGAAGAGTGTGTAAGCCAAGTATGGATGATTACTGAAAGGAAGACTGTAGCTTTTACCTTGGCCATCTCAGCTCTGAAGGCTGACAGCTTGTCTCTCAGGCGGGAGGACTGAAGGAGGGCAATTGAAGTGTATGAATGAAATCAAGGGAGATGTGAAACAAATCTACTGAGTCATGTTTGCCCCTAAAAGGCAGGAGCCAAGGGTCAGGTCTTAATTGTCACAAAAGCATGGACAGCTGTCTGATGAAAATGGGTTGTGATTTGTCGTTGTGACTGGAGGGTAAATGAGTGAGCTCTTGTTCATACACACCAATTTCTGTCATGCTGACTCAGCCTAGTCTGTAGTTTTCTGCGGGGATACCTGACAATCAGTAGGCTTTAAGGACCACACTGTTTTGGAGGACTTTGTGGGTATGTTTGAGGGAAGGCAGCTGTCTGTGAAGGCACTCAAGGTAAGCCATTTCCCTCTAAAGAAGATGAGGACTGGTCTCCTCTGGTCTCATTTGCTGAAGAGCACAGAGCTTTCTTGGCCCTGCAGACTCAATGTGCAAGAAATTCCTCCACTGTGGAATCTCTTTCTTCTTTTTCTGTTTCATTTTACAGAAAGAAAGCTGAAATAATAAGGAATTCCATTTTAACTCATCGCTCCAACCTTGGTCTGACTAATATTTTTGATTTATACCCTCAGAGTGTTTCAGTTTTCATGATAGCTTTTTGCTTTGCTGTTTACAAGCATTATAGTGGGGAATGGCTCATATTCTCCATACAGTAAAGGAGGGAATGTGCAAGGTTTGTTCCCACTGGCAGGCTGTGGAACACACAGTAATTTGAAGTTCTGTCTCCCAAAGCAAGAGTAGACTCAGGCACTAGAAAAAATGGTCAGTCAATTTTTCTGCTTAAAAATTAGCTTTTAAAAAATAAATGTACAGTTTTCTGGGGAAAAATAGTTTTTGATAAAAATGTGAGTACCATGAAGACTGATTTTTTTATAAGTCAGCAATATGTCTGTGGAACCTCCAGGCTGCTGTAGTTCAAGCCTTGTTTTCTCCTAAGAGAAATGAGTTCAACTGCACTTCCCGTGATGCCAAATGGTGGAACAGCAACAGCTCTTGAAAACTTGCAATGAAAGACTCAACTTGCTTTTTAATGAGTTTAGTGTGTCTAACTCAGTTTCTCTAGCTGTTGAAGTCGGTGAAGCCCCTATACCACTGGGATAGTCTGTAAGACATACCTAGCTAAATCTTACATTCCATTTCTGAGCTGAAAAAACAGCTGAAAAATGCTGTTTCCTTGCCAGCACCACAGTTGGGAAGTGTGACCAGGCCAAGAGAAGGCACCTTTAATGGTTTTACATAAGTTGCCTTGAGTACCAGTAATGCTGTGACAGCAAGAACTTGCTCCAGGCATTTGCTTTTTCTTAGCATGGGGGACAAGAGCCACCAGAGCTGGAAGGTTGCTCTGTGCATGGCCTGCCCCTTGCTGGGCTTTTTGCTGGCTGGGACAGGGCATGAGTGTGCTGAGCCTGTGGCTCTCTGCTGGGGAGGCTGCTCTGCGTGATCCTTCTGGTTGAGAGAGTGCCACCCAAGAGACTTTGAGAGAGGCCTGAACTGTGTCTACTCCATCTTTTCCACACCTCAGAATCTGACTTTCCTGCCCCTCATTTTGCTGCCCTACTTGACTGCTGCTTTACTTTGCTGGAGCTCAGGGTCAGCCTTTCCCAGGATTCAGCCTGGGCTGCAAATGCCAGCCAGTTGAAATGGACACTCACATACATCAGGAAAATGTCACTCACCACTCCCTCTACAGCCCTGCAATATAGATGTATCCTTAGTGAACTTGCAAATCAAATTGAATTTCTTTCTCCTGCTCAAGTAATAAGGAGATTTTGTTGTTAACTGACAGGTGCCACTTTGAATTTCAGTGGTGAAGCTCAAAATGGTTTGTATGTAGGTCAAGCATGGATTACTCCATTTACAAACGTGATTGGGAAGAATCTCTTCTCAGGAAGCTTTTCTGCATTTTGAGGTATATGTAGACATTGCCATAGGCTAAAATGAGTCAAAATGTTGCCAGAAATAGAGAGAATGAGGTGTCTAGTCCCTGTTTTGTAATTGCAAACAATTTTTAGATTAAAAAGAAGGAAGAGGCCTAAATGTTTCCCTGCTGCTTATGTTCTTCTTCAATCCCTGTAAAACTTCTGCATAGTGGGCCTCTGTGAATTATAACTCCCTCAGAAAAAAATGAGCAGCAACTTTTTAATCTATCCATGCATAAGAGAGATATATGTAAGACAGAAAATATTTTGGTGGAGGAGTATCTTTTACTGAGTGCGGTTACCAGGACAGCTCCTGGAATGAGAAGATGATAGGAGAAGTGGAAATTGTGATTTCACTTCACATAAAGTAAGAATTTGTAAATAAAAAAAAAGCATTTTTAGAATCATCCAGGAGATTCAGGAGTGTCTCACCAATCTCCTGCTGGGTATAGGTGCTGGAGTTGCACAGGCATTTTTGAGGGTCTGAGCACAGATGGTGAATGACAACATGAAAGGATGTGAGGGGCTTTTAATGCATGAAAGCTTGCCTCTTTTTTTTCTTTTTTTTTTTTTAGCTTTATAAGTTGGTCTAGTAATTAATTACATTGAGTTAGTCTTCCTGAAAACTGCATTTGCTGAGCATAACATGACTAAAACTTACAACTATTTGTGGTATACACTAAGTTCTAGTTTCTTGTCCCAGGACATTGTACCTGGAAGCACAGATAAGTACTGGGATGGATAACATTAAAAGATTGTAATTTTCTGGACGTGAAAATATTTAAGGATGAATGGGACAAACCTCTCATAGGAGATGAACTATGTCTATTCTGTCCATTCAGTTAAGGGGATGGAACAAGGCCTATCAGGCTCCTTTCAGCCATGAATTTTTAGGATTCTGCCTGAATTTCTAGGATCCTAGCTGAATGCCCTTGAGTTATGTGTTAAGTTCTGTAATATCTGCCTTGTGAGTTCTACTTTTTGCTTCGCTTGCTGTGGGAAAGAGTGGCATGAGAAGAGGCATGCTCCTTATGAGCTTCACCTTGCTTTTTATTGCTTCAATCATCCCATGTCCCTTTTGGGGAAAGCGCACTGAAAACACATACCTGGCACTCTCCAAAAAACTTTGAAATTATTCTTGGTCTTGTGGGACTCTGAGATGATTCTTGTTTCTTGCAGAGATGAGATTTACAGCAGAGACATGACTGTGGCAGTGGAAAGGCTGAGACCTTTCTTCCCTGCTGAGCATCTGTTCTTTCCACTGTTCAAGGCTTTTTGTGCTTAGTGTCTTCAGGAGCAGCTGAAAGAAAGGCAATAAAACTTTGTGGGATGTGTGAAATGTGGAATTTGTAAAGCTAAGTCTGTGTGGGAGAAACACAGTTTTAAAACATTAGGTTTGATTTTCTGAGTGCATGAGATATCAGGGTCCCAGGCATCATCAAATATGTCCAGATGGAGATACTGAGATCCAGCTGTCATTTCACTCTCATGTTAATACTAAGCAACTTTTCAATAAGCCATTTTGGATCCAACTTCAAAGTATAGAGACAAAAATTAAAAATCAAATACTGAAAGAAAAATATTAACTCTATATGTATGAAGCTGTTTACCCTTACTTATGCTTGTTTATTGCTCTTAGCAAAAAAATGCTTTCCAGTTGTTAAATTCATAGCTCATAGTGTCAGAGAATTATTAGATTTGAGAGGTTCAGTGTTGTCATCCACTTAGACTTCCCACACTCCAGAATCAAAGCATTATGGCCACTTTGCCTGTTTTAAATCCCAGATGTGAAATATGCAACACAATTGATTTGAAAAACTCTTCCACCCATTGCAGAGCTGTAATTTCACTCCCAATTTATCAACTGACAAGACAAAAATGCTCATTTTCAATTTGAGGAGCTCTGTCTTGTAAAAAATTAGTCTGAAGATTTGGGTTTTACTTATTAAGGCAGTGAAGGGAAGTTAACCTCAGAGAGGCAGTGAACCTTTGCAAAACCAATTTGTGTGAACAAGCAGCTGCCCAAATTGTAAGAGGCCTCTGATAAAACTTCATTAAATAAGAAAGGTTTTAATGTCTGTGAGTACGAAAAGAAACTTGAAACTCATGAGTTTTGATTCAGCCGAAATATATTAGGCTGCAATCCAATGTCTTCTTCCAGTATTTGATGTCATTGATCAGAAGAGAGGAAGGGGTTTAATTAAAAAGGAATCAGGACAATTAAAATGAAGAAAAAGCTCCCTCTGCTCACAGAGGCACTGGCAAAAGCAGATGATTAGGTTATTTTGGAGGGTGGTTTTCGATTGTCAAAGTGAGACTAGCTCTTGTGAAAGCCTTGCTCCGACTTCTAGTTTTTAGCTGTTTTTCTCATTTCTTCCAATCTTTCTTTGGAGATGATATGGAAATGTTTTTTTGGAAGCATCTATTATTCTATATCATCCATGAAAACAACTTCATGCATTTTACAAAAGAAATCACTTCCATAGCTTCCATTTTGCAGAAGAAAAAAGTGTGAAAATTGACTTCAGAAAGGAGTGCAGCCAAATTTTGTGGGCCCAATGAAAATACAGAAATCCTCAAGAAGTCCCACTGTGCTTAGTTAGAGGCATTTATTCTCACTGGATCCCAGTGTGGTGTTGGTTCTGTGAATGAAGATGGAGAGGATCGTGCCTCTAAAAAAGGTGCTGCCTTGGCAGTGTGATGAGACAGGCTGAAACCTGCTGGTGACAGCCCAGAACCGGATTGAAGGGGGCACCTGAGTTACCACGTGTCCTGTCCAATCCCATCTTCTGTGGTATATTGCACTTTGTTCAGGTCAATTTTCTGAAGCTTAGAAATAGTCTCACAACAAAGCTTAGGAAATCAAAGGTTTTTTTCAGTGGATTGATTAATAGACACATGGATTTTAAAGATCATTAGAGCATACTTTCCAGCATCCTATTCAACTCAGGCTGCAGAATTTTTCCTGCTTTCTCCTCAAACACACTGAAATAGATCAAAGCTCTTTTCTTTCTCGTCACAAACCTAGAACACTAAAACAAGATAAATCTTATCTCAAATAGAACATTTTTTTTTTCCTGTGAGATGTGGAAAACTGTTGAAATGCTAGACAGGGGAAAAAAAAAACAGATATCTTGGAGAATAAAAAAAAATTCTGAAGGAATTTTACTACTGGGTGGGAAGATCTTCCCACCAACAGAGATATGGAAATGCCCACATGTAGTTATGTATTCACTTGAATAAAAAGGAAATTATGTATTTGGAATTAGCTGCACATGGCAATGTCCAGACATGCAGATGAAGGAGATATATGGAAAAAAAAGAGTATTATGAGATGAACCAGAACACATTTTCAGAAGAAGCAATAGTAGAGATGGACTAGACAGAAAGAACAGCAAGTAACTCAGAGGAGTGGAATTGCCTAGTTTTTGCTTGGAAACTATATTAGGGAAAAAAAAAGAAATCCAGTGAATCAAGTTTCTGTAACCCTGACTTAAGGATAGGAAAAGATGGAGGAATCATGACTCCTTTTGATATTTTTAGTGCTTTAACAGCCATAAAAATGGCTTTAAATGTTCCCTTACATCTGTTTGGAATTTGCTTATCTCTGAGTTAATTTTACTTTCTCAACTGTTGCAAAAATCACACCAATTCTACTCCATTCCAAGCTTGAGCCAACCAAAATGAGTCACAAGTCAGTGTCAGACAAACCATGAACAAATCATTGCTCACACATTTCCTGTCATGGCCTATCTACCTCAAGACCCAGAGAAAGAGTGGGACAGAAGTATCTTGAAGGGAGAATTCACATTGGAGGCAACCAGTGACATTGAGCCTTTATGCAATGCTGTGTCAGAGTCAGAACAGTGGAAAGAAATATGAGTGAGTTACACAGGACTTCAAATACAGTTTTGGGAAAAAAATCCCAATGCAGAAAGAATTGTTGCCTTTCAGATAGCGTAGACTGTCTCAGGAGAGCAAAATTTCATAGGGTGCATCATAATCATTGGTTGATTTGAGAAGAAGCACAGCAGCCACTGCTGAGACTAAAAGCAAACCAAACCATAAAAATTAAACTAGCAGGAGAAGTTGTGGAAGCTGCAAAGTGGTCTCCAAGCCTGCAATGGAGTGGCAGAGCGTGGGGAGTGCTGGGGCTCAGAGAATGTTGACACAGGTAATCTGTGCTGTAGGACAGGGAATAGAGGGCAAACTTGCTGTACTGCTAAATCCATGGAAAGAAATTTAGAGGATGATTCACAGAGCTCATGTACAGGTATGAGATGTACTTTTGGGCTGTG